>NW_024040263.1:35396396-35826452 GCF_014851395.1 Micropterus salmoides | reverse complement strand
AAGTATTAATACACACCATCTGTACTCAGCGTTACTGAGTAGTATTAATACACACCATCTGTACTCAGCGTTACTGAGGAAAAGTATTACTACACACCATCTGTACTCAGCGTTACGGAGTACTATTTCTACACACCATCTGTACTCAGCGTTACTGAGGAAAAGTATTACTACACACCATCTGTACTCAGCGTTACTGAGGAAAAGTATTAATACACACCATCTGTACTCAGCGTTACTGAGGAAAAGTATTAATACACCATCTGTACTCAGCGTTACTGAGGAAAAGTATTACTACACACCATCTGTACTCAGCGTTACTGAGGAAAAGTATTAATACACACCATCTGTACTCAGCGTTACTGAGGAAAAGTATTAATACACACCATCTGTACTCAGCGTTACTGAGGAAAAGTATTACTACACACCATCTGTACTCAGCGTTACTGAGGAAAAGTATTACTACACACCATCTGTACTCAGCGTTACTGAGGAAAAGTATTACTACACACCATCTGTACTCAGCGTTACCGAATAAAAGTATTACTACACACCATCTGTACTCAGCGTTACTGAGGAAAAGTATTACTACACACCATCTGTACTCAGCGTTACGGAGTACTATTACTACACACCATCGGTACTCAGCATTACTGAGTAGTATTAATACACACCATCTGTACTCAGCGTTACTGAGTAGTATTAATACACACAGGTATTACTACACACCATCTGTACTCAGCGTTACTCAGAACAAGTATTAATACACACCATCTGTACTCAGCGTTACTGAGTAGTATTAATACACACCATCTGTACTCAGCGTTACTGAGTAGTATTAATACACACCATCTGTACTCAGCGTTACTGAGTAGTATTAATACACACCATCTGTACTCAGCGTTACTGAGGAAAAGTATTACTACACACCATCTGTACTCAGCGTTACTGAGGAAAAGTATTACTACACACCATCTGTACTCAGCGTTACTGAGTAGTATTAATACACCATCTGTACTCAGCGTTACTGAGGAAAAGTATTAATACACACCATCTGTACTCAGCGTTACTGAGTAGTATTAATACACCATCTGTACTCAGCGTTACTGAGTAGTATTAATACACACCATCTGTACTCAGCGTTACTGAGTAGTATTAATACACACAGGTATTACTACACACCATCTGTACTCAGCGTTACTCAGAACAAGTATTAATACACACCATCTGTACTCAGCGTTACTGAGTAGTATTAATACACACCATCTGTACTCAGCGTTACTGAGTAGTATTAATACACACCATCTGTACTCAGCGTTACTGAGTAGTATTAATACACACAAGTATTACTACACACCATCTGTACTCAGCGTTACTCAGAACAAGTATTAATACACACCATCTGTACTCAGCGTTACTGAGTAGTATTAATACACACCATCTGTACTCAGCGTTACTGAGTAGTATTAATACACACCATCTGTACTCAGCGTTACTGAGTAGTATTAATACACACAAGTATTACTACACACCATCTGTACTCAGCGTTACTCAGAACAAGTATTAATACACACCATCTGTACTCAGCGTTACTGAGTAGTATTAATACACACAGGTATTACTACACACCATCTGTACTCAGCGTTACTCAGAACAAGTATTAATACACACCATCTGTACTCAGCGTTACTGAGTAGTATTAATACACACCATCTGTACTCAGCGTTACTGAGTAGTATTAATACACACAAGTGTTACTACACACCATCTGTACTCAGCGTTACTGAGTAGTATTAATACACACCATCTGTACTCAGCGTTACTGAGTAGTATTAATACACACCATCTGTACTCAGCGTTACTGAGTAGTATTAATACACACCATCTGTACTCAGCGTTACTGAGTAGTATTAATACACACCATCTGTACTCAGCGTTACTGAGTACTATTACTACACACCATCTGTACTCAGCGTTACTGAGTACTATTACTACACACCATCTGTACTCAGCGTTACTGAGTACTATTACTACACACCATCTGTACTCAGCGTTACTGAAGAAAAGTATTAATACACACCATCGGTACTCAGCGTTACTGAGTAGTATTAATACACACCAGTATTACTACACACTATCTTTACTCAGCGTTACTGAGTAGTATTAATACACACCATCTGTACTCAGCGTTACTGAGGACAAGTATTACTACACACCATCTGTACTCAGCGTTACTGAGTAGTATTAATACACACCATCTGTACTCAGCGTTACTGAGGACAAGTATTACTACACACCATCTGTACTCAGCGTTACGGAGTACTATTACTACACACCATCTGTACTCAGCGTTACTGAGTAGTATTACTACACACCATCTGTACTCAGCGTCACTGAGTAGTATTAATACACACCATCTGTACTCAGCGTTACTGAGGACAAGTATTACTACACACCATCTGTACTCAGCGTTACTGAGTAGTATTAATACACACCATCTGTACTCAGCATTACTGAGTAGTATTAATACACACCATCTGTACTCAGCGTCACTGAGTAGTATTAATACACACCATCTGTACTCAGCATTACTGAGTATTAATACACACCATCTGTACTCAGCATTACTGAGTAGTATTAATACACACCATCTGTACTCAGCGTTACTGAGTAGTATTAATACACACCATCTGTACTCAGCATTACTGAGTAGTATTAATACACACCATCTGTACTCAGCATTACTGAGTAGTATTAATACACACCATCTGTACTCAGCGTTACTGAGGACAAGTATTACTACACACCATCTGTACTCAGCGTTACTGAGGACAAGTATTACTACACACCATCTGTACTCAGCGTTACTGAGTAGTATTAATACACACCATCTGTACTCAGCATTACTGAGTAGTATTAATACACACCATCTGTACTCAGCGTTACTGAGTAGTATTAATACACACCATCTGTACTCAGCATTACTGAGTAGTATTAATACACACCATCTGTACTCAGCATTACTGAGTAGTATTAATACACACCATCTGTACTCAGCGTTACTGAGGACAAGTATTACTACACACCATCTGTACTCAGCGTTACGGAGTACTATTACTACACACCATCTGTACTCAGCGTTACTGAGTAGTATTACTACACACCATCTCTAATCAGCGTTACGGAGTACTATTACTACACACCATCTGTACTCAGCGTTACTGAGTAGTATTACTACACACCATCTGTACTCAGCGTCACTGAGTAGTATTAATACACACCATCTGTACTCAGCGTCACTGAGTAGTATTAATACACACCATCTGTACTCAGCATTACTGAGTAGTATTAATACACACCATCTGTACTCAGCATTACTGAGTAGTATTAATACACACCATCTGTACTCAGCGTCACTGAGTAGTATTAATACACACCATCTGTACTCAGCATTACTGAGTAGTATTAATACACACCATCTGTACTCAGCATTACTGAGTAGTATTAATACACACCATCTGTACTCAGCGTCACTGAGTAGTATTAATACACACCATCTGTACTCAGCGTCACTGAGTAGTATTAATACACACCATCTGTACTCAGCGTCACTGAGTAGTATTAATACACACCATCTGTACTCAGCGTTACTGAGTAGTATTAATACACACCAGTATTACTACACACCAGCTGTACTCAGCGTTACTAAGTAGTATTAATACACACCATCTGTACTCAGCGTTACTGAGTAGTATTAATACACACCAGCTGTACTCAGCGTTACTGAGTAGTATTAATACACACCAGTATTACTACACACCATCTGTACTCAGCGTCACTGAGTAGTATTAATACACACCATCTGTACTCAGCGTTACTGAGTAGTATTAATACACACCAGTATTACTACACACCAGCTGTACTCAGCGTTACTAAGTAGTATTAATACACACCATCTGTACTCAGCGTTACTGAGTAGTATTAATACACACCAGCTGTACTCAGCGTTACTGAGTAGTATTAATACACACCAGTATTACTACACACCATCTGTACTCAGCATTACTGAGGAAAAGTATTAATACACACCATCTGTACTCAGCGTTACTGAGTAGTATTAATACACACCATCTGTACTCAGCGTTACTGAGTAGTATTAATACACACCATCTGTACTCAGCGTTACTGAGGACAAGTATTACTACACACCAGCTGTAATCAGCGTTACTAAGTAGTATTAATACACACCATCTGTACTCAGCGTTACTGAGTAGTATTAATACACACCATCTGTACTCAGCGTTACTGAGTAGTATTAATACACACCAGTATTACTACACACCATCTGTACTCAGCGTTACTGAAGAAAAGTATTAATACACACCATCTGTACTCAGCGTTACTGAGTACTATTACTACACACCATCTGTACTCAGCGTTACTGAGTAGTATTAATACACACCATCTGTACTCAGCGTTACTGAGTAGTATTTATACACACCAGTATTACTACACACCATCTGTACTCAGCGTTACTGAGTACTATTACTACACACCATCTGTACTCAGCGTTACTGAGGACAAGTATTACTACACACCATCTGTACTCAGCGTTACTGAGGAAAAGTATTACTACACACCATCTGTACTCAGCGTTACTGAGGACAAGTATTACTACACACCATCTGTACTCAGCCTTACTGAGGACAAGTATTACTACACACCATCTGTACTCAGCGTTACTGAGGAAAAGTATTACTACACACCATCTGTACTCAGCCTTACTGAGGACAAGTATTACTACACACCATCTGTACTCAGCGTTACTGAGGACAAGTATTACTACACACCATCTGTACTCAGCGTTACTGAGGACAAGTATTACTACACACCATCTGTACTCAGCGTTACTGAGGACAAGTATTACTACACACCATCTGTACTCAGCGTTACTGAGGACAAGTATTACTACACACCATCTGTACTCAGCGTTACTGAGTAGTATTACTACACACCATCTTTACTCAGCGTTACTGAGTAGTATTAATACACACCATCTGTACTCAGCGTTACTGAGTAGTATTAATACACACCATCTGTACTGTTGGGCTTCTGTAAATATCATCACAGAATACGGTCTAGACCTGCTCTTTATGAAAAGCGCTGTGAGATAACTGTTGTTGTGATTTGGCGCCATATAAATAAAATTGAATTGTGCGATTTTTGATGTGGTTATATTGTTTATTTTACTTTGCTTGCCTGGATTTAGCTGCGCATGAACAGTCCACTGAAGTAACCATTTTGTTTTTACTGCGGTTGTGTACGCATAGATAATGAGCACCACGGACAGCACCTGCCACAGGGCCCTGGGCCAGGCTACCTGAATAACTGTTTATACTCTGTTGGTCTGGTACAGGTCTGGACTGGTTGTTAGTCTTGAGTCAAGTGGTGTTATGAACATTTGGCCAAGCATTAAATAAGAAGTATGCAGGCCTATTTGATACATGCAGCACTGCTACTATGCAGATGTAAAACTTCAAACGTCTTCTGATTGAGCTTGTGAATGCTTCTTTTATTCTTAACTGTAGCCTATTTGTACTGTGCACTATAAGCAGCGGGCTGTGTATGCTGTTTGTGGTGAGAGAGTGAGAGAGCGTGTGGGTAATTGCAACTTTCAGCGTGTTACTGATAACTTTAAAGTATGATTCAGTTTTGTGTAAAATTATACCCTGCACTGTAATAGCACAATACATTAGATAATTGCCCTCCAAAAAGGACACCCCCTCTCACTTGGTTTCCCCAAAGATTTACCCCACACCACGCCACTGACATTAAAAGGGTTAAACATTTTGTAGAGATCACTTCAGATGAAAGAAACTTAATTAACCACTTCCTGTATTATATTGGCAGGTAAACATTCTTAGAAAATATATAAGCAAGTTACACGAACATGGTATCAGATTACGAACAATAAAGCACAGAGTAATACATTAAACCGCAGGCAACACCTTGAGGAAACAGGAACCTGTAATACTTATTTTGTCCTCTTGGGGGAACTCTGGTTGGATGAGGAGACTGAAGATAACTTTGATTATTTCTTTAAAACAATCATTTGCTCAGGAGCTGGGGAAATTTGTTATTTTACATTAAATTCGAGCTGGAAAATGAATCAAGTAGCATAGGATAACATTTCTATATCCTATAATTTCTAAGAAAGTATAAGAAGGTGTTGGAAGTAAAGCATTAGTCACAACATACATTAAAAGAATGTCAGGGATCATTGTTGAAATTAAAGAGCCCTGCAGAATTAACTTCTTTATGGATTCTTCTTTTCAACAACAACAAGAATATGCTAATATAACTACTCAAAAAGGAAGTGGAAAGACCTGCTAAGTAACTTAACATAGATTGTTAATCAAATTAAAACAAGGTAATACTGAAAGTTTATACAGAGACATTATCTTGTTCACATGAAAGGAATTTGGTTTGTCCTTCTCTAGAGTCTGGAGTTCCTCACAAGGTTCACAACCTGATGTGAATTAGGGAGACGGTTCTTTGATGTGAGGTAATTAAAAGAGAAGAAGTGGTGCACGGTTGCCATGGTTATTCTGGTGTGGGGGCAGTTTAGGGTTTCCTGCCTTCCTTCCAAAAGCATTTTGATTGGCTGATTCAGGAGAAGTTAGTCTCTGGTTAGTGTTAGTATTGTCATTTTAACAGTCAGACGTCGAGTCTTATCTGAGCTGCACCAGAGGTGGCGAGTTTTACGATCGAACTGAACAAAACAGCACTTAGGGGAAAGCAAACCTTTCACTTAAGGTCAGGCTGTCTGTTCGGGGGGGACAAAGATTTTGGAATCTTTTGGCATAAAAATGATTAAAAACACGCTGGTAGTACACTGCACAGTGAAGGTGGAAGAATGACTTCACAACTCCTTGGAGCACTTGAAGGCACCGCTGGTTGCAATTTTCAACCCTCACCACTAGATGGTGCTAAAACGTGCACGCTGAACCTTTAAGCCTCACGGCATTATTGCATGAATGGCTGCTTTTACCAGTCACAAGCAGAGAGAGGCAGGATGCAGTCGCGTCTGAATATCAGTTCAGCTCTACATTACAGCAAATCCCCCTCTTATTAATATGTAGTCCATATGCAGACACTCACCAGCCTATATTGCTGCTATAAAGTTGTTGCTACACTTTGGGGCAAAGAAACGGGCAAATAACATCCTTGCAGTGGGTTCTTGAAATGTAAACCTGTTTGACTTCTGTTTGGCAAACTGTTATTAGGAGGGGAAGGAGGGCCATATTGCTTTTTTTCATATGTGCTGAATTAATAGTAGTGTATTAAACATTCATTTGTAAAGTGTTGATAAATAAAATGTGGTGGTGCAGTTATGAGCAGAATTTTACGATACATAATAAGACAGAATAATCTTGACAATCATTGATGATAATTCAGGCTTTTGACACCTGCTAGTGAAACATGCAAAGGCATGTCTTTTTGTGACTTATTATTTGTGTATGAACTAGGTCGTGGCATCTTCACTTCTGCTCAGTTTGGAAAGAGACTTTCTGTGAACTAATGAGCAAACAGGAATGTGAGAAGAGACAGAGACTTCATCATGACCGCATGAAGGTGTTCCATTTTAATGGAAAATTGTGGTGGTGCGTATAGATCTGCATAGTCTAATCATAATTAAATTACATGTTGCTTTTGGTCTGCTGAACATACAGACATTGTTGATCAATTAACTGACAGGTTTAAATTACACTGAACTGAACTCAAAGATCTAAGACTTTCTCTATGTACACAAAAGGCCGATTTCTCTCAAATATTGTTCACAAATCTGTCAAAACCTGTGTTAGTGAGTAGGGTTAGGCCCAGATAATCCATCCACCTCACAGGTATGGCATAGCAAGATGCTGATCAGACAGCATGGGTACTGGACAGGTGAGTGATGATAAATGGGGGCAAAAACATGTGTTGCATTATAATTTTGTTCAGTGTAAATACTAAATTTATTAGTAATAATAAAAGATACATGTGTTTATACCGAAAGAAGCTTCTCATTGTAGCAGCTTCACATTTTGCATTTGTAAGTGTGAGAGAAACAGGAAAAACAGTCAATACTGATGTTAAGAATCAGTTCTTTATTGCATGCAGCATGGGAGGAAAACAAGTCTAACGACAGGCAGGTGAAAAAAACTCACAGGAACAGGAAGCAACATCTCTTTCACTGGTGACAGAACCTCCCGTCTTCTACCTAATGAATCATGCTATGTTCTGTCACAAGATGAAACACACAGTTTACTCAGAGATTTCGTCTTCCCTACAGACACATTACACAACATATAGTACTTTAGCAAACATAGGTCTCTACACTCATTTATACTTCATTATGACAATAAGTCATAAGGCACAGTTTACTTCTAAAGTGTTACAATCACAATGCAAAATAATATTTTCCCACAGTAATTTGATTAGATGCATTCATTGACAAGCTAAGAAGAAGATTAAGATGTGGATTATGATTTAGAGCAGTACATTTTCACCAAGTAGGCTGTATAAAAATCAGATCAGCGCACAATGGTCACATGCAGTAGTTTGACAGTACTGTATTATCAGTTAGTATCAGAGCATGCAGTTCCTCCCAGCTGAGGAGGTCCCTCCTTCTGACACTCAAAGGGCCACACTATTTTCTACCACCTCTGGATCCAGGTATGTGTATGGTAGTTTCAGACTCTTGTTCCTATTTTGGATGGTTACACTTAACTTATGAAGCTCTCCTTGAAAATCGTTTATCAGCTGGCTCCTCAATGAACCGGTTCTCCGGGTATTGGCCAAGAAAAACCTGATGAGATCAGATTGTTTTTATTAAACATAATAAAGTGTACAGTTGTAGGAAGTGAGCAGGATCAAAGGGTATTTTGGCAGATTGACTGAGTTCTTTATAGATTATAAATATATAAGTCGCGCCTCCAACCGGAGATGCACCAGCCTCAGATACCATCAAAAAGATAAAAAAACACAATAAAGCCGGACGGCTTATTTCCATTGCGGTCCTTTTTTGGAAGGCAAATGGGTAGAAGCATCATGAAAAGGCAACCAGTTAGTTGTTAGTAGCTTCCAAGTAGACATTGGTTCTCTTAAAAATATATATTAAAAAAATAATAAATAAAGTGCAATACAGTAACAATACATTATACAATAAAACTAATCGTTGCACATTCCTATAGACCATACAACACTAGTTCTGTCACAACATCACTATACATCATATAAGGGAATTCACTAAGTTTTGAATGGGCCAGTACAATACAAACTTAACAATGAGATTCAAAGAAAAGCATATTGACAACATTTCATAATATTTATATTATAATTGTTATTCTGAGGGAAAACGGCCACTCAGCCACTTTTTAAGTGAGAACTAGCCAAAGAGTCAATCATCTTAATGCTCATTGGTGGCCTATTCCACATAATGGCAGATGAATACAGGAAAGTATCCTTCCCCATACAACTCTTAAACCTTATGGGTACCAGATCAGTTGTACTCCCTCTTGTGGTATAATTATGGTATTCCCTAATTTTGGTAAAGTAGTTGTACAGGTACTTTAGCTTCATGGTGTACAATCCTGTAAGTTAGACACATTTTAATTTGTGAAACTCGCTCTTCTACCCTCAGCCATTTAAGGCTGATGAAATGAGCGGGAAGAAGATGGGAGTTTAAGGATCAGTCGCACCAATTTATTTTGCAATGTCTGCAGCTTCTTTTTAAGGATCATAGATGCACTTATATACCAGGAGAGGCATGCATAATCAAAATGACACTGGATTAGAGCCCCTGCCACCGTCTCTAATGCTGTTCTATTCAAAAAAATTGAGATTCTAGCCAGAAATCTGATTCTTTGGTTGATTTTAGTGAGCACCATCTGAGCCATGCACTCTCCTGATAAATGATTGTTTAAGACACAGCCTAAGTAATTGACAGATTCCTTGGCTTGGATCTCAGTGTCTCCTACCATTATCTTAACGTCTGTGGCCTTCTTTAGCTTAAACTTTGAGTATGGCCTCTGTTTTACCAAGATGGAGTGACAACCTGTTGTCAGACAACCAATCGACTAATATGAAATAATTCCCAGCTCAGGACTTTTTCGACCTCAGATTTATCCTTGTGCGATACCATTAATGTAGAATCATCTGCATATAAAAAAGTTCACATGAGCAAGCAGATTTTATATCACTAATATACAAGAGAAAATAACTCTAATGATAATTATACACCTGCTTTACACAACTAAAACAAAAACTCTTTATGAAATTTTATTTTTCATGACGTCTTGGGCACTTACAGAGTCAGACTGCTTGCTGAGTAGCCATGCGGCGGCCATTCCGTGAAGTGTTGTGTCGACGTCAGGTAGTGTGTTCATCATCGTGGCCTCGCTTGCTGTCCCCTTTGTGGTTGGTGGAGGAAGTCGCAGAGAGGTGGGAGTGTTGGGCATCCAGCCACCATGGTCATACTGCAATTAATAAAATGATTGACAGATGACTAATTAATACTTTTTGAAATCAGGCCATGTCGATCAGTCGGTCCACATTGAAATAGTTCAGCAACCACTAGATGTATTGCCATGATTTGAACAAAAGACAGTCATGGTAATGGTACCTAGACAATGATTCCTAATGACTTTTACTCTAGCACCACCATGTGGTTCACATTTGTGGATTTGTCTCAAACCTCCAGCTGGAGGGCCAATTATTAATGGCCCTCCAGCTGAAGCGTTGAGGCTGAAGCGTTCCCCTCAGGAAGAACTGTAATAACTTTGGTGATCCACTGACCTTTCATCTGCTGCCATCATCAAAATGTTTATTTGTCCAATACTTTGGTTTAAAACTGGAGACGTCGGCCTCGGCTGTACTGTGCACATTCTTGCATGCTAACTTGGTAAACTAACACTGATCTTAGTAAACATTATACCTGCTTCACTAACAAGGACCACGCCAAGTTAGATTTATAGTGGTTTATGTAATGAATATTTATACATTGAGGGGTCGACGGGAGAGAGATGAAAAGGGGAGAGGGATGAAGGGGTCGAGGATGGAGGGATGTAGGAGGTTGTTTAGGGTTTGGCGGCTGGAGCGGCCAGGACCCCAGGGGGTCAAATCTCAGTGTGGGGGCTCCTCTCGAAAAGCGGCTTGCATGTGATTACTTGGCAGAATAATGGATTTTTAGCGTGCATGTCTTTCATGGTGGGAGGAAACCAAGTGCGCAAGTGCGTGGAGAACATGCAAACTCCGTACAGAAAGGCCTGGGCTGAGCGAGGTCTAACCAGAACCTTCTTGATGTGAAGCCGCAGTGCTGTCCACCGGGCCACCGTGCTGCCGATTAAAAGAGGTGAAAAAACAGAGTTTGGGTGGGAGGGATGTGAGAACTGAAAAACGGGAGAGAGAGAGGTTAGACAGGCTTATATACGTGAGTGCATGTGCTTGGATTAGAGAGGCACAGGTGGATGAAATGAGGCCAACCACGGGTGGTTGATTGAATGAGGCGCAGGTGGTAGAATTGGTGAGAGAGAGAGGCGTGGTCCTGTTCCTGAACCTCAGTTTAAATAACTCCATTAAAAGCCCTCATGTTGGCATCATCATTATTAATGTGTTAGCATTTGGCTCGCCTGTGCTAAAGTGCAGCCTCACAGACCTGCTATCATGGCTGTAGATCCTAGTTTATATTAAAGGCTCACTTACACCATCCACAGAGTCAGGTGTCATTCATGTCTCTCCAGTCCAAAGAAAACTGAAAATGTAATTTAAATAGCAACAGAAGGATTCACCTGGCCAGAATTCACAGCAGCGTGCTGTGCTGAGCCAGTGAAGATCACCACGGTGACAAACCTGACCAACTCAGCCACGGTGGAATCATTTATCCTCATTGACATTTTGCTTTTCTTTGAAGCCCACCTGTGTCTGCATTTGAAAGGAATCCATGTTCAAAAATGTCCTGAATCCACTTCTGCAGCTCAGCGTCTTTCTTTACATCAGCGTCATTCTTGTAGTAGTAGCTGAGCACTCCCTGCACAAACCTTTGAGAAATTTGGAACAATTAGATGAAACACATTCCTACTTGAATGATACATTTTTATACACACTGCAGCGGCCTCTTTTCTAAGACAATTTAATGGTACAATTTAAAGACAATTTAATGGTAATCTCTTAGAAAGATCACTTCTGTTCTTTTTAAGACCTTAGGGCAATATTTGACCCAGTAGGTCATGCTGTACAACTTTAATATTTCTGCTCTCCTTGGATGTGTCAGAAGCTATTTATGTTACCATTCCAGATTATATGGAGATGCAATAGAGAAAAAGCTGAGAGTTTTATCCTCACCTAGTATGAAATCTAAATTTCAAAGGCAATATCACCATTATAACCATGATCCTGTAGATTATAATGCTATTGAATGTCTTATAGTACTCCTGGACTACAACTGTATTCATTTGATTTAAAGAAACTGAAAAAAACTAATTCTGATACAGTTTATAAAGACAATACAAGGCGGTCTAGTGCTGCTCTTGGTGGGAACTGTTGGGCTTCTGTAAATAATATCACAGAGTACGGTCTAGACCTGCTTTTTATGAAAAGTTACATAAGAACTACTGTTGTGAATTTGCGCAATATAAATAAAATTGAATTGAATTAAATACTACAAATCAGCCACCAGATGGCGACATGGTGTGTTCACATGTAACGTTGGCCCTCCGCTACGTCCGTCCCAGAGTGGAGAGGGCAGCTCAAGTGTTCAAGAAGGCAGAACATGAAAGTACAGTGACGTAATCCACTCCACCATCGCAAGACTGCAAACACAACACGCAGATGCATTCATCGCCATCTCCGGGGATTTCAACCACGTGACACTGGACTCCACACTGTCAGACTTTCACTGGTTTGTAAGCTGCCCCACGAGGAAGAACAGGACATTAGATCTTCTGTATGCCAACGTGAGGGAAGCTTACATTGCCACTGCTCTGCCCCCACTGTACTGCCACAGTACAAACCACAGATCAAGAGACAGTCCACAACCAAACGCTCCTTCAGGAAATGGTCTCCTGAGGCAGCGGAGGCTCTGAGAGACTGCTTTGAATGTACCGACTGGAGCGTCCTTCAGGAAGCACATGGTGAGGATATCGAGGGGCTCACACACTGCCCTACTGACTACCTGAACTTCTGCATGGACGTTGTGGTCCCCACTAGAACTGTACGCTGCTTCCCCAACAACAAACCCTGGATCACCAGTAATTTCAAGGACATCCTGAACAGGAAGAAGAGGGAATTCAAGGATGGTGACAGGGATGAGCTGAAGCGCGTACAGGGGGAACTCAAGGTCCACCTAAGAGAGGCGAAGGAGGAAGCTGCAGCATAACAGGGTATGGAGGATGCCATGTCACATCTGGACAAGGAGAGCAGTACTGTAAGAATGGTGGGGGGGTTTATTGCTCCAGCACCTTCGACACCATCCAGCCGCTCCTGCTGTGAGACAAGCTGACAGACATGAGGGTGGACCCATTCCTGGTTACATGGATTACGGACTACCTCACATAGAGACCACAGTACAACAGACTGAAGCATCAAGGATGGACAGGAGGAGTACAGGAGCCTGGTAGAGGACTTTGTGAGGTGGTGCAGGACCAACCATCTGCAGCTGAACACTTCCAAGACTAAGGAGATGGTGGTGGACATTAGAAGGAAGAAATCACATCTCCAGCCTGTGTCTGGGGCTGCAGCTGGATGACAAGCTGGACTGGACAGCAAATATGGACACCCTCCTGGAAAGGACAGAGCCGTCTGTACTTCCTGAGAAGACTGGGGTCCTTCAACATCTGCAAAAAACTGCTGCAGATGTCATCAACAGACTTAAAAACTCTTTCATCCCCCTCATCAGACTTTACAACAGCTCCCAGTCATGGCAGGGGGGACAACAGACAACAGGGCAATTTCTAACTCTTATCTGCACTCCATTTGCTAACGTAATCTGTACACTGTAGCCACCTGTTCGGAAGCTCCGTCTTAAACCGGACTCTTATCCAATTTAAATTTAAATTTAAATTAATCCACACTTTTTCGTTACATTTTTTATATCCTTTTATTTAACTTAAGTTTTTAACTTAAGTTTTACGTAGGTTACGGATTTTAGTCATCCGACATGGATTTTAAGCTAGATGACGGTAAAAACGCCATCAACGCTACTGACCACAACAAAGCTCCGGTGACTATGTTAGCCGAGATAACTCTGCCCCATGAGGACAGCACACTCCTTAAGATTGCTGACCTTATGGAAGACATCCGACGACTTTCAGAGGAACTCAAAGAGAAAGATTCCCTGCTGACTGGCTTTATGGATGTGGCTTCAGTACAAGCCAAACAGATTGTTTCTCTTAGCGCAACCGCCAACATCCAGGACACCGTGTTTTGGGACCCCTCTAGCCTTCCCAGGCTTTCCGCCTGCTCGACTCCAAAGCATCAGTCAATACGGGCTGAAGTGGTGGTCCATGGCTGCAAGAGAGGCTCGGACGGAGCTGCCTCTCCTCCACACGTCGGCGTCTCCAACCGCTATGCAGCCCTGTCTGACGACACTCTGGTCCATCCAGCGGATGCACCTACGCCTTCGAGTCTCCCTGATACGGATCTCTTTCGACGGATAGTGCCTGCCGACACTGTTGCATCTCCTCTACCGGCTACATCTCCTGCACTGGCGGCAATCAGCTGGGTCAAAAACCTCCGCTTCCCTACTCTTCAATGTGAGATCACTTTCAAGTAAGACTTTTATCTTAAATGATTTTATCTTGTCTGCAAATCTAAATTTTATGTTTTTAACTGAATCCTGGTTGCAGATGAATGACTATAGCCAGCCAGCTGAACTGTGTCCGCCTCAATATGATTGTTTTAGTCAACCGAGGGTCAGTGGTCGTGGTGGTGGGCTAGTGTTAAAAATTTAAATGTCATCAAGTACGCTGTGATGAATTTAACTCCTTTGAAGTTCTCACTCTTAAAGTTGGAGGGCTGCAACCTGTCATATTTGTTATAATTTATCGCCCCCCAAAACCGCCTGGAGAATTTTTATCAGAACTTCCTGAATTTTTATCTACTCTGGTTTAAAATTACGACAGAATTGTTCTTTGTGGCGATTTTAATATTCATGTTGATGACCCCAACAATGTTAATGCAACTGACTTTTTAAATATGGCCACTTCTTTTAACTTCAAACAACATGTCAGAGGGCAAACACATAACCGTGGTCATACACTGGACTTGGTTTTTACCCTGGGTGTCAGCATTTCCTCTGTGGAATTAGTGGACATGACCATATCTGACCACAGATGGATTGTTTTTAGCTGCGATTCGCCTGTTACTCATGCCGCCTCACCAAGCTCCGTGTGTTCTCGCATCTTTAATGAACAAAGTGTTTCAAAGTTTTGCACATTCTTTCAGAGCCAAAGCCAACACCTGTCTGATTCCAACACCAACAATCTGGTCGGTCACTTCAATCATATCTGCTTGTCGTCACTAAATATTACTGCTCCTCTAAAGGTTAGGCCTACGTCTAAAGCTAGTAAGCAACCCTGGATAAATGACAGCATTCGCAGCCTAAAAAGGGAATGCAGGAAAGCAGAGCGCAGATGTAAAAATCCAGTCTCCAAGTCCATTACCTCAGTCTGAAGGATTTATTAATTAACTACAATAACAATTTTATTTTATTTAAATTTTGTTTTAAAATAGGTTTAATGTAGGTTTACTGTATGTATGATTTTCCCTCTGGATAAATAAAAGTATATATCTATCTACAGTCATTTGGGGCTAACAACCCAGGTAAGGCATAATTCCATCTTGGGCTAATTAAACAAGCCAAACTTGCAGGTATGATCACTCGATCATAACTGGACCAAAATAGTCAAGTGACACAAATTTGGAAGACTATAAAATAAGTGTAATATTTACAAAA
Organism: Micropterus salmoides; assembly: GCF_014851395.1. NCBI lineage: Eukaryota > Metazoa > Chordata > Actinopteri > Centrarchiformes > Centrarchidae > Micropterus > Micropterus salmoides. The sequence continues at coordinate 35,810,458 of NW_024040263.1, read as the reverse complement.
TATAGGCCTACAGCTTGCCCTTACTTTAAATAAAGTTTAGCATTTCACAGAGAAACTCAGAGAGAAATGTTTCTGGTGCACTTTAAAAACTGAGCTCTCAAAAACAAGGGAAAAAAGCATTAAAATGGGGAAATATTATTTAAAATAAGCAAAATTATCTGCCAACAGAACAAGAATATTTCACTTGCTACTTAAGGCCAAAAAAACTTGAAACAAGTGAAATTCTCTTAACATAAAAGCCGCCTGGTAAGAAGAAATATCCTGTCAGACAAAAAACAAGTATATTTTGCCTTCAGTTAAGATAATTAATCTTACTAAGATTTTAGTTTTTGCAGTGTATTACTTTACAAGATGACGACATGGTGGATATTTTACATGCACGGACCAAGTAAAGCAACCACATGCGATGCACCTGCTGCTGAAAACGGAATCGTGTTTGGAAAAATCCAACAGACAAGTTCTGAGTCCTTTCAGCAACTTTATAAAACATACTGCTGATGGAGAAAGTCAACAGAGCAGACACATACAGTGAGAGAGACGGACAAACGTCAGCTACTGGAGGGAAACAACAGAGACATTTATTCATCTTCTGTTCTATCTTTCACAGAGTTACCGGACTCTGCACTGCAGCTGGCTGGCTTCCAACTCTACAGATCGGACCGCCACACAGAGAACTCGCCAGCATAATGAAGGGTGGAACGTTTTTTTATATCAAGGGCCATTTACATTTTTGGAACATCCTTTGAGGGCCATACTAAGTCATTTAACATATATATCACTAACCTCTAATGTGATGGTTGGAACTGCTTCTCTTTGGTGAGGCGTTTGATGTCAGATGGCAGTGAGGATGACGCTACTCGCAGCTGGTCAGTCTTGAGCAGAATCGAGTCTTTGCAAGATTCAGTTTTAAAAAGCTCACAGCAGTAGGTTGTCCCAAACAGAGATGCAAACTTTAGTCCATGTCTCCTCAGAAGCGGAAAGTCCTCAGAATGTACATATAGTTTCTCTGACGGTCCTTCAAGACAAACTGACACTTTGGAACAGTTTTATTTTATCTGGTGCTAGCAGCTCCGCAGCGGCAACAAGGCACTCTTTCACGAACTCTTCCCCACACGTGCTTTATAGTAACGCTAACCCTTAAGGATGGGGGGGTGTAGTGTGGTAGAAGAGCACCAGCTGATCCGGTGTTGTACAGAGTTGTGCGTTCACCTCACAGGATAGTCAAATCATTCATCACTATTGATGAACCACACAAAGAATAATGTTGTTTTTACTTAGAAGACACCCGCGAGGATCACAAGGTGCATGCAATTCTCCATGGGCACGCACAGCTTGACACAAGACCGGTGAATGGCAGCTTCTCAAGATTAAAGTTGTGATACGGTGTGTAAACCCCTGGGATGTTTTTGGGACTGCTACCAACAGTCTGGGTGAGTGTATAGAGGCAGTAACGTCTTACATCTTCTGTGAGGACATCAAGCACCAGCGTGAGTCATAACAATGACAAACCCTGGTGCACAGCTAAACCCAGAGAGCTATGGTGGGAAAAGGAGGCGGAGTATCAAACCTCTTAAAGCTCACAGGGTTGTGTGCTTGAGCTAGTTCTAAACTGCTTAGATCACACATACATTCAACTTTTCTCAATATGGACACACATCCAAAATTCAAGTATTCAGTTCAACTAATATTCAGTTCAACTAATATCAGATTATGATATTGATTTATTTGGTCTTACTGAAACCTGGCTGGGTGAATGAGCCTAAATGAATCCACCCCTCCCAGTCATATTAATACTCACATTCCTCGAGGCACAGGCCGAGGAGGTGGAGTTGCAGCTATCTTCCACTCTAGCCTACTAATCAGCTCTAAACCTAAACTAAACTATAACTCATTTGAAAGCCTTGTTCTTAGTCTTTCGCACCCAAGTTGGAAATCACTGCAACCAATTCTTTTTGTTATAGTGTACCGAGCACCTGGCCCGTACTCTGAATTCTTATCTGAATTTGCAGAGTTTTTGTCAACTTTAGTCCTTAAAATGGACAAAGTTATTATTGTAGGGGATTTTAATATTCATGTGGATGTTGAGAATGACAGCTTCAGTACTGCGTTTATCTCTCTGTTAGATTCCATCGGCTTCTCTCAGAGTGTTCATGAACCGACTCACTGTTTTAACCACACCCTCGACCTTGTTCTGGTGTATGGTATTGAAATTGAACATTTAGTGGTGTTCCCACAGAATCCCTCTTTATCCGACCACTGTTTGATGTCATTTCTTCAGTGTTGTCACATGAGAAGTTATAATAAAATATTTACACAAATGTGAGGAGTGTACTCACTGTATCTATCGATCAAGCCAGATAAAACTCATCAGTTAGCTAAACTTCAAATGTGCCTTCAGGATGTTAAAACCTGGATGACCTGTAATTTTCTTATGTTAAACTCAGACAAAACTGAAGTTATTGTTCTGGGGCCTAAGCACCTCCGTGACGCATTATCTAAAGATATAGTTTCCCTGGATGGCATCGCCCTGGCCTCCAGCACCACTGTGAGGAATCTTGGAGTTATCTTTGATCAGGACATGTCGTTTAAGTCTCACATTAAGCAAATTTCAAGGACCGCCTTTTTTCACCTACGTAATATTGCGAGCAATTCCCCTATATTCCTTCAAGAGCAGCGGTGCGCTGCTGCGGGGATGCTGCTTGGTTGAAATAAACTATTTGATAGCAGCCTATTTCATCTTTGCTGAGCAAAGGTTTTGTAGGAAAGGAATTGAAGGCCTGTCCCAAATGTTGGTGGTTCAACTTCATGTCAATAAAACATCCATGATTTTGCACCAATATAAATGTTATTGTATGGATATCATAAATTTAATTATAAACATAATGTGGAAAATGGATACTGCCTATAATACCTGTGGATGATATCCCAAAGCTGGAGTCCATCATCCCTGTAGTAGAAGTTGGGCACAGCCTCCAGCCCACGCTCCTTGATGTTGTCTGGTATACAGAGCGAGCTGTAGGTCATCGAGGACATCGCTCTCTTCAGGATTGTGAACATTCCGTCTCCACCTGAAGCTGCAAACTAGGGAACATTCTCATATGTGAGGAATAGAATAACATTATAATAATATTGTACATGATATTGGAAAAAAGAAACATGGTTCAGGTAATGGTCGACTGAGGCTGTTATTATTATTATTTATTCGTACCTGCGTGAAAACTCCACTCTTAGATATGAGATGAAGTCGAGCCAAGATGTTTATGTGCAGAGTGTAGCGAGCGTGAGGTATGAGGAGCTGAAGGAAAGAGAAAACTCTGTTTGTTAACAAGTAATAGTGTTACTAAGTCAGAAATCTAGATCTTTTTATTAGCAAGGTGAAATACTTTCAAATGTAGGCACACTTAGACATTATAGTTGATCAGCTATGGAAGATAAAAAATTGAGTTGAATAAACTTTAGTATTCTCCCTCGTGGTTACCTTGTACAGTGGATGCACCGAGGTCACGTTGCGCAGCAGTGACACGGCAAAAACCTCGGCCAGCAGATGAGTGCGCAGCAGGTGAGAGTTGAGCTCATGCTCGTTGAAATCTGCACTTCTCACAAAAATCTTGGCCATCAACCAGTCGTACTCAGAATCAGCAGGAGTAAAGATGGGATTGTCCTCTGCTGGAGTCTGCTTCAGCTGCAGGAGATTGGTTCATGCAATCCATTACTTGTCCTGGTCAATAATGTTTAAGAGTGTTTTCCTGGTTCCTACAGTGTCTGTCAGGAGTTGTGAGCTCAGGCAAATAACAGGCTTTATGGCCCAGAAGCAGAGAAATGACTCGGCAAAACTAGTTTTCTTGATTTATTTAAGAAAAACTCAAAGCGCACAACTCACTGTGGATAGTCCAGAATCCAAACCTAAAGTACAACTTGAAACCAGGTCATCAAAACAGAAAACAGAAAATGTAAAGTCCAAACTCAGACCATGAAGCAAACAACATCCAGAAGGAGTTATAGATATGGAATAAACGTCCCAGAAGACACAGGCAGATGAGTGGGACATGGAATACACACATTAACAAGACAATGATTCAGCAGAGGCTGAACAGAAATGAGAAATATTTAAGCTGACACAAATAAGCAGGAAAACACCAGGTGCAACACATTAGGGACATCTAGAATGGGCATTTCATTTTTCAAATCATGTAGCACCACCTACAGATAAAAAAAAACCCAACTATCATATACCACAGACTTTCACTCCATTTGGTTAACACGCTCATAATGGGATTTGATCCCTCAACCTTTGTATCTGAAGGCTAGTGTCTTATAACCACCTGACTACTCAGATACATTGTCTAAGCAGTGTCTAAACTTGTTCATCAGATGTGTTCAATTGACATGAAATGACCTCCAACAGACGGCACTCGATAACCACAAATGCCATGCCCACCACTATTTTGGTAGTACATATATTTTCTGTTACATATATAAAAAGAATAACTGCACTTCAGCGGGAACTGAACATTTTGTTGGCGGATTTAAGTTCAAACACCGTACAGCTGTGCACAGTTAACACTGGCATCTGAGGTGGGAATCGAACCCGTGTCTAGCAACATAAGACTGTATTATAGCCTGACACTCCACCAACTGAGCAACTGAACCAGACTCCTTACATGCTCACAAATAGATGTTTTGTTGATAGAAAATTGCATTTGCCTTTTTAAAAAAAAGCTTTTCAGCTGTTATTTAGCTGAGTATAAAAATATATATCATGTGTCCACACTCCAAACAGGAAGGGGGCGATATTGCAAGTTATAGAGATGGGGAGAAGTCAGTCTGACGATTTTGGCATTTTAAGAGAGAGAAAAGGCATATGGCTACATTTTGATGTTGTCTGTAGCTGCACACATGCCAGAGCAGTAAGCTTTTGAAGTTGAGAAGGTTTGAAGAGAGTTGAGTTTCTGCTTCCAAGAACCCATTCATTTTAAAATGCATAAAACTATTAATATAAAATCAGCCATTATAGATATCAGTAATAAAAGTAATAGCACCCATCTCTTGAACAGGATGTACAATTTGAAGTTGAAATGAAGTTTCTAGGACAGACGCTGCAGGAGCAGATAGAGAAGATAGCTCCAGCTCTCACACTAACAAATCATAAAGAGCAAAGACAACAAAAGTGTGAGAGCTAACTAAAACAGCAAACAGGCAGAAATGAAACAAAGCATGAAACAAATACCAGACACAGACAATTTCAAAATAAGACAAAAACCAAAAAAAAGACTGACCAAACCGTGACCGTACAGTTTCCTATGGGGATTCCTTAGGGGGAAATTCATATTTTCATCAGAGCATGTGTGTCAAGTAAATGAAATTGACCTGACTTAACTCTCAGTCAAACTGGCTCGGGATCAGGCATGAGGAGATAAACTGTTATCCTAGCAGAGAGAATTCTGGGGATTCATCTTAAGACTTAATATCACAGAGTGCGGTCTAGAACTGCTCTTTTATGAGCGCTATGAGATAACTGTTGTTATGATTTGTGGCTATATAAATAAAATTGAACTGAATTGAATTAATACTCTAATTTACACGTTTACTATGAGCTAGATTTGAGTGCTAATCTTACCTGAATAGCAATTGGCATCAGCTTATTATCAGATCTCTTGTGTAGAAGGAGGACTGCTGCTTCCCGTTGATGGTGTTTGCTTTCACTCCATCCAAACACTTGTAGTCACACAGGAAGATGTTGCCTCTCTGTTTGAAATTTTAGTGAGGGTGAGTAATTGTTTGAATCATGCATACAGTACGGTGGCCCTGAGGCTCAAAAAACATCAACATTTCACAAAACACAACACCTTCCACAGGGCCCGGCTGCCGGAGATAATAGCGGCCATTCTAGTGATCCGTAGGTCCACAGCAACATACCCGTGTGAAGTCGATTGGATGAACGGTTCCTGACATAATTGAAATACTACCAAACAGACAGAGATTCCTGCCTTTAGTAGAGAGATGAATGTGTTAAGGTGGGATGGTGCTAATCAGCCTAAGAGACCCTCTAAATGCTACATTGCTGTAAATTGGTTGTTTCGCCGTCAGGCAGCTGGTGGAGCTCTGGGCATCTGTTAAACATTTGACTTTATTGGAAAAACTACACTTTGATAAGTCCTGCTCCCGCTTCTTATCTGCAGTATGTTGCTTGGTGCTGTACGCTATATATGACGTGCACCGGGAAGTGGCGTGGCCACACTGCAGAAGCCACAACTCTGAACTGTCACATTTTAACGCTAATAATGCGTTGTCCCTGATGTCCCTGTACATGAATTGTTTAACACACCGTGAAAATTACATGTGATGATTGAACATTGGTACAGATTTGAGCATGTACAACATGGCATCAATGTGTTAAGGCTTTTCTGAGACAGTTTGAAAGTGGATATGACCAACCTGCTAGGAGCAGTATATCAGAGTGTAACAATAGTCACTTCCTGTTGCCAGTAGGTGGCGCTGTGACTATGAGTGAATATTGGCTTGTAGATGTTTGGGACTCTTATCAATTATGTAAAGTTTGGTACAGATTAGACCATGTAGACTGAAGTTACACAACAACTTCCTGTTTCATGGCGAATCATCAGTTTTGTAGAAAACCACAGACGCGAGTAGGGCTGTCACGATAACCGCAAAACTGAGACACTGCGCTATTGGTCAAGCCTAACGTGACCGCGGTGGGTGGCAAGCACCGCAACAACCGCAATGTTCATACTTTACACTTAAGGGCGTGTAACATAATAAATGAGTGCATCAAAAGTTCCACAACCATAACGAGCTCTGTACTGGTTCCAGGACGGATCGCCATGGGCTGTACGTGACCTGACTTCAAACTTTGAAGCGGTAAGTGTTGCCGTGTTTTGTGTTGTTGTTGTTTATTTTAAAGGTTAGCTAACTTGACGTTAGCATATTGCTTGGCTAATGTGGCTAGCAGGCTCGGCGGTGTTGAACTAACGTTGTGATCCTGAGGGACAGTCGGGAGAAACTGAACGGTAAGCCCCATTTGAATCTCACTAACTAATGAGCGCAGTGTGCCAGCTGGACCGCTGTGTGTGTGTGTGTGTGTGTGTGTGTGTGTGTGCGCGCGTTGCTGCAGTATGTAAATTGACTTGAGACATGCCCTGGAGGTAACGATACTGTATACTTAGCTACTTGTGAAAAAGACACGGTCAAACTACAAAAATGAGTTTGCTTGGCAATGTTGTTGACTAGCACCCAGCAGCTAGGTTGCTCCGACCATAAAGCTGCTGTTCTCGGCTCGCTGTGCAGCGAGGTGACAGATACTCTTACTCTGCTTTATGGCACCAAATTACTTCATTGACCTTATTTTGGGTCAAAGTCGTCAAACTTTTTCAGCAATTTTTATCAGATTTTCCTGCTGATTCTATTCATGTAGTTTTTATGTCCTGGTGACCAGTGAAAGTGCAGTTCAGCTCTCTCCTCATTCATTCAGATAGGAGCATGGTCTTGTTAGTCCAAAATAGCTGCCCGGAGGCGTCGCCAAGATGGCGGCCGAATGGCAGGACTTGCCTTTGGTAAAATGTAGCGCGGGGGCTGCTCATTATAGGCTCCATAACAGTGAGTTAATATGTGCATCATGCATGTGTTCAGGGTGCGACTGTTACTATAATTTAAATGATCACTTATTATTTCAATCGCCTCCTCCCTCCTTTAAAACTCAGTTTAAAATTTGTGCAAGGTCACTGCTGACAATAGTACACAATAGAAACAGGAAATGGACTGTTACCAGGGAAGTGTTGGCCCACTAATCCCATAATCTGAAATATCATTGCGTTTTGTGAAATATTCTTGTGTTTTGACCCTCAGAGTCATCATTTACAGTGTGGATATTTCATATACTAAGTGCAATTTCACATTTAATTACCAGCAAGTACCTTCATTTCATCATCCAGTTTACCCTGACCACTGAGGAAGACCATGTCATCAGTGACAGGAAAGTTATCGGGCAGAGTTGTACAACGTTTGATCATCATGGGGTTGACGCCATTCAGAAACTGGTAGCCAAAAAAAGCATCATCCCTCCAATTTTCTTTGACATAGACTGTAAAAATAAGAAAGAGATTAACTTCACTGAGTTCCAAACATGCTGCATGTGAAACAGACATAAATTAACTCTGTTTCTAGTTCTTTCAAAGTGAGTTGTTTGCCAGACTCTTGATTATATGAAATGGAAAGGGGGGGTAATGGAAAATCAGTTTAGATACAGTCGCAGGAAAAAGTAAGTACAGTACCTGGATTTCTGTCATAAAATGTGATCTGATCTTCATCTAAGTCACAACAGACAAACACAGTCTGCTTAAACTAATACCACACAGACAATTCTATGTTTTCTAGAGCCAGACTGATGTGGGTTTTTCGGGGCCAAAGCCGAAGCTGATATTAAAGTAAAAAAGAGTTGATTTCTAAGCCGACATTTTGATGATGAAAATGATTTGGATAGTAGACCCCTTTTCCTGTATAAAATACACTTTGAACAGCCGATATTGAAAGCTGTTCTGTATGTGGGCTATAAAACCTTTTCCTGAATGGATTTATGTTCCAAAATGCCTTAATATTTGCTGCTAGAAGGTGCAAGTTTTTCACCCATCTGCAAACAAAGAGTGAGAGAGAATAAACGTGTATTTTATAGGGCTTGGCACGTTAACGTGTTATTATCGCGTTAAATTAATTTATTAACGCCACGATTTATTTTATCGCACGTTAACACAGTTTATTTTAATTGTTATTAGTTTGAAAGTCCGTTGCTCACTGGTTTTGAATACACATCCAGTCAAACCCTGGGTCACAGGAGGGGGGGAAGTTGACCAGCCTGCAAATCAGCCACCCAAACAAGCAACGGAGGCTTAGGCAGACTGCGCTGTCGTCTTTTTCCGTATTTTTCCACCCGCGATCCGGCAGCAGGTGAGCCGCTTGCTTTTTAATGACGCAGCCTATCAAACAGCCAAAACCAACGTCTGCACAGTGTTCAATGTTGCTTTAACGTTACCTGGTCTGTGCTTGTAAAATATCCACCACTACTTCAGGAGGCAGACACCATCTCCACATTTAAGAGTAGGCTTAAGACTTTCCTCTTTGATAAAGCTTATAGTTAGGGCTGGCTCAGGTGAGTCCTCAACCATCCCTTAGTTATGCTGCTATAGGCCTAGACTGCCGGGGGATTTCCCATGATGCACTGAGCTCCTCTCTCCTCTACTTTCTCTCCCTCTGTATGCAACCTCATCCCATTATTGCATGTTACTAACACAACTTCTCCCCTTTCTGGTAGTCTTGTGCTTTCTCGTCTCTCTCCTCTCTCCTCCTATCACTTCCTGCAGGTTTTCTGGCTCTGGAGCTGTGGAGTCTGGATCTGTGGTTGCGGGTCGCCTGCTGCCCCCGTGTTCCTGCTCGACACCCTCTGCTGCAACGACTATTGTTACTAGTCCTGTTGTTATTATTGTTATTATAATCATTAACATTACGATTGTTACCATTAACACTACTAAATATCTGTACCATTTTTCATTTAGTCTATAGCAACATCACCTTTACTGTCTGTACCTCTGTGTGGATATTGTGTAGGCTGCCTCCCTCCCCTCTCTCTCTCTCTCTCTCTCTCTCCTTACATCCCTCTCTCTCTCTCCTTACATCCCTCTCTCTCTCCTTCTCTCTCTCTCCCTCTCTCTCTCTCCTTCTCTCTCTCTCTCCTTACATCCCTCTCTCTCTCCCCCTCTCTCTCTCTCCTTCTCTCTCTCTCTCTCTCTCTCTCTCTCTCTCTTCTCTCTCTCCTTCTCTCTCTCCTTACATCACTCTCTCTCTCCTTACATCCCTCTCTCTCTCTCCTTCTCTCTCTCTCTCTCTCTCTCTCTCTCCTTCTCTCTCTCTCCTTCTCTCTCCTTACATCACTCTCTCTCTCCTTACATCCCTCTCTCTCTCCTTCTCTCTCTCTCTCTCTCTCTCTCTCTCCTTCTCTCTCTCTCCTTCTCTCTCTCCTTACATCACTCTCTCTCTCCTTACATCCCTCTCTCTCTCTCCTTCTCTCTCTCTCCCTCTCTCTCTCTCTCTCTCTCTCTCCCTCTCTCCTCTCTCTCTCTCTCTCTCTCCTTCTCTCTCTCTCTCTCTCTCTCTCTCTCTCTCTCTCTCTCTCTCTCTCTCTCTCTCTCTCTCTCTCTCTCTCCCCCCCTTCACCCCAACCGGTCGAGGCAGATGGCCGCCCACCCTGAGTCATGGTTCTGCTCGAGGTTTCTGCCTCTTAAAAGGAAGTTTTTCCTTGCCTCTGTCGCCTAGTGCTGCTCTTGGTGGGAACTGTTGGGCTTCTGTAAATAGCATCACAGAGTTCGGTCTAGACCTGCTCTTTATGAAAAGCGCTGTGAGATAACTGTTGTTGTGATTTGGCGCTATATAAATAAAATGGAATTGAATTGAATTGAATTACTTGTTACATCATTTTCACCGTCATCGTCCATCCCGATGTTTAAATGTAGACATCGTCCCAACCCTCCTGAACAGACCGTTTCTGCTGCTCCCTGATAAAAGATACCTGCTGATACCTGTTCAGAAAACCCCCCCAGAAAACTGGACTGATGGTAACGCCCTGGCAGTGGCAAATAGCTTTGGTTTAATATTTGATTTGATTACATTAATGTTTAAGTTGAGATTTACAAGAAATATTTTATTTCTACTGTGTAAAGGGAATACTGCTTTGAAAAAGCTCCTTATTTGTTTAAATGCAAACCACATGTTATTGCACTGTTATGTATATAGCAGTACATTTAAATTAAAAGTGCGCAATACACTACTTTAGAATTCATTATTCAATTTTGCACATAATCTGCTATAATAACTATTTTCACTGTAGCATATTCACTACTACTACTACACTGTTTCAGAAATAAATCTACAGTCATGTCTGTCAGCAGTGTAGCTTTCAACACCCAACTACCGTAACATTAAACTGCTGTGAAAAACAGGAGGGTTAGCAAGTCATCAATGTTTTCAGGAGAGGAGAAGTGATTGGGCCATTTACAGTATTATTTAAGTCATGTATTTCAGTCATGTCATGTGACAAATGACCAACTTAGCATGATCATATACTCTCCTCAGTTGATGTTTCCACATGCTTGTTGTGTTTCAGATGAAGTTCAGATCACAAATCTGTCCAAATAAGGTTATTGTTCACCCCTCTGTACATGTGTGAAGAGTCTATTGGTTTAAATCAAGGCAGGCTGTGTGTCATTTAAGCCACATGCAAGCCTTTCTACTCAGCTGCATCATTCAGTCTGCACACAGGCACAGAGGGGAGGGACAGAGTCAGAGACCCTATCATGACCTCAGGAAACCTGTTTCATAGTACCCAAGAATCCTTCACAACTGTGAAGTATTCAGTACAATCTCAGTACAAGCTTATCTCAGGGCTAAAAACCATTTTATAATTTTTAGGTAATGAGATGCAGTTGAATATCTGAATGGCTGTTGAATGTATACTATTAAACTGCCATGATAGTACAGTACCTGATGTCGGGGTCTGTGTTGAGCAGAACATCCAATTGGTGTACCGACGGATGTCTTCAATATTAGTCCAGTTCTTATGCCAATGAAACATTTCCTCCTTTTTCAGATCATACAGCCTAGAAAATAAAAGCAAGTACTAACTTTATCGTTATCTCTTTAATAGTTTTGATAGGCAGGTAAGTAAGCAGGTACATAGTTATAAAGATATCTGACAGAAATTGAGGACTTCACCCTCTGAATGCATTTTCTTGGTGAAGGAGAACTGGACCTCACTGGGCAGAGAAGAGGGGTCTTTTTCCTTTATGCAGTGAGGTAGTCCCTCTACATACACATTCCAGCTAGGAAAAACAGGGAAGAGCAGAGAGTTGAGGAACATACCAGTATCTGCCATTTTGATGAAGAGTATGCAAGCATAATATACTTGACATGTACTCATGTATTCCAACATATGTTATCGTAAAAAACGTGGTTACATGTTGATTTTGGGGCGCATAAAGCTAAAATGTGTGGCTCTTACCAATAGTCTTGATCTCGCTGCTTCAGCTCTTGCTCCTGAATGGACCTGCCAAGAGGACTGATGTCTTCCCAGTCTGTCAGAGCTTAAAGAAAAAAAACACAGTAAGGTTTGAAATTGAAATTGTTGCTGGCATGAATTTACTCCAGGAGTTATTTTTCTTTTATGTCTTCTGTGAACAGCGCAAACCTGTTCCCTCTCTGAAGCGGTGCACCTCACTGTCAGTGATCCACCTGTAGATGGGAAAGATGTAGGTCTTTCCCTGAGGGGATTTCACTTCCACCTTGGCAGGGAACCAGTCTTTTTCAAATGATTGAAACTCTTTTTGTAGCTCTATCAGGACCAGCTCTCCAAGGGATGTTGGGCAGGACACGGTACAATGATGCTTCTGGAGTAATAAGGGAAATGTTTTGAAAACATTTATACAAGATATGAAGAGAACATGTACAACCACTTATTAGCATCCAATTACTGAAGAAGGGTGAACAAAATAGAACTTGTGCAACACATTGGCACTGCATTAAATTCTAAAGATTTGCATGGATTTGTTTTGCTTTGTTCACCTTTGTGGCCATAGATTACAGAACAGGACATATCCTGTTGCTGCACAGTCTGACTTGGTGAGGGCTAAATTCAGCTTCTCTAAATTGAGCCAAGTTGAGTTTTACATTTAAACATACAGAGGGATATTTCAGACTTACTGATCCAATGTAGGATCTAAATCTAATGAGCAAACTGCGTTCGCTCCTTCCTTCTGTGCCCATCAGATTAATGTAATGTGTTAATGTTCAATTAATGAAAGTGTTAGCGCCAGTGTATACAGTCACTTCATAATCCATCATTTTCGCTCTGAAACGCAGACAAAACCTGGTGGGGAGAGAATAATAATAATAACCATTAAAGCTGTTTTGTCACAAAGGGCTTACTTTCTGTTGCCAGCAGGTAGCGTAAAATTTACAGAAACGTGGCCCCGGGGCTGCTCTGTAGGGGGCCCTAGTGAGGCATTTTGCCACGCCCATTTTGCCCCTGGGTTCAAACTTGCTTGGGAGCCAGTCACGTATTGTTCAAGTATGTCAGCATCCAGGTAGCATTTCGTTTGGGGCTGATGTAAAGCAGTTGGTTACCTGAGACATTTATCAAGGGTTGTTTCTCGAGGCAGTATTGATCACTACATTACAGCCCTGTACAACACTACACAAGTTTAACTGACACTGACACCCCAGGAAAAGTACAATACAAGTTGTAGCCTAATATTCTGCCCACAGTACAGCAGGCTATAAAGGTTTTGTGTATATTGTAGGCTGTATTGAAATATGAGGCACCCACTTACACCTTTTTGTTTGCCATTAAATGCTCAACAATACCATTTTTTATGCCGAGTTGTACTCCGAATGAGCCCAGCATGGGTGTGCAATTTAAATAATGACCGAAAATTACCCAAACATTTCAATCCATGTATCATTCGTTCATAAACAGTTTGACAAATTAACTAAAACAGCAATAACAAATATTACTGAATTACTTTGATACTGAGGTACTGAACGTCGTGCTTTGCGTTTTTCTTACAGAACAACACTTATGTTGATGTTCAAACTCATCTTTATCACATTAAATCAGGCAACGCCATCACCCCAGTGTATCTGCGGCATGTTTATCAAATGCAAGATGCTACACAAATGTGAAGACACAAAAAATCTCAAAATCAATATTTTTCCGCTTTGGTCTTAAAACAGCGAAACATGGCTTCAACATAATTGCAATTATTTGCACAATTGCACACTGTCTTAGTACTTCCACTAAAATGCTTGTTTTTGACAGGCTCAGATGGTTCTTACAAAAAGATCCTTTTTGTTATTTTCATGTTTACATCATCATTTTAATATAGTCCTCTATAGGCTTCCATAATTAGCTAGGTATTAAACTGGACATTTTTACCTGTTTTGTGAAATGATACCCGTTTAATACTTAATGTGCAATACTCTCTGCTGCAATTCTGCTGCTACTATTTGTTCATTATTAGTGTTAATAGTAAATAGTAATTACTATTAAATAGTAATAGTAATAGTAATTAGTGTTATTAATAATAATAATAATAACAATTATTTTAATTATATAAATACTGTACATATTCACACTCCTTTATATTTTTCTTGTATTTATATCTTAGACCCCATCCCGACTAGGCTGCTTAAAGATGTTCTACCCTTAGTCAGCACCTCTATACTAGATATGATCAATCTATCTCTATCAACAGGCTATGTACCACAGTACTTTAAAGTAGCTGTAATTAAACCTCTTCTGAAAAAACCCAAACTTGATCCGGATGTTTTAGCCAACTATAGACCTATATCTAACCTTCCATTTCTCTCTAAGGTTCTGGAGAAAGCAGTTGCTAAACAGCTGTGTGACTTTCTACAGGGCAATAGTTTATTTGAGGATTTTCAGTCAGGATTTAGAGCTCATCATAGCACAGAGACAGCACTGGTGAAAATTACTAACGACCTCCTTATTGCATCAGACAAAGGACTTGTCTCTGTACTGGTTTTATTAGATCTTAGTGCTGCATTTGATACCATTGACCATCAGATCCTATTGCAGAGACTGGAATATTTCATTGGCATTAAAGGAACCGCTCTAAGCTGGTTTAAGTCCTATTTATCAGATCGATTTCAGTTTGTACATGTTAACGATGAGTCCTCCATGCACGCCAAAGTTACTCATGGAGTTCCTCAAGGATCTGTCCTTGGACCAATCCTCTTCACTTTATATATGCTTCCTTTAGGCAATATTATCAGGAAACATTCCATAAGCTTTCATTGTTATGCAGATGATACTCAGTTATATCTATCGATCAAGCCAGTTGAAACTCATCAGTTAGCTAAACTTCAAATGTGCCTTCAGGATGTTAAAACCTGGATGACCTGTAATTTTCTCATGTTAAACTCAGATAAAACTGAAGTTATTGCTCTGGGGCCTAAGCACCTCCGTGACGCATTATCTAAAGATATAGTTTCCCTGGATGGCATCGACCTGGCCTCCAGCACCACTGTGAGGAATCTTGGAGTTATCTTTGATCAGGACATGTCGTTTAAGTCTCACATTAAGCAAATTTCAAGGACCGCCTTTTTTCACCTACGTAATATTGCGAAAATCAGGAACATCCTGTCTAAAAATGATGCAGAAAAACTAGTCCATGCATTTGTTACTTCTAGGCTGGATTACTGCAATTCCTTATTATCAGGCTGCTCGAAAAAGTCCATTAAGACTCTTCAGCTGATCCAGAATGCTGCAGCACGTGTTCTGACAGGAACCAGGAAAAGAGATCACATTTCTCCTGTTTTAGCTTCTTTGCATTGGCTTCCAGTAAAATCCAGAATAGAATTTAAAATCCTTCTTCTTACCTACAAAGCTCTTAATGGTCAGGCACCATCTTATCTTAAAGAGCTCATAGTACCTTACTACCCCACCAGAGCACTGCGCTCCCAGAATGCAGGGTTACTTGTGGTTCCTAGAGTCTCCAAAAGTAGACTAGGAGCCAGAGCGTTCAGCTATCAAGCTCCTCTCCTGTGGAACCAGGTTCCAGTTTGGGTTCAGGAGGCAGACACCATCTCCACATTTAAGAGTAGGCTTAAGACTTTCCTCTTTGATAAAGCTTATAGTTAGGGCTGGCTCTGGTAGTCCTGAACCATCCCTTAGTTATGCTGCTATAGGCCTAGACTGCCGGGGGATTTCCCATGATGCACTGAGCTCCTCTCTCCTCTACTTTCTCTCCCTCTGTATGCAACCTTATCCCATTATTGCATGTTACTAACACAACTTCTCCCCTTTCTGGTAGTCTTGTGCTTTCTCGTCTCTCTCCTCTCTCCTATCACTTCCTGCAGGTTTTCTGACTCTGGAGCTGTGGAGTCTGGATCTGTGGTTGCGGGTCACCTGCTGCCCCCGTGTTCCTGCTCGACACCTTCTGCTGCAACGACTATTGTTGCTAGTCTTATTGTTATTATTGTTATTATAATCATTAACATTACGATGGTTACCATTAACACTATTATAAATATCTGTACCATTTTTCATTTAGTCTATAGCAACATTACCTTTACTGTCTGTACCTTTGTGTGGATATTGTGTAGGCTGCCTCCCTCCCCTCTCTCTCTCCTTACATCTCTCTCTCTCTCTCCTTACATCTCTCTCTCTCTCTCTCTCTCTCTCTCCCCAACCGGTCGAGGCAGATGGCCGCCCACCCTGAGCCATGGTTCTGCTCAAGGTTTCTGCCTCTTAAAAGGAAGTTTTTCCTTGCCTCTGTCGCCTAGTGCTGCTCTTGGTGGGAACTGTTGGGCTTCTGTAAATAACATCACAGAGTACGGTCTAGACCTGCTCTTTTATGAAAAGCGCTGTGAGATAACTGTTGTTGTGATTTGGCGCTATATAAATAAAATTGAATTGAATTGAAATTGAATTTTTATACTCTATTTATATACTTCTTATATACCAACTTTCTATCTTTATTTATATTCCTTTTGCCTTTTGTGCAATATGTGCAACTGTGACACAGAATTTCCCCTCGGGGATCAATAAAGTATTTATGACTCTGATTCTGAATTACAAATCATAATTAAATAATTAGTCATTTAACTGATGCTTTTTATCCAAAGCGAGGTCACACATCTCTGGAGCTACTTACTGGTGTCTCGCTCAGGGACACATTGGCCTCCCACACCAAAGGCATGTGTCTTCACAGGGCATGCCACTTCACCATCGCCACCCCATTATCGTTTCTATTTAAATAATTTGACTAAGCATCTCTTACCTTTTGATGAAGCCAAGAAGTTCCAAAGATGAACTGCTCTTTTGATGAAAGCAGTGACGAGTGAGTGGCTCCTGTCCTTTTATACATACAGGTTTGTGGGAGTATCCAGTCACCTGCAGCTCTGCTGATGAAACCAATTGTGCAATTTTACAGCAGTTACGGCACAACCACAAGAAGATAATACAGATAAGGATTTTGCTGGTTCGTTTAATAAGATTTAAGGTAAACCGGAAGAACGCCTTTAAATGTGAGACCATCCCAGTCAATTAAAAATGTTAATCCTGTATAAATGCTAAAATGTCAGTTAAGTTCACCTACACATCTTATCTAGCTTTATCAGATTATAAACAACTGTAACATATAAGCAATTTTTATAACTTGTCATCAACATGTCAACAAGGTAAACACTAGTTATTTCATTGCTTCGTATCATACACTCATTGGCCACTTTATTAGATCCATCTGTACAATCTTCTGCAGTTCAGTACAACAGCTCTGCCACAAATTCTACCTTTAGAAAGTCTATAATGTGGTGTGCAGCAACAGAGAAATTATTAAATACAGACATTCACTTAAACACTACAACAGCATCCGAAAAAGATTCAGACATGAATAAGATTTGCTTGGCACTATTTTTATGAGGGGTTTTGTTGTGATTATTAAATGACAAATCCACCACGTTAATTCTATATTCATATGCACCATGTTTGTTTCCTCTCATGTGGAGGGTTGTTTTTGTTGATGTGTAAAAACCTGACCTTAGATGATAGGAAGCAGGATGAGTCAAGTAAACTTTCAGCCAGCCAAGGTTTGAGTCCATGTGAAAGAAAGTCAAAGGTGGTTTATTTGGAGTTAAATAACATTTTGTAGATGTGACATATGTGATGTACGTACTGTACATATTTTAACCTAAACACAATCCTTTCCTAAACCTAATCAAATTATGTCAATACTAGGTCCGGTACGTCTGTTGCTGGACTTGTATTTGTCAACGCTCGTTGTTTTGTTTGTTTGTTTATTTTTATTGTTCCCATGGGGAACTTAGGTTGCAGCAGAAATCACATGGCCTTTGACAACAGACACCAATGAACACACTTTTAAACATACACAGATGGACATACACTTGTGACCATACCTTATTAGCATTCATTATTAAATTTCATCTAGAAATTGAATGGCCTGCGGAACAAAGGAAAATTTGGATCTGTTTTGGTCACACACTTGTTGTACTTTCCAACTGAAAACAGTGTTATATGTTGTTTTGGGACACTGTGATGTATGTAGCCTAACCAGGGACAGGGGCTACAAATTAGCTTCAGCTAGAAACCCTATATGCAACACATCTCTTCAAGCTACTGTAACCTGTTTCAATGTGTCTCTTTTGCATTGTCCCTGACAAATGAACAAATAAATAAAACTTGACAGTTGACCTGTTTTGTCATTTAGGTCTGAGGACGTGTTGGTTGTCATTTCTATAGCACATGAAGTTCATGCAGACAAGTGCAAATTGTCATTTTATTCATGAAAGAGAAGTGTTTGCATTTTACATTTGTAAGTGTGCGAGAAACAGAAAAAACAGCAAATGTGGATGTTAAGAATGAGTTCTTTGTTGCATGCAGCATGGGAGGAAAACAAGCTTCAAGATGGAGCAGGTTTACTGAAGGAAATTCTACTGAAAACAACCTTATCTTACCTTGGAAATCACTGCAACCAATCCTATTTGTTACAGTGTACCGAGCACCTCGTCCGAGTTTTTGTCAACTCCCACAGAATCCCTCTTTATCCGACCACTGTTTGAGTTTGTATTGCTGAACTACACGCCATTGGGCAAAACTTTCTATACAAGATGTCTGTCTGATAGTGCTGTAGCTAAATTTAAGGATGCGATTCCATCAGCTCTAAATTCATTATCAAGTCACAAAGTAACGGAGGACTCCTATGCTAATTTCAGTCCCTCCCAAATTGATCATCTTGTTGATAGTGCTGCAGGCTCGCTGCGAATGACACTTGAGAAAATAAGAAAACCAAGACGGTTAGCTCCATGGTATAATACTGAAACTCACAAATATCGAATAACTTGAGAGGAACTGGCGTTCCACCAAACTGGAAAATTCTCGTTTAATTTGGCAAGATAGTCTTCAAACTTATAGGAAGGCCCTCCGTAATGCTAGAGCAGGGTACTACTCGTCATTAATAGAGGAAAATAGGAACAACCCCAGGTTTCTTTTCAGCACTGTAGCCAGGCTGAAGTCACAGCTCTATTGAGCCAAGTATTCCCATAGCTCTCAGTAGTTACGACTTCATGAGCTTCTTTAATGATAAAATTCTAGCTATTAGAGACAAAATTCACCAAGACCTGCCCTCAACTGGCACCGACTTATCTCTTAACTCAGGAACCTTAGAAACAGCTGTAGAACCAGATATATGTTTTGTCTAAGAAAAAATTAAGGCAACAGGATTAAAATTTTCTGTAGACCTACAGGTGCTGGTCATATAATTAGAATATCATCAAAAAGTTGATTTATTTCAGTAATTCCGTTCAAAAAGTGAAACTTGGATATTATATTCATTCATTCATTCATTACACACAGACTGATATATTTCAAATGTTTATTTCATTTCATTCCCAATTGTGATGATTAAAACTGACAACTAATGAAAATCCCAAATTCAGTATCTCCGAGAATTTGAATATTACTTAAGTCCAATACAAAAAAGGATTTTTAGAAATGTTGGCCAACTGAAAAGTATGAACATGAAAAGTATGAGCATGTGCAGCACTCACTACTAAGTTGGGGCTCCTTTTGCCTGAATTACTGCAGCGATGCGGCGTGGCAAGGAGTCGATCAGTCTGTGGCACTGCTCGGGTGTTATGAGAGCCCAGGTTGCTCTGATAGTGGCCTTCAGCTCTACTGCATTGGTGGGTCTGGCGTATCGCATCTTCCTCTTCACAATACCCCATAGATTTTCTATAGGGTTAAGGTCAGGCCAGTTTGCTGGCCAATTAAGAACAGGGATACTGTGGTCCTTAAACCAGGTACTGGTAGCTTTGGCACTGTGTGCAGGTGCCAAGTCCTGTTGGAAAATGAAATCTGCATCTCCATAAAGTTGGTCAGCAGCAGGAAGCATGAAGGGCTCTAAAACTTCCTGGTAGACGGCTGCGTTTACCTTGGACCTCAGAAAACACAGTGGACCAACACCAGCAGATGACATGGCACCCCAAACCATCACTGACTGTGGAAACTTTACACTGGACTTCAAGAAACGTGGATTCTGTGGCTCTCCTCTCTTCCTCCAGACTCTGGGACCTTAATTTCCAAAGGAAATGCAAAATTTACTTTCATCAGAGAACATAACTTTGGACCGCTCAGCAACAGTCCAGTCCTTTTTGTCTTTAACCCAGGCGAGACGCTTCTGACGCTGCGTCTTGTTCAGGAGTGGCTTGACACAAGGAAAGCGACAGCTGAAACCCATGTCTTGCATACGTCTGTGCGTGGTGGTTCTTGAAGCACTGACTCCAGCTGCAGTCCACTTATTGTGAATCTCCCCCACATTTCTGAATGGGTTTTGTTTCACAATCCTCTCCAGGGTGCGGTTATCCCTATTGCTTGTAAACTTTTTTCTACCACATCTTTTCCTTCCCTTCGCCTCTCTATTAATGTGCTTGGACACAGAGCTCTGTGAACAGCCAGCCTCTTTAGCAATGACCTTTTG
This sequence comes from Micropterus salmoides, assembly GCF_014851395.1. Taxonomy (NCBI): domain Eukaryota; kingdom Metazoa; phylum Chordata; class Actinopteri; order Centrarchiformes; family Centrarchidae; genus Micropterus; species Micropterus salmoides. Next base: position 35,789,882 of record NW_024040263.1, on the reverse strand, counting down.
TGTCTTGCCCTCCTTGTGCAAGGTGTCAATGGTCGTCTTTTGGACAGCTGTCAAGTCAGCAGTCTTCCCCATGATTGTGTAGCCTACAGAACGAGACTGAGAGACCATTTAAAGGCCTTTGCAGGTGTTTGAGTTAATTAGCTGATTAGAGTGTGGCACCAGGTGTCTTCAATATTGAACCTTTTCACAATATTCTAATTTTCTGAGATACTGATTTTGGGGTTTTCATTAGTTGTCAGTTATAATCATCAAAATTAAAAGGAATGAACACTTGAAATATATCAGTCTGTGTGGAATGAATGTATACATTATACAAGTTTCACTTTTTGAATGGAATTACTGAAATAAATCAACTTTTTGATGATATTCTAATTATACGACCAGCACCTGTATATCATTTTTTGTGCACTTTTGGAGTTTTTGTTTTGCAGCTGCATTTCCTCAGAGCTGGGACTGGATTTATGTTTATCATCATGTCACACTGCCTGATTGATGTGTTCTGTTTTATTTAGGTCTCTGTGAGTTTTGTTTATTGGTCAGTTCAGTTTCTGATATTTAGTCTGTGTTTTGGGTTTCAGTCCTGTCTGTTGTCTTGTGTCCAGTTTACTCCGTGTGTTTTTGCTTGTTGGTCTGACCTTGTCTGCTGTGTCTTGTTGGTGTTCTGTGATCTGCTTGTTCTGGTCTGATCTGTTTAGTTTCATTATTATTCGGATTTTGATTATTCTGCTTTAGTCTGTTCTTGTCATTGTAATGGGAATTCCAAACATATTGCATGTAACCCTGGACTCAGGGAGACTCATCTGTGCTGTGGCTCTGAATCTGTGTAAACGTAACAGTCCAAATCTCTCTGTTCTCTGTGGTATCCAGACTTCAGGGACAATGTGTCTCTGTGGGATGATATGATTGACCCTAAAGCTGGATAAATAACAGGCTCATGGAGCTCTCCTCACTCACTGGAGCACACGTACACGGCGTATGTGTTTTGCTGTGAGTCCTTCTGCAGAAGACTTGAATAAAACTCGCAGAAAGACAAGTGTTTACCTGAGCTTTTTATTTGAAAACTCGAATTGCCATCACATCATTCAATTTGTTATTTAGTTTGCCTTTCTGCTAAGTGTTTTGAGTTCCAGTTAGTTAGTTGTGTTAGTTGTGTTTTGCATCCGTTAGTATCTGTTTCCCCCTGCTGTCACTCTGCCTGTCTGTGTGCTTGATTAGTCCCTCGTTTTTCACCTGTGTGTCCCCTCCCAGCTCGTTAGCCCCTGTGTGTGTGTGTGTGTGTGTGTGTGTGTGTGCTTGCTTGTTTTCCTCAGTCTTTGTCCGGTCATTGTCATGTGTTGCTTGTTGTGCTCAGCCCCATCTTGTGCCGTGTCGTGTTTGGCCCTGCCTGTTCGGCCTGTTCTTGAATCTCTACCTTTTTTGGATGACTCTGTTCTGTTAGGATTGTTTTACTATTTTGGAGTTCTCTGGACTCAGCCACTCAGTCTGTAAGTGTTTTTGTTACCTTTTGTTAAATAACCCTTTTGAACTTTATCTGCTCCGCTCTGTGTCCTGCACTTGGTGCTCCAACCTGCTCAACCTCCTTCCCACATCAGCCCTTCATGGCACATCATGAAGCTCTGGTAGCTCTGAGTAACTGGAGACACGCCCACCTGGACACTGTGAGGGTCATGTTTTTTGACAGTCCAGTGCTTTCAACACCATCCGGCCGGCCCTGCAGGGTGAGAAGCAGACAGAGATGCAGGTGGATGTCCCCCTTGTGTCTTGGATTGTTCAAGTACCCCTGACTGCAGTGTGCAGATCGGGGCAGTGCTCAACGTGATAGAGACCCGCATAAGAATAACACGACATCACATGCAGCCCGCTGTCGTACGGAAGTAAACAAAGAGCCCAGGGGTTAGCTCCGGTTAGCTCATACTTGCTAGCCATCCCGATTTTTATGGCAAACTCCCGTTTTTCATTGCCATCACACGATTTATGTCCTTTGTGTCCTTTTCATAGCATTTATTACAGTTTTTGGCACTGTACATACACTTTTTGTTTTGATTGCACTTTTTGTTAACTCTTACTTCCTTCCCTAGGTATTTACCTTATTGATGTGATATGTACTGTGAGCTCTTACTAGTATTTATTGCTTCTCTTACTAGTATGTTTTGTCAGTTGCAGATCTGTATTTGATGCTCTGTTGATGCTTGTATGTTGTTCCTCAAATGTAAGTCGCTTTGGATAAAAACATCTGCCAAATGAGTAAATGTAAAAGTAGCCAGTAGTTATCTCAGGCCAAGGAGCTAATGCTATATACTACTCCGCTGCTATCGGCGCGACGCAACACCCCCAGCTGTAATCATATACACCGACTGTCGTGAGCTATTGCTTGAATGATGACCGGCTCGACGTACATTATCCCTCACATAACAATCCCAGAATGTGCGAGTTATTGTCAAAGACACACATTTCAATTGTTACCGTATAATGAACTCTCAGTCAGTGAAATGGACAAAAGAAGTCTGAAGAGGCTTAATGGTAAATGTTCAATAAAATGACTAATGTAATTCCTATTCTCACCTTGCCAGCTTCATCTGCAGCCTTTTGAAATAAGTGTCTATTTTTGCTTGCAATGCGTTACAGTCCATGAAATATTTTGTGAAATATGGGTCATTAATTTTTATTAATGTTATAAATACTTATTATTTTATTAAGCATATATACAGTTACTACCCATTCAGACTAATAATACTTTACTTTTCTCATGCGAATGGAGACAGATTACACCATATAGACATACTGACAGGCTGAATGTGCTGCGTGCATTAAGTTATAGCAGCGCCTGGAAAGAGATCGAGAGCGGGTGACTTCTACATCATCTTTACTAACACAGACAAAAAACTAAGTTTTGACAACTCATCACACATGACTTCAGTCGTGCTCCACAAGAGAGGCAAGAGAGACTTTAAAATTCCTGTTGTCAACTGCCTCCACCTTTTTTTTATTAGTCTATGGCCCCCACGGGGGCTTCACGGGAATCTTGGAAGGGCCTTGCTCAACATGGGTGGAGTCAAACGTTTAACGCCGCCTACATTGAGCACCGCCCGATCTGCGCACTGCAGTCAGGGGCTTCTCGGATTGTTGACCACCTGACTGGCAGACCACAGTATGTGCGCCTGCAACACTGTGTGTCAGACGGCGTGGTCAGCAACACCGGGGGCCCGCGGGGGACGGTCCTCTCTCCCTTCCTCTTCACCATCTACACCACAGACTTCAACTACCACACAGAGTCCTGCTGTCTTCAGAGGTTTTCTGATGACTCTGCTGTGGTTGGATGTATCAGCAGGGTGACGAGGCAGAGGACAGAGCTGTGGGGGGGGGGGGGGGGGGGGGGGGGGGACTGTGTCACATGGTGTGAACTGAACCATCTGCAGCTCAACGTGACAAAGACTAAAGAGCTGGTTGTGGATCTAAGGACAACCAAGGCACCAGTGAGCCCTGTCCCTGTGGACATTGTGGAGGACTACAAATACCTGGGAGTGCACATGGACAATAAAGTGGACTGGGCCAAGAACACTGAGGCCCTTTTCTTAGGAGGCTGAGGTCCTTCAACATCTGCAGGACGATGCTGAGGATGTTTTATGAGTCTGTGGTGGTCAGTGCTGTCCTGTTTACTGTTGCATGCTGGGGCAGCAGGCTGAGTGTAGAGGAAACATTCTTCCATTCAGGGGAAAAGTCCCGAGATTCAAATCTCAGATAGAAGTCATTCAGATCATTAGCTTTTTGCAGATCATCAGAGGTACTGATGTATTTTTGAGCTGGTGTCATATTAGTAATTATCTTCATTGTGTCCCATAGTTGTTTTGAGTTCATTTCTGTAAAACTGTTCAATTAATTCTTTTTACGTCTCCTCCTGGCTTCCCTGAGCAAGTGATTAAGTTCTTTTTTTTTCACATTCATTACAATAGCACTTATCAAAGATTCTGTCCTCTCTCGTGCCACATTTAACATATTGCTGAAAACCTGGTAGTGACAGTTCCAGTTTAAAGTGATTAAAATCTCCTAAAATAAAAATCGGGACCTCCGGAGTGCGCAGTAGCTGTTGGTGTACACAGTCAGTGATGTGTTCCCGCTGGGAGGGACATACACACTGCCCTGGGCAGATATAAGGGTCTTAGGCTCAAGCACATTAGTTCAACTTCGGGATTACAAATAATTATGCGCAGTGTATGTTGCCTGCACCATCTATCATCAATAAAAACACATATGCTCCCCCCCGTCTTTCCCCGCCTCACTCCTATCGAAGCAAATGAGAGAAAAACCCTCCACCTTGGACAATGAGTCAGGAACATCAGGGCGCAGCCGTGTCTCAGTGTCTCTTTCGGATTTTGTCCACTAGATGGTGCCATTGAGCAATGGCAATTGAGTAACAAGCACTATCACAATGTAAAAATACTTGAAAGCATTACAAAACAGCATGAAATATTAAATCATCCCATCAACAAGAATAAATGAGTAGTTGAAAATGAAAGTGAATGAATTTGATATATACATCAGTTGATGGGGGAGAGGTTAAAACACGATAAAGTTAATTATATCTCATTTGTTTCCAACATTTTTTTTTTTTATGCTTTAGACTGACAAACAAACATAGTGACAACATTTCTCACTATTTTCTGAATTACAATAAATGAAAGCAGAAAATAATCAGCGGATTATTCCATAATAAAAAGTAAGTACGGTCATAATAATGCTACATTTTCCCAATTAAACTTCCATACTTTTACTTTACTTGTATCAGAGTATTTATACAGTGAGCTACTAGTACTTCTACTTAAGTAGAGGAAATACTTCATTCACCACTGCTTGATATCTAAATATTATATACATGATATATCTTTAAAGACTACTGTCACTGCCTGTCTGCCCTGCGTTAGTCTGTTCCCTCTGCCTGTTGGTTGTTTATTTGATTTTTGTCAGTCTGTTCTGACACCAGATGCCTCGTATGGTTTCTGTGTATCGATTTATTTTTACCCGTGTTAGCTTTTGTATGTGGGCCTGGGTGTCTGAATGGGTGCCATGCATGTCTCCTTCAGGGGACAAACATGCTACAACTCACTCTGAAGTTCTGATGGCGTCACTTAAATCAGCAGTGGTGAGACCAGGGGTTATCCCACTAGCTCCCTTGTGCTGATGTTTGCTGTCTAACAGCCTGAGAGTCCCAGACAAAGGGTGCCTAAGCGTTCCCAATCCCTCCTTCACTCACAACACAAGGTCAGGTCGAGATGTTAACCTAAACCTGTAGATGAAGCGTACTGGTGCAGGCTGCATATGTTGTCAAGAGCACCTGGAAGGGGCTATTCCACCTCTGCTCCCTCCAGTGCAGTGGTAGTGTCGCTGCAGAGTAGGGCCTCTTTAACCTGCTCATGTCATTTTCACAATAATGTGTGCTGCTTTAGCTGATCGAACATCCCTCCCTTTGATACATGTGTCAATTTAGCATAATGAAAAAATAGTGGAAACAATGTTTGGGCTAACATGGTTTGTTGGGACCAATTCACAGTCCATCAGCATATTAACAACCAGCCTGTTGCCATGTGTGCTTATCATCTGATGTAGCAAACTCTCTCTCCTTCCATCCCTCTCTCTTTCTCTCTGTTCCTCTCTCTCTCTCCCTCTCTCTCTCCTTCCATCCCTCTCTTTTTCTCTCTGTTCCTCCCCCCCCTTCACCCCAACCGGTGGAGGCAGATGGCCGCCCACCCTGAGTCATGGTTCTGCTCGAGGTTTCTGCCTCTTAAAAGGAAGTTTTTCCTTGCCTCTGTCTCCTAGTGCTGCTCTTGGTGGGAACTGTTGGGCTTCTGTAAATAACATCACAGAGTTCGGTCTAGACCTGCTCTTTATGAAAAGCGCTGTGAGATAACTGTTGTTGTGATTTGGCGCTATATAAATAAAATTGAATTGAATTAAAATTGTTGTATGGCATGCAATGACGGAGAAAAATCTGTGTGTGTGGCAGTTCCTGTTGAGCAGCTGCATCAGCTTTAGCGTTACCTGCAGAAACAAAGTTGCATTAGCATGAGCCTGGCAGATAGCAGACGCTAACAGGACTGCTTCAAGAAATGCAGCTATTTTTTCATGATGTAAAGTAAACGTACCACCAGATTTTAAGAAAAGTTTCCACAGTTGCGAATGCATATTGAGAATCTGTGTCTTTGGCCAACTTACAGGCTTCAGTGAGGGCACCCAACTGTGCTGCTTGAGCTGAATAATGAGATGTCGAGGGGCCAGAGTTCAATGTGTCATGTTAAGTGACTACAGCAAACCCAACTTCATTTTTCCCTGTGTTTACATTACGTGAAGCAGACCCGTCAAGTCTGAGGTGTTTCAGACAGATCTGGACGTGGTGTGCAAACTTGCTCAAGCACAGCAACACCGTTGTGATCCTCTCCATCTCCTGGAATGGGAAGCAAAGTTGACTTAAAACATTACTGCGTTTAACAGTGATGTTAATGTCAAATCAAACAGTGGTGTATCAGAGCCAACGTGCTGTGGAGAGATGAGAGCAGGATCACAGAGACAGCATGAGGGACCAAAAGGGTTAAATCAGAATAACCACCAATATCACGTGATGCCATGACGGCTTTTTCAGCTGCTGCCACAGCTCTAAGACAACGTGGTCTCAGTCTGTCTCCATGTTTCTGCAGTAGTACTGACGTCATTTCTCTCATCTTCAGTCCAGCTGAAATGTTGCAGGGCTGTTTTTAGATCAGTGACAGTGACAAGTTAGTCTGTCCTAAGGATTCAGTCTTTTTCCGTGTAGAACAGCTCTTCCAAAACAGCAACATTTAAAATAAATGTTCTGCAATATGAACACATTACTAAGAATGACAGAACCTGCTTCTTTGTGACAGGTTTAGGGATGTTTTGGCTTCTATTCTGTTTGCAGACAGAGGTTTTCCTTCTGGTGTCATGACATGTCCTAAAAACACCACTTCCTGTTTAACAAAGTGCAGTTCCCCTTTGAGGGAACTCGAACTGTGTCGGTGACGACACTATGGGAACGCTTCTGGGCGTGGCAGGGCTGAAATCATGAATTAAACTACTCCAATCCTATTGGCGTTGCTAGAACGGTAGCATGTGACGGCAGCGTGTGACGGCGTAACTGGAGACGTATATAAGCACGCCGGCACACCGGACACATCAGCTCTTTGCTATGAAGCAAGACACTCCAGGCGGGGTGAGGTGTGGCGGACCGACGCAGTGTCTCGTTCCCCTTCTCGGGGAACAAGGGTTACATACGGAACCCGAGACTTTCCCCTTCGAGGGAACTCAAACTGCGTCGGTGACGACACTTTGGGAACGAGATACCCACTAGGCCGCGCCGAAACCCCCGCCTGCCCCCAGTGTGCAGTAACCCGTAGGCATGACTAAGAGGAGGGCGCACGGGTGCAGAAGGAAGGTCCAGACTGTAAAACCGGATGAAAGTGTGAAGAGTGGCCCAGCCAGCTGCCTCACACAAATCCTGGAGCGAAGCCCCTGTGAGGAGGACCCTAGAGGCCGCCATGCCTCGAGTAGAGTGCGCCCTTACGGCCGGAGGTGAAGGTAACCCGTGCACCTGATAGGCCAGGGAAATAGTCTGAACGAACGACCAGTGGAAGCCTCCCCAGAGCCCCGTCCACGAGAAGGATGTACGGCCTGAAGTGAAATGTGTTTGCCACCTGGTGTAGAGAAGGGGCGGTGGACCCAGTTACCTGCCCGGTGACTATGGTACTGGAGTTCCTCCAGGACCGTTTCTCTGCTGGCCTTTCCCCGTCCACACTCAAGGTGTATGTGGCTGCCATTGCAGCGTTCCACACCCCTCTGAGGGATCGGCCTCTGGGGAGGCTTCCACTGGTCGTGCGCTTCGTCCGTATGGCCCAGAGGATGAGACCCGTGACTCGTTCCCACTTGGGACCTGGCAGTGGTTCTCAAAGCGCTGGCTGAGGCCTCCTTCGAACCCCTGGAGTCGGCTGAGGCCAAGCACCTGACCCTTAAGATGCCCTTTCTCCTCGCTATCACCTCTCTGAGGAGGGTGGGGGATCTCCAGGCACTTTCGTTGTCTCCTCGATGCCTGGTGTTTGCCCTGGGGAGGGTCAGAGCTATCCTGCACCCCTGTCCCCACTATGTCCCTAAGGTTCCGTCCAGGTTGGCAGGGTCCATGGTACTGCAGGCGTTTCATCCCCCACCTCATGTGACGGAGGAGGATGGGAGACTTCATTTGCTCTGCCCTGTCAGAGCGCTGAGTATTTACACTCTGAGGTCTTCCCGGTGGAGGAAAGCAGACCAGTTGCTGGTGTGTTTCGGGTCCCCCAAGGCTGAGCTCCCCGCTTCCAAACACACGATCAGCAACTGGATTGTTCAGACTATTTCCCTGGCCTGTCAGCTCAGTGCATCATGGGAAATCCCCCGGCAGTCTAGGCCTATAGCAGCATAACTAATGGATGGTTCAGGACTCACCTGAGCCAGCCCTAACTATAAGCTTTATCAAAGAGGAAAGTCTTAAGCCTACTCTTAAATGTGGAGATGGTGTCTGCCTCCTGAACCCAAACTGGAACCTGGTTCCACAGGAGAGGAGCTTGATAGCTGAACGCTCTGGCTCCTAGTCTACTTTTGGAGACTCTAGGAACCACAAGTAACCCTGCATTCTGGGAGCGCAGTGCTCTGGTGGGGTAGTAAGGTACTATGAGTGTCACGGCCGGGGGCCAGAAACTCAAACGCAGACTAGAGAATGCACTGAAAGTGGTTTATTGAGCTCTAGGGGAGTCCTGGGAGAGGTTTGGGTGTGGTGGTCGCTCTGTGGGTCTGCAGCTCTGGTCCCAGAGTCTAGATGACTCCGTGGCATAGGAGGGAATCCGCGTGGCGCAGGTCCTGGCTTCTGGAGGCGAGACAAAGAGAGAGAGCCATTAACAATGGTGCAAAGGTTCAGACAACGTACTGAAACTAAGGTTGACAAACTGGCTGGCGTGTCCATACGGATGAAGTACAACGATCCGGCGGGGACTGGAAGGTTGGCAGATCCTTTAAAGGCGTGTTGATTGCTGGCAGAGGCCCTGGTGTGCTGATTGCAGATGTGCTTCAGGTGGGAAAGTCTGGAGCTCAGAAACCACGCCCACCAGCAGTCTCAGGGCAACAGGCAGGCCAGGGTCACGACCAGGGGTTTGTGACAGTACCCCCTCCCCAACGAGAGCCTCCCGGCGATCCTCCAGGCCTCTCGGGGTGAGAGCGATGAAAAGCCTGTAAGAGGGCGGCATCCAAAACCTGTCGTCGGGGAACCCAGCTCCTCTCCTCAGGGCCATAGCCCTCCCAGTCGATGAGATACTGTATGCCGCGCCCTCGATGGCGAGAGTCCAGAACCCGACGCACCGTGAACGCAGGGTGGCCCTCAATGAGTCGGGCGGGTGGAGGGGCCGGGAGAGGAGGGAGCAGGGGGCTGATGAGGACAGGCTTGAGCAGGGACACGTGGAATGTAGGGTGAACCTTAAGTGTGGGGGGCAGACGAAGCCGAACGGTCACTGGGGTGATAATTTTCTCCACCACCAAGGGTCCAATGTATTTCTGAGACAGCTTCTTGGAGTCAGTCCTCAACGGAAGGTCCCGGGCGGAGAGCCACACCTTGTCCCCGACGGTGTAGGCGGGTGCAGGGGTACGACGACGGTTGGCGTGATACTCATACCGAGCCGACGTCCTCAGGAGGGTGGCTCGAGCTCTGTGCCAGGTGCGGTGGCATCTGCGGATGTAAGCTTGGACAGAGGGGACAGACAACTCTCTCTCCTGAGAGGGAAACAGTGGAGGTTGAAAACCATAAACACATTGAAAGGGTGACAGACCTGTGGCGGACGTAGGGAGAGTGTTGTGGGCGTATTCCACCCATGGCAACTGGGAAACCCAGGAAGCGGGGTTAGAGGACGCCAAGCAACGCAGAGTCGTCTCCAGCTTCTGGTTGGCTCGCTCTGCCTGGCCGTTAGCCTGGGGATGGAACCCTGAGGTCAGGCTGACGGTGGCCCCGATAGCACGGCAAAACGCCCTCCAGACTGCCGATGTGAATTGTGGACCCCGGTCTGAGACGATGTCTAATGGAAGGCCATGGACCGTGAACACCACTGAGACCAGGAGTTCAGCGGTTTCCTTAGCTGTGGGCAGCTTGGGCAGAGGCAGATAACGTGCAAATTTGCTAAAGCGATCCACCACAGTGAGTACCACGGTCATACCTTTCGAGGGGGGCAGCCCAGACACGAAATCCAGAGATAGGTGGGACCACGGACGATGAGGTATGGGTAGAGGCTGCAGGTATCCTGGAGGAGGCCGGTTGGAGCCCTTGTTCTGTGCACAGATGGGGCAGGCAGAAACGAAGGCATGGACATCGGCCTTCATCTCTGGCCACCAAAACCGTCTGCGCAGGAAGGCCAGAGAGCGGGTCACCCCCGGATGGCATGAGAGTTTGGAGGAGTGACCCCACTGTAGCACAGATGAACGAACAGAGAGAGGCACAAACAAGCAGCCCGGGGGGCCGTTACCTGGGTCTGGCTGATGCTGAAGGGCCGTTCTCACCTCCTTCTCAATCTCCCACAGGGCTGCCCCAATGATACAAGTCTTGGGTATTATGGTGTCTGGGTCAGCCGTAGTCCCCTCTTTGACAAACATCCGGGATAGAGCGTCAGGTTTAGCATTCCTGGACCCGGGCCTGTAGGTAAGGGCAAAATTGAACCGACCAAAGAAAAGCGCCCACCTGGCCTGACGGGGGTTCAGGCGTTTCGCCGAGCGGATGTATTCCAGGTTTTTATGGTCGGTCCAGACCACAAACGGTTGCTCGGTGCCCTCGAGCCAATGACGCCACTCCTCGAGGGCCATCTTAACGGCCAATAATTCCCGGTTCCCGACGTCATAATTCTGTTCAGAGGGAGACAACCGATGAGAGAGGAAAGCACAAGGGTGAAGCTTCTTGTCCTCGAGTGACCTTTGGGACAGGACGGCTCCCACCCCTACGTCCGAAGCATCCACCTCCACCACAAACTGCCGGGACGGGACAGGACTGGTGAGGATGGGGGCTGACGTAAACCTCCTCTTGAGCTCCAAAAAAGCTCCTTCAGCCTCAGAGGTCCAGTGGAAGGGCCTAGCTGGAGAGGTAAGTGCAGTTAATGGTGCGGCAGTGCGGCCGTAATTTCTTATGAAACGTCTGTAAATGTTGGCGAACCCCAAGAATCTCTGTAGCTGTTTCCTAGAGTCTGGTCGGGGCCAGTCTAAAACTGCTCTCACCTTCGCGGGATCCATCCTCACCTGCCCCTTAGCGACGATGTGGCCGAGGAATGTTACAGTGGAGGCGTGGAACTCGCACTTCTCTGCTTTGACGAAAAGGCGGTTCTCCAGGAGACGATAGAGGACTTGTCGGACATGCTGGATGTGTTCTGCTTGGTTCTGGGAGAAGATTAAGATATCATCAAGGTAGACAAAAACAAATCTGCCCAGCATATCTCTGAGTACGTCATTGATCAAACACTGAAATACTGCAGGTGCGTTAGTCAGGCCAAAAGGCATCACCAAGTATTCAAAGTGTCCTAGGGGGGTATTGAAGGCCGTCTTCCACTCGTCCCCCTCCCGGATGCGAACCAAATGATAGGCATTGCGGAGATCTAGCTTAGAAAAGACAGAGGCTCCCTGGAGGGATTCAAACGCAGAGTTCATGAGAGGTAACGGATACTTGTTTTTAACAGTGATATCATTCAACCCCCTGAAGTCGATGCACGGGCGGAGGGTCCCATCCTTCTTGCCCACAAAGAAGAATCCGGCTCCTAGGGGTGAAGAAGAAGGACGGATGATACCTGCTGCCAGTGAGTTGTTTATGTACTCCTCCATAGCTGCCCGTTCCGGTTTGGAGATGTTGTATAGACGACTCCTTGGGAACGTAGCTCCTGGTAGCAAGTTTATGGCGCAGTCATAAGGTCGATGAGGGGGAAGGGATAGCGCCTCCTGTTTACTGAACACCTCCGATACCTCGTGGTATTCCGTGGGGATGGATGACAGGTCAGGTCTGACTGGTTCGGGTCTCTGTGGGTTCACAGGGGAAGGCAGAGCAGACCGCAAGCAGCTAGCAAGACAGGTAGGACTCCAGTTCCGGATCTTAGCTGCTGCCCAGTCAATGTGAGGATTGTGTTTAATAAGCCAAGAGTGCCCCAACACCAACGGAATAAATGGCGAGTCTATCACAAAAAAGGAGATAGTTTCAAAGTGATTACCTGACAACTGAAGCTGAACCGGACAGGTGCAGGTCGTCACTCGAGCAAGCAGCCTCCCATCGAGTGTGCTAGCCTCCAGCGGCTCCTTTAGCTGCTCTGTGGCTAACCCCAGCTGCTTCACCAACTCGGTATCCAGAAAACTCTCGTCGGCTCCTGAGTCGATGAGTGCCAGGAGCTCCAGGGTCTGGGTTCCCCAGCTGATAGTGGCGTGTAGCTGAGTTCGAGGACGGGAAGACGGAGGCATGGTCGCCCGGCTCGCTAGGATGCCTCCCCTGGTTAGCGAGCCCTCCGGTTTAACGGCCTGTTAGGGCAGGAGGTGATGTAGTGACCAGGTAGACCACAGTAGAGACAGGCGTTGTTCCCTCTGCGGCGTTCCCGCTCCTCAGTACTGAGCCGGCTCCGGCCCAGCTGCATGGGCTCGCCTTCGGGGTCCTCCTCTCGCCGAGCGGGCTCCAGAATGGGTTCAGGATGAGGGGGTCTGGATCGTGCCGGAGCTGGAGAGTATACTCTGCGGCGGGGGGCAACCTCCCTGCTGAGGCTGCCGTGTCTCTGCCGTTGTCTTTCCCGGCAGCGATTATCTATCCGAATCGACAGGGTGATGAGATTATCCAGACATTCAGGTTCAGGATGGGACACTAGTTCATCTTTCAATTGTTCATTTAGCCCATTGATAAATACAGACAGTAGAGATGCCTCATTCCAACCGCTTTCAACGGCCAGAGTCCTGAACTCAACGGCGTATTCAGCCACGCTCCGGAGTCCCTGGCGGAGGGTGAGCAGTCTCATGGAGGCGTCGTTACCTCGAACCGGGTGGTCAAATACCTTGGTCATCTCCGTGGTAAAGGCGGCATAGGAGGTGGTTATCCGGTCCTGCCTCCTCCAGTGAACCGAGGCCCATTCCAACGCTGCTCCGCGCAGCAGTCCGATGAGGTAGGCAATTTTCGACCCTTCTGAGGCATAGGTGAGGGGTTGGAGAGCGAAGATAAGACCACATTGCATGAGGAAGGTTTGGCATTGGCCTAAGTTGCCATCATACCTCTCTGGTGGGGATACCCACGGTTCCCTGGCGGAGCTTGCGGCTGCTGATGCGGCAGGTGCGGGTGGAGGACCTTGCAGAGAGTCCTGGAGGTTTCCCATGCGGAGTGACAGATCTTGTAGTCCTCCCATGATCTCCTGAAGGGCGGTGCTGTGTTGGTCCAGGATTGCTCCCTGAGTGGAGACTGCATGGCGGACCGGCTCTAGGTCTGCTGAGTCCATTCTGGCCGGATCGTTCTGTCACGGCCGGGGGCCAGAAACTCAAACGCAGACTAGAGAATGCACTGAAAGTGGTTTATTGAGCTCTAGGGGAGTCCTGGGAGAGGTTTGGGTGTGGTGGTCGCTCTGTGGGTCTGCAGCTCTGGTCCCAGAGTCTAGATGACTCCGTGGCATAGGAGGGAATCCGCGTGGCGCAGGTCCTGGCTTCTGGAGGCGAGACAAAGAGAGAGAGCCATTAACAATGGTGCAAAGGTTCAGACAACGTACTGAAACTAAGGTTGACAAACTGGCTGGCGTGTCCATACGGATGAAGTACAACGATCCGGCGGGGACTGGAAGGTTGGCAGATCCTTTAAAGGCGTGTTGATTGCTGGCAGAGGCCCTGGTGTGCTGATTGCAGATGTGCTTCAGGTGGGAAAGTCTGGAGCTCAGAAACCACGCCCACCAGCAGTCTCAGGGCAACAGGCAGGCCAGGGTCACGACCAGGGGTTTGTGACAATGAGCTCTTTAAGATAAGATGGTGTCTGACCATTAAGAGCTTTGTAGGTAAGAAGAAGGATTTTAAATTCTATTCTGGATTTTACTGGAAGCCAATGCAAAGAAGCTAAAACAGGAGAAATGTGATCTCTTTTCCTGGTTCCTGTCAGAACACGTGCTGCAGCATTCTGGATCAGCTGAAGAGTCTTAATGGACTTTTTCGAGCAGCCTGATAATAAATTCAATTCAATTTTATTTATATAGCGCCAAATCACAACAACAGTTATCTCATAGCGCTTTTCATAAAGAGCAGGTCTAGACCGTATTCTATGATGTTATTTACAGAAAACCAACAGTTCCCACCAAGAGCAGCACTAGGAGACAGAGGCAAGGAAAAACTTCCTTTTAAGAGGCAGAAACCTCAAGCAGAACCATGACTCAGGGTGGGCTGCCATCTGCCTCGACCGGTTGGGGTGAAGGAGAGAGAGAGAGAGAGAGAGAGGGATGATCGAAGAGAATTGGTTGCAGTGATTTCCAACTTGGGTGCAAAAGACTAAGAACAAGACTTTCAAATGAGTTATAGTTTAGTTTAGGTTTAGAGCTGATTAGTAGGCTAGAGTCGAAGATAGCTGCAACTCCACCTCCTCGGCCTGTGCCTCGAGGAATGTGAGTATTAATATGACTGGGAGGGGTGGATTCATTTAGGCTAACATATTCTCCATCACCCAGCCAGGTTTCAGTAAGACCAAATAAATCAATATCATAATCTGATATTAGTTCATTTACTAGTACACCTTTAGAAGAGAGAGATCTGATGTTTAAGAGTCCACATTTAACTCTCCTATTCGTTTGCACTATTGATCTTGTGGTTTTAATTTTTATGAGGTTTTTATGCACAGCTCCTCTTCTGTTTACCTTTAAATAATTTCGATGGTCGGGGGGCAGACACCGTCACTATAGGATTTTCACTAAGTAACTCCTGAATTAGAAGAGCAGAGAAGTGTGTTAGACTGCGACTCTGCGTAGGGTTTAGGGTGGGTAACTGCTGAATTAGAAGGGCAGAGATCACTTCATTTTAAAACCCCTTGTTCCATCTTTATTTTACAACATTGGCTCATTCTTGGGAAAAGGACAAGATGAAAACTAACTATAATGCACTAACTAGGACATAAAGATTTGTGTGTGTGTCACATTGGTGGATGTTGTGGTGGGAATCAAACCCAGGTCTTCCACAATAAGTCATGTGCCCCATATCAGCGTTCTCTGCTGAAAGGTGGTTCCACAGACGTGGGCCCTAATAATAAAAGTGCTCTTAGTGATGCTTTTAACGTGCGACTGATGGTGAAACCTGTCAGGTTAGCTGAGTGCAGGAGCAGGTAACAACAGGATGCAGTTCTAAGTGATTTAATCAAACATAAATGAAACAGGCTTACATGGAGCAGAGCAGGTAGGAGTCCAGATAAGAAAGATCCAGCAGGGCGGAAACAAGCCAAATCACAGAAACTGGACATGGAGTACAGGGAGCAGAGCAGACCCTAACCCTAGCATCAGATGACGATACAACAAAGACTGAACAGAACTGAGGGCTTAAATACGAACCAATAGGAAGACATGAGAGCTCATCAGGCTGGGAGCACAAACACAGGCTGGCAAAGGGAAGCACGGGTGGCACAGATGGGTAATCAGAGCAGACGCCGACAAGAAGCAGAGTCAGAGAACAGAGACCCCAAACATGGAGCACAACCTGGGCCCCGTTTCACAAAGCAGGATCAGTTAAACTGAGTCAGTTCAGCCTAAGATGAGGGAAACTCTGGGCTTTCTGCCTCAGAGAGCCAGATCAGATAAACTCCAGGGGCCGTATTACAGAAACTTCCTAACCAGCAGATCCTATCCTGACTGCTTGGTAACCATGGTGTTGAGTAAGAATGTATCATTTATCCAACTTAATACATTTCATTTATCCAGAATGTATCATTTATTCAATGTATCATCTATCAGTATGTTGTGCCTTATGTTTTTCAGACATTTGTATAAGCATGTAACATCCCTAGGTAGATCTGAGTGTTAAACTGAACTTTGAGCTGCCACTCTACTCTCTGCATAAGACCAAAGTTGACAGGACCAAGAGATGTGACCCTCTCATAAGCGTTCAGTGGAATGTGTGTAATAGGGATGGGTCAAAAAGGGCATGCAACTAAAAGCATATGCATCTGAGATTTATTGTAGGACTTTGTATATTACTCAGTGGGAGAGGAGAAAAGATCGTGTACCCAGATATTATATCATTTCGGGGCCTTATATCTATGACAGAAGATAGAGACATAGATCTCCATACCTGTGACAGAACATACGGTTACGGAGACATAGATTGTTTATTAAAAAACTTACCGGTCTGCAAAGGCATGCTCGGGTTTTGTCTTGCTTTGACAATAAACTCTATTGAATCGATCTCTGACCAACTCCAGTAACTTCTTTCGAACTCCAGGTGTTATCTACCAGCAATACTTGTTAAGTATTGAGGACAGATCTGGACTTCCAGCGGGCCAGAGTCTAGCGTTTTGTCCCTCTACAATGGTAACAAGGGTTAGGAACTGGTTTAGGAAAAAGGCCGTTACAGATGAACAGTTCCTCAGTCAGTGTTCCTTTCCTAAATAAAGATAGGAAAAGTGTTTTACAGAAGCATCCTAACTTTGTAAAATCTTTAATAAACTCTCCTGACTTCAGGAGAACTGTTGAGCTGTCCTAACTTTTACTTTTCCACCAGCTAATGTTTGCTAACTCGTTTAATCCACATGGCTGCTCTTTGATTGCTTTTACACAATCAACAAAATGTCAACAGGCGGAACTTAATTGATTCTACCGATGCGCTTGACAAAACCCTCGTTAGTAGAAAGGCTGTAATAACGCTGGATAAAGTCTTATTATGTAACATAATGTGAAGGCTTGAAGTAAAAAAGTCTTTATTAGGAGGAGAACGTTAAATTCAAGAGATACATGAAAAACATGATGACGTCAGCCCGCAGCCTTTATTATTATTATTGTTAGCCTTTTTGTTTTACCCTCATTATTAGCCTAACTACCGAGCACAGTAGCCTTCTGCCGGAGTCAGTGAGGGAGCGGTTTCATCTGCTCTTTGGACACTACAGCTGCCTGTGTCTTCATATCACTGGATGCAGGATATACAGTGGAGACTGTATCCGCTCTTTTAGCCCTCTCTCTCTTTAATCTCCCCAGTTAAGCGATACGTGGATTTCTCAACGGAGGTCACAAACACCTCTAAGTCATCTGACTTGAAGCTCCTCTGGAGGACAGGTTTACTTCAACGGAGCCTGAGGCGGCTGGCTGACATTTCCTCCTTCATACTGTCCACATCAAAGCATGTATCTGAACGCAGTCTTTGGAAACAGCGAGGCTGTTGAAAGTTCTTTTTACCCAAACATGAGCTTGAACGTGTGGTGCAGCTGAAACAAAGAAATGTAGTTTAAAGTGAGTTTTTCATTTTTAGCTGCTGACAGTCTGAATGTGTTTTGACAGCATTTCATTAAATACTGTAACATGGACGTCTAAAACTTTGCAGTCAGTTTGAACCTACAGACACATTTTCCACTGCAAACACAGGCTCACCTGCTGGGTCGGACTGCGGCTTTCCAATCACAGGTCCATGAGTAAACTGTGTCTTATCTAATAATTTCCTCTTCAGTTGTTGACACTTTAGTCCCGTCAGGTTACGGCTGAATAAACAGACCTGTAGCTATTTAAATTAATGTAATAGGCTGGAGGAGAGTTCCAGCACTTTATCATCCCAGTCTGGTAGATGATGAATAAAAAGTGCTGATGTTAACGTGTTGATCCATTGATGAGGCTTTTGTTCATCAACAGGCTAAACGAGTAACACAGGGAATAATCAGACAACGGGGAACAAAGGTAGACAATGTACTCCAGACAGCCATCCTGCTTCATCCGTCTCACGAAGGCCAAACCAGCTCAGGAGGAGCGGCTGCGTCCGGCCAGGTGGAAGTGATCAGATAGATGCCCGTCAACAGACCACACGGTCGATCACAGAGTCATGGAAGCTGACAAAAAATGAACACAATATAAAAAGAAAGAAAGAAAGAAAGTCGGCCGCAGGATGAAAACAGAGAGAAAAGGCGTGGCAGAAAACAGACGGCCGACTGACTGAGTGAGGAGCTAAAAATATCACTGCTCTAAACTGAGAGCGTCATCGTTCCTGGTAGGCTAACGTCACGTCAGAGCTTAAAGGTGAGCAGTGGACGTTAACGTGTCACTCAGCAAGTGTATTAATGACAACCACCAATCAACAGACTATCTATTCAATTCAGTTTTATTTCTATAGCGCCATTTCACAACAAGTTATTCTTTTTCTCATACTAATGTGTGTATGTTTATTTATATATATATACATACATATAGAGCCTATTTTGAAGTAATATTCGAGATATCTGAGTGGGAGTCTGACGTTTTTTAGCATTAAACACTTCTGGAGAAATATTCTGCACCAGTTTATGGTGAAAACACAACATGCAGCTGGCAGGTGACCGTTCAAAATCTAAAAACAGCACCTGGTTCTTTTAGCTGAAGTTACTGTTTCGGACACATTTGTTTCTTCTATGTTTGCATCGCCTGTTTTCTTATTGTGCAAATAAACCTTTCTTAAAGCGTTTTCAGTGATTCAACATTTTCAACAAATGCTTTTAAAGCGTATATCTCTAGTAGGCTTGGCAGAGCGGCTGGACGTCCGTCAGTTCTGTGTGACGACGGTTTACTTGATTAGTCAATATGGAGAATAGAGAAGTCACTTATTTAATCAAATGTATGAATCTATTGTTCTTATGTCATTTATTTGTAGCTTTGGCCACATTGTTGTTATACATTCATGCCAATAAAGCTGATTTGAATTTGCTAAGAAGTCAGTGATGTGGTGCTCAAAGAAAATCCTGTAGCATCTCTGAGGTCTGACAGCCGGTCAGTATTACCTGAAGGACGTCCACAGGTGAACACTTCCTGCTGCGCGATGGTAAGTGTTTTACAAACTGGCAGATGTCTGAACTGAATTTAACAACATAGAATAAAAACCCCGGCAGGACTTGGACCGACATGTGGAGATAAAAAGAGGTGCTGAGGAAACTGGACTGATGCCATATATCCTATATATAGTTTTTAGTTGCTGTACATTTTTGGAGTGACATATTAACGTCCAGTGCACCAATTACCAGTTTTAGCTTCTCACACATTCAGTCAGTCCACTGTTGTCTGCCACACTTTCTTATTACTGTGTCTGTGTTACTTTTTGATGTTTTTTATTTTTATGTGCTTTTATTCCACATAACTGTCATACTATGGGCGTGTCTGTTCTGTTTTGGTCTGTTGGTTGTTTTCAGTCAGTCGTGTTATTTATAGTCTGTTTAGTATCTGTCTTATTGTTTTGGGTGCCGTCCTGTGTCCAGTATCAGTTATATAGTCTGTTGTGTTTTGAGTTTCTCTGAGTTATTGTTTTGTCGGTTCAGTATCTGTTATTATAGTATAATATAGTGTAATATAGTCGGTTTTGGTTCCATGTCTTTGTTCCCAGTCCTGTGCCTTAGTTCTTGTCGTAGTATTTGCTTCTAGTTCTTTCTCTGCATCATTTTAGTTTAGTCTGCTCAGCTCAAAACCTGTTCCTACCTGAAAACACGGCCAACCGTGACAGTAACCTCCTCGCTGTTGCTCACTGTAAAGTTTGGTGCATGCGTCGTCTTCTCCAATTATGAAACCTAGTAACCACAAACTAGCCAATGTGCTACCATAAGGCCAAAATGTAGCTACCTGTGGTATTTTAATGCAGGCTAATGAAAAATATGTAAAACACATCTGTCTGCTTTGGATTCTGTTTTTCACCTCAAAAGGTTCCTAAGAGCAATTACTGCATTATGTCGTATTTTATTAGAACTCGCCAGAATGACTATAGAAGGGTAAAAAGTACATGTTATAAATAATTGATTCCAAAAGGCTCATTGTTATATTTCAATAAAACAGTTATAAAGCTGATATTTAACAGGTTTCTTCTCTCTGAAGTCATCGTGGAAAAAACTGAATTACAGTTTAAATGCTTGTCTGGTTTATTCAGTGACTTTAAATATATTTAATATTTATGGAAATGTCCCTGTCAGACATGAAGAAAACAACATTAAACACTCTGTTTCTATGACTATACATTAATAACAATATGTATGCAGCCAGTCATTGTCCTGTCAGGCCTCATGTCTTTAACAGGCTTCACTGTTTACGGTCAGACCAGTGACAACTACAGTGTTGTTAATCCAGTGGCAGACAGCTAGTGATCCAGTTTAACCAGTCATCCACATGTAGTTTCCCAGTTAGACCAGTGCTCTGAAGAGGAAGGACAGAGCAGCTCCTAAAGCCAAACCCAGAGACAGAAAGAACGCCATGATGGTTCCAGCTGTTTCCGCTTCATGAGGAAGAACGTTCCTGTAGAACAGTAGAAACAGCATTTATTCATCAACTTTACATTTATTACAAAGTATTTCATTTTTAATTCACTGTGAGTCATTAATAGAGGAAAATAGGAACAACCCCAGGTTTCTTTTCAGCACTGTAGCCAGGCTGACAGATAGTCACAGCTCTATTGAGCCAAGTATTCCCATAGCTCTCAGTAGTTACGACTTCATGAGCTTCTTTAATGATAAAATTCTAACTATTAGAGACAAAATTCACCAAGACCTGCCCTCAACTGGCACCGACTTATCTCTAAACTCAGGAACCTTAGAAACAGCTGTAGAACCAGATACATGTTTAGACTGTTTTGCTTCCCTCAATCTTTACCAACTAACTTCAATAATTTCTTCATCTAAACCATCAACCTGCCTCTTAGACCCCATCCCGAGTAGGCTGCTTAAAGATGTTTTACCCTTAGTCAGCACCTCTATACTAGATATGATCAATCTATCTCTATCAACAGGCTATGTACCACAGTACTTTAAAGTAGCTGTAATTAAACCTCTTCTGAAAAAGCCCAAACTTGATCCGGATGTTTTAGCCAACTATAGACCTATATCTAACCTTCCATTTCTCTCTAAGGTTCTGGAGAAAGCAGTTGCTAAACAGCTGTGTGACTTTCTAAAGAGCAATAGTTTATTTGAGGATTTTCAGTCAGGATTTAGAGCTCATCATAGCACAGAGACAGCACTGGTGAAAATTACTAACGACCTCCTTATTGCATCAGACAAAGGACTTGTCTCTGTACTGGTTTTATTAGATCGTAGTGCTGCATTTGATACCATTGACCATCAGATCCTATTGCAGAGACTGGAACATTTCATTGGCATTAAAGGAACCGCTCTAAGCTGGTTTAAGTCCTATTTATCAGATCGATTTCAGTTTGTACATGTTAACGATGAGTCCTCCATGCACGCCAAAGTTAGTCATGGAGTTCCTCAAGGATCTGTCCTTGGACCAATCCTCTTCACTTTATATATGCTTCCTTTAGGCAATATTATCAGGAAATATTCCATAAGCTTTCATTGTTATGCAGATGATACTCAGTTATATCTATCGATCAAGCCAGATAAAACTCATCAGTTAGCTAAACTTCAAATGTGCCTTCTGGGGCCCAAGCATCTCTCTCTAAAGATATAGTTTCCCTTGATGGCATCGACCTGGCCTCCAGCACCACTGTGAGGAATCTTGGAGTTATCTTTGATCAGGACATGTTGTTTAAGTCTCACATTAAGCAAATTTCAAGGACCGCCTTTTTTCACCTATGTAATATTGCGAAAATCAGGAACATCCTGTCTAAAAATGATGCAGAAAAACTAGTCCATGCATTTGTTACTTCTAGGCTGAATTACTGCAATTCCTTATTATCAGGCTGCTCGAAAAAGTCCATTAAGACTCTTCAGCTGATCCAGAATGCTGCAGCACGTGTTCTGACAGGAACCAGGAAAAGAGATCACATTTCTCCTGTTTTAGCTTCTTTGCATTGGCTTCCAGTAAAATCCAGAATAGAATTTAAAATCATTCTTCTTACCTACAAAGCTCTTAATGGTCAGGCACCATCTTATCTTAAAGAGCTCATAGTACCTTACTACCCCACCAGAGCACTGCGCTCCCAGAATGCAGGGTTACTTGTGGTTCCTAGAGTCTCCAAAAGTAGACTAGAGTGAAGTAAAGAGAATTTGGTATGTTGGATGTTTCCTGATCCCTTTCTTACTTTGGTCCAAAGCACATGCACAGGCTGGCCAGGTATCCGTTACTGAAGGCGAAGAGAATCATGAAGACGATGAACCAGCCATCGTGAAGAAAGAAGACAGGCAGGTGAAGACGAGGCTGAACGTTACACAACATGAAGAGAGGGACGAAGGCGAGGCGGCAAACGATGAACACAGGAAGTAAGAGGCCGTCCTTTGCAGGCTGGAAACAGATCGATAATTGATTTTCAGCCGGGTGGAGAGGAGGATGTATTTGGTGTCTCTGGATCTTTTAATGTCGGGTGTTTGATATTAAACTCACCCACATACAGACGGCCGTTAAGCTCCGCCCACACCAGTCACACAGGTTAAAGAGAAGGAAACAGCTGACTGGGATGAAATACTGGTCTGTTATAGAAAAAAAAGTAATCAAAAGGCAAGTTGAAGAAACGATTAATATTGTTTAAAATCTGAGGGAGAAGGGTCTGTCTGTCTCAGGCGGACAGCGTGGTTACAGGCATCACAGAAGGCGCCACAACCTAAGGAAAGGGCCCCAACCAATCGAGAGTTAAAATGCTCTGCAATGACACCAGTGTGAGCTCACAGTTCCACCAGCACGCAGTGGTCATACTTACTTACAGTACGAGCAATATAAGGAGATCAACAGAGGTCAGGTCTACGATTCACCATCGGACCCACAGAGACGAGCGACACCCACCCTGATGAAAGGTGTAACCTGCTGACTCAGCAGGACACGACCTCAGCCGCTACAACAGGTTCTTCACAGAACAACATTTTCCAAGCTGAAGCACTTAAATCATGACTGAGCTTCAAGCAGAAGATGATCCCACATAACTTTCTCTGTGGCTCAGGGGGTAGAGCGGCTCGGCCACCAATCAGATGGTTTGATCTCCGGCTCCTACTTATTAAAATCTCTATTATTATTTTCAGACTGTGTGGTTTCCCGCTTTTGTCACTTGCTGTTGAGCCAGGTTGTGACAGCACGCTGTATAAAAACCCTCCACGTACTTCTGTCTGGCTGAAACTAATAATAAAACAGCGTTTCCACTCCAGTTACTGTGCCATGAAGTATAAAAACCAACTCATGTCCGTTGATACACAATCAAAGGTTGATCATGTATGTGAATGTTTGATTTCAAAATAAAATTGAACATAAGAGGAAAAGATAATAATGGCCCTCACGTATTTATAATTTCACTTCCTATCACACGTTATCACTTCATCATTTAAACTTTCAAACCAGCCGGGTTATTTAAGGTCATGCACGGGAGCCATAACTCAACTCTCAGTGTCTATGTGCTTCGAACTTCCACCTCACAAGCAGGAGGCACGCCACTCAGTCACATCCTCAGTATAACTCTACGGGGAAAGTCTGTAACGGCAAAGATGGCGGTTATCCCGCCCCTCCCGCTAGAAAGCCAATCATCTGCTTTTAACAGCCAGAGCAGGAAACATATTTCAGCCACTGTGTGGCTCCACTGACGTAAGGGTCTGTATTACTTGTACTGCACATGTGTGGAAGAGGTGACGCATGCGTAGTAGAAGTAGAACCGGTCGGGAAAAACGCTTTTTAAATTATTATAACTTATTTTGGGGCAAAGTCGTCAAACTTTTTCAGCAAGTATTATCAGATTTTAATGCAGATTCTGTTTGTGTAGTTTTTATGTCCCGGTGAAAGTTCTGCTTAGTCCGAAATAGCTGCCCGGAGACGTCACCCAGATGGCGGCCTAGTGGCAGGACTTGCCTAAAAGGACTTTGGCTGTGCTGACTGCCACTCTGCCGCGCTCACACTGCGTTTGCTGCTATTCCTGTTGAGTTCAAACCATCACATAAACCTCGGCTCCCGTCAGCGATCAGCACCCGGTCAAGTTTCTCTCCTTCACCTGTTTTGCAGCAGTCAATATTTGGACCTCAGGATGTGGCGCTGGCGTGTTTCTGCTCATTTGCATAGTCATTTATGGGAGCAGCCAAGGCGGGGTTTATGGCTCGTGCATGTGCTCTCAATTTCATTTCATTTCATTCTCAGTTTGAGATGATTGATGATGAATGATTGAGTGGGCAGCCGTGGGCAGCACCCGGCACCAGCTCTTGGTCTGTGCCACTGCCAATGGACAACGGCACTGACTGGAGAACCTGACGTGGAGGAAACCCAGGCAGGTGACCGGGTTTGAACCCGGGACCTTCTTGCCGCCCTGTGCTATCCACTGGATCACTGTGCCGCCCTAAAGGAAAGGTGCGCAGGTGCTGCTGGACGCCTGGTTTCCTACATGTGGAGATTTCTGTGCGGACGTACTTTTCTAATTCTGTGAGTACCTACTGGCCCTCTGTTCCTGCTCAACACCTGCAGCTACAATTATTATCAGCCTGATCAAGATTACAGCATTATCAATATTATGGCTATTTTAAGAACTGTTATTATTTTTATTGATTTTTGTATTGTACCACAAAAATAAAGACGGACTAAGTTTAGACCAAAAAAACGAGACACCTAACCCCCGGGTTAACTTAGGTCCAAGATTCGATGTTACCTTGGTAACCACTAAAAACAGGGAAAACGTCTCATAGTTAGTGGTTTGCTGCTGATATCATGCAGAGAGCTCTGAGAAGGGAAAGAGTTTTCAGGGGCCGCAGGAACCTGCTGGAAATATACAATAATGAGGACATTCATCGGTCGGGGAAGCTCTCCTGACTCTGACGGATGGTCCAGCTGAAGCCCCGCCTCCTCCTGTTTTAGGATATTTCTTTTTTGGTATCTGGTACCATGTTCTTGGATCTTTTCTGCACATCTCTGACGCTCCGCTCAGCAGTTTTGGTCACCTCACTCCCCTTTAAACTTCTCAAGTAAAAAGTCCTAATCACTATTATACTGCTCCCACAAACACGTATTTTCCGCTGGGGTAAGCGCCACTTAGTGGTTTGGTGCGCCTTCTCGATCCGCCATTTGTTTTGTTTTGAAAAGTGTCTTATTTTACCCAGAATTCATTGCAGTGTGGTCCTACTTAATATAGTCAGGGTCTTCAGTGCTTTGTGCAGCGGTCTGAATGTCGACTGTATCTAAGCCATAGTCAAAGTCTGTCTTTGTGAAATAGAAATAAAGCAAAACATCACGAGACCACCACAGAAGAAAAAAAACTGGATTATAACTCACCCCAGGAGCCTCCATCAGCGAGGGTGGATATGGTGTCGGCGGTGATGGCGGGAAACGTGCCGATGGTGACTGTAAAGGTGAAACAGACCAACAGAGCCAGCCGCCAGATCTGAAGGTCAAAGATCGGCGGATACACATGGTTAATCAATTAGCAACAATAATAAGGATCCTGAACAGCCGCCTGTCTTAGGCGCCATCTTCAACTAAACTAAGATTCACACATGAAACTGCTGCAAAGAAACACTGATCCTCTTTTTGTGAACACCAATGAAAAGTGACCTTCTTAAAGATGGTCATCACGGAGATGTTCTGATGTTGGTTCTGATCAGCTGCTTCACCTTTACTCTCTGAGGAAGAAGGACAAGAAACACTCACACATTCCACTTTTTACTAAATACATTCATCAACTGTACTTCAAAACAGGAAAGTTTATGAAAATAACTCGAAATCTGTAAAACTTTCCAGTTTGGTTCAGTTGCGTCAATACAAACTGAATCAAACTCAGTTCATTAAATGAACTAAAGTGAATTAAAACTAAAGGAAATCGGTGTTTCTGTTTCTGCAGGTGTGTTCAGTGTCGACGTGTTTATTTCATACCTGTGTTCATCAGATTTACTGAGTTCTCCTTGTCTGATCTCTGTTTCCTGTTTCTCTCCTGATAAAACTGGAAAAACTCCTGGAAGGCACATTTAAACATTTATAAAGCATGTAGTCTGATTGGATTCCTACATCGCACGTGAGTAACTTGCCCAACACTGGTCAGGTGTGTGTGTGTGTGTGTGTTATTTACCAGTTTAGGCAGCAGGACGTAGGAGAGGACGGACAGAAAAATAACAACACAGGCTGTAATGAAGTAACCGAATGCTGCATCCTGAAGGTCTGAACCACCTAGAGGAGAGGAGGGGAGGAAAGGAGAGAAAGGAAGGGGAGGAGGCAAGAGGAGATGAGGGGAGGGGAGGAGGAAAGAGGAGAGGAAGGAAGGAAAGGAAGCAAGAGGAGAGGAAGGAAGGGGAGGAGGCAAGAGGAGAGGAAGGAAGGGGAGGAGGCAAGAGGAGATGAGGGGAGGGGAGGAGGAAAGAGGAGAGGAAGGAAGGAAAGGAAGCAAGAGGAGAGGAAGGAAGGGGAGGAGGCAAGAGGAGATGAGGGGAGGGGAGGAGGAAAGAGGAGAGGAAGGAAGGAAAGGAAGCAAGAGGAGAGGAAGGAAGGGGAGGAGGCAAGAGGAGATGAGGGGAGGGGAGGAGGAAAGAGGAGAGGAGGGGAATAAAGGAGACAAGAGGAGAGGAAGGAAGGGGAGGAGGCAAGAGGAGAGGAGGGGAGGAAAGGAGGCAAGAGGAGAGGAGGGGAGGAAAGGAGACAAGAGGAGAGAAAGGAAGGGGAGGAGGAAAGAGGAGAGGAGGGGAGGAAAGGAGGCAAGAAAGGAGGCAAGAGGAGAGGAAGGAAGGGGAGGAGGTAAGAGGAGAGGAGGGGAGGGGAGGAAACAAGAGGAAAGGAAGGAAGGGGAGGAGGCAAGAGGAGATGAGGGGAGGGGAGGAGGAAAGAGGAGAGGAAGGAAGGAAAGGAAGCAAGAGGAGAGGAAGGAAGGGGAGGAGGCAAGAGGAGATGAGGGGAGTGGAGGAGGCAAGAGGAGAGGAGGGGAATAAAGGAGACAAGAGGAGAGGAAGGAAGGGGAGGAGGCAAGAGGAGAGGAGGGGAGGAAAGGAGGCAAGAAAGGAGGCAAGAGGAGAGGAAGGAAGGGGAGGAGGTAAGAGGAGAGGAGGGGAGGGGAGGAAACAAGAGGAAAGGAAGGAAGGGGAGGAGGCAAGAGGAGAGGAAGGAAGGGGAGGAGGCAAGAGGAGAGAAGGGGAGGAAAGGAGGCAAGAGGAGATGAGGGGAGTAAAGGAGACAAGAGGAGAGAAAGGAAGGGGAGGAGGCAAGAGGAGAGGAGGGGAATAAAGGAGACAAGAGGAGAGGAAGGAAGGGGAGGAGGCAAGAGGAGAGGAGGGGAATAAAGGAGACAAGAGGAGAGGAAGGAAGGGGAGGAGGCAAGAGGAGAGGAGGGGAGGAAAGGAGACAAGAGGAGAGAAAGGAAGGGGAGGAGGCAAGAGGAGATGAGGGGAGGGGAGGAGGAAAGAGGAGAGGAAGGAAGGAAAGGAAGCAAGAGGAGAGGAAGGAAGGGGAGGAGGCAAGAGGAGATGAGGGGAGGGGAGGAGGAAAGAGGAGAGGAGGGGAATAAAGGAGACAAGAGGAGAGGAAGGAAGGGGAGGAGGGAAGAGGAGAGGAGGGGAGGAAAGGAGAAAAGAGGAGAGAAAGGAAGGGGAGGAGGAAAGAGGAGAGGAGGGGAGGAAAGGAGGTTAAGAAAGGAGGCAAGAGGAGAGGAAGGAAGGGGAGGAGGTAAGAGGAGAGGAGGGGAGGGGAGGAAACAAGAGGAAAGGAAGGAAGGGGAGGAGGCAAGAGGAGAGGAAGGAAGGGGAGGAGGTAAGAGGAGAGGAGGGGAGGGGAGGAAACAAGAGGAAAGGAAGGAAGGGGAGGAGGCAAGAGGAGAGGAAGGAAGGGGAGGAGGCAAGAGGAGATGAGGGGAGTGGAGGAGGCAAGAGGAGAGGAGGGGAATAAAGGAGATAAGAGGAGAGGAAGGAAGGGGAGGAGGCAAGAGGAGAGGAGGGGGAGGAAAGGAGGCAAGAAAGGAGGCAAGAGGAGAGGAAGGAAGGGGAGGAGGTAAGAGGAGAGGAGGGGAGGGGAGGAAACAAGAGGAAAGGAAGGAAGGGGAGGAGACAAGAGGAGAGGAAGGAAGGGGAGGAGGCAAGAGGAGAGAAGGGGAGGAAAGGAGGCAAGAGGAGAGGAGGGGAGGAAAGGAGACAAGAGGAGAGAAAGGAAGGGGAGGAGGCAAGAGGAGAGGAGGGGAATAAAGGAGACAAGAGGAGAGGAAGGAAGGGGAGGAGGCAAGAGGAGAGGAGGGGAATAAAGGAGACAAGAGGAGAGGAAGGAAGGGGAGGAGGCAAGAGGAGAGGAGGGGAGGAAAGGAGACAAGAGGAGAGAAAGGAAGGGGAGGAGGCAAGAGGAGAGGAGGGGAGGAAAGGAGGCACAAAAGGAGGCAAGAGGAGAGGAAGGAAGGGGAGGAAGTAAGAGGAGAGGAGTGGAGGGGAGGAAACAAGAGGAAAGGAAGGAAGGGGAGGAGACAAGAGGAGAGGAAGGAAGGGGAGGAGGCAAGAGGAGAGAAGGGGAGGAAAGGAGACAAGAAAGGAGACAAGAGGAGAGGAAGGAAGGAAAGGAGGCAAGAGGAGAGGAGGGGAGGAAAGGAGACAAGAGGAGAGGAAGGAAGGAAAGGAGGCACGAGGAGAGGAGGAGAGAAAAGGAGACAAGAGAAGAGGAAGAAAGGAAAGGAAGCAAGAGGAGAGGAAGGAAGGGGAGGAGGCAAGAGAAGAGGAAGAAAGGAAAGGAAGCAAGAGGAGAGGAAGGAAGGGGAGGAGGCAAGAGGAGAGGAGGGGAGAAAAGGAGATAAGAAAGGAGACAAGAGAAGTGGAAGGAAGTATAGGAGGCAAGAGGAGAGGAAGGAAAGAAAGGAGGAAAGAGGAGAGG
Organism: Micropterus salmoides; assembly: GCF_014851395.1. Taxonomy (NCBI): domain Eukaryota; kingdom Metazoa; phylum Chordata; class Actinopteri; order Centrarchiformes; family Centrarchidae; genus Micropterus; species Micropterus salmoides. The sequence goes on along the minus strand of NW_024040263.1, from coordinate 35,760,975 downwards.
AAGGAAGGGGAGGAGGCAAGAGAAGAGGAGGAGAGGAAAGGAGACAAAAGAAGAGGAAGGAAGGAAAGGAGGCAAGAGGAGAGGAAGGAAGGGGAGGAGGCAAGAAAGGAGACAAGAGAAGTGGAAGGAAGTATAGGAGGCAAGAGGAGAGGAAGGAAAGAAAGGAGGAAAGAGGAGAGGAAGGAAGGAAAGGAGGCAAGAGGAGAGGAGGGGAGGAAAGGAGGCAAGAAAGGAGACAAGAAGAGAGGAAGGAAGGAAAGGAGACAAGAGAAGAGGAAGGAAGGAAAGGAGGCAAGAGGAGAGGAAGGAAGGAAAGGAGGAAAGAGGAGAGGAAGGAAGTGGAGGAGGCAAGAGAAGAGGAGGGGAGGAAAGGAGACAAGAAAGGAGGCAAGAGGAGAGGAGGCGTTGAAAGGAGAAATTTATTATTTATTTATTTATATTATCTTCAATAGTAGAAAATAAACAAATAAATAAAGAGAAGAGATATTTTTGTAAAATGACACTAAATCAGATGAATTATTGATCAGACTTGCGATGGCGCAGATCATGGCGAAGGCGGCAAATGTTCCAGCGAGTCCCTGACCGCTCATTATGGGAGTCGTATACAAAGCCGGCAGCAGCCCAGCCATCCCAAACAAACTCCCCTGCAGCACCGCCCCAAAGGCTGTAAACAAACAAGCAAACAAACAAACAAACATCAAACAGACTGCCCTGCAGCACCACCCCAAAGGCTGTAAACAAACAAGCAAACAAAAATAAACTAACTGCCCTGCAGCACCGCCCCGAAGGCTGTAAACAAACAAGCAAACAAACAAACAAACATCAAACAGACTGCCCTGCAGCACCGCGCCGAAGGCTGTAAACAAACAAACAAACATCAAACAGACTGCCCTGCAGCACCGCCCTGAAGGCTGTAAACAAACAAACAAACATCAAACTAACTACCCTGCAGCACTGCCCTGAAGGCTGTAAACAAACAAACATCAAACAGACTGCCCTGCAGCACCGCCCTGAAGGCTGTAAACAAACAAACAAACATCAAACTAACTACCCTGCAGCACCGCCCTGAAGGCTGTAAACAAACAAACAAACAAACAAACATCAAACAGACTGCCCTGCAGAACCGCCCTGAAGGCTGTAAACAAACAAACAAACATCAAACTAACTACCCTGCAGCACCGCCCTGAAGGCTGTAAACAAACAAACATCAAACAGACTGCCCTGCAGCACCGCGCCGAAGGCTGTAAACAAATAAACAAACAAAACAAACATCAAACAGACTGCCCTGCAGCACCGCCCTGAAGGCTGTAAACAAACAAACAAACATCAAACTAACTACCCTGTAGCACTGCCCTGAAGGCTGTAAACAAACAAACATCAAACAGACTGCCCTGCAGCACCGCCCTGAAGGCTGTAAACAAACAAACAAACATCAAACTAACTACCCTGCAGCACCGCCCTGAAGGCTGTAAAAAAACAAACAAACAAACAAACATCAAACAGACTGCCCTGCAGAACCGCCCTGAAGGCTGTAAACAAACAAACAAACAGACTGCCCTGCAGCACCGCCCCGAAGGCTGTAAACAAACAAATATCAAACAGACTGCCCTGCAGCACCACCCCAAAGGCTGTAAACAAACAAGCAAACAAAAATAAACTAACTGCCCTGCAGCACCGCCCCAAAGGCTGTAAACAAACAAGCAAACAAACAAACAAACATCAAACAGACTGCCCTGCAGCACCGCGCCGAAGGCTGTAAACAAATAAACAAAAAAAAACATCAAACTAACTGCCCTGCAGCTCCGCCCCAAAGGCAGTAAACAAACATGCAAACAAACATAAACTAACTGCCCTGCAGCACCGCCCCGAAGGCTGTAAACAAACAAGCAAACAAACATCAAACAGACTGCCCTGCAGCACCACCCCAAAGGCTGTAAACAAACAAAAAAACAAACAAAGAAACATCAAACTAACTGCCCTGCAGCACCGCCCCAAAGGCTGTAAACAAACAAACAAACAAACAAACAAACTACAAACTAACTACCCTGCAGCACTGCACCGAAGGCTTTAAACAAACAAACATCAAACTAACTACCCTGCAGCACCGCCCTGAAGGCTTTAAACAAACAAACAAACATCAAACAGACTGCCCTGCAGCACTGCCCTGAAGGTTTTAAACAAACAAACAAACAAACAAACATCAAACAGACTGCCCTGCAGCACCGCCCTGAAGGCTGTCAACAAACAAACAAACAAACATCAAACTAACTACCCTGCAGCACCTCCCAGAAGGCTTTAAACAAACAAACAAACAAACATCAAACAGACTGCCCTGCAGCACCGCCCTGAAGGCTGTAAACAAACAAACATCAAACTAACTACCCTGCAGCACTGCCCTGAAGGCTTTAAACAAACAAACAAACATCTGACTGCCCTGCAGCTCCTCCCCGAAGGCTGTAAAAAAACAAACAAACAAACAAACAAACATCAAACTAACTACCCTGCAGCACCACCCCGAAGGGTTTAAACAAACAAACAAAACAAACATCAAACAGACTGCCCTGCAGCACCGCCCTGAAGGCTGTAAACAAACAAACAAACATCAAACTAACTACCCTGCAGCACTGCCCTGAAGGCTTTAAACAAACAAACATCAAACAGACTGCCCTGCAGCACCGCCCTGAAGGCTGTAAAAAAACAAACAAACAAACAAACAAACATCAAACTAACTACCCTGCAGCACCGCCCCGAAGGGTTTAAACAAACAAAACAAACATCAAACAGACTCCCCTGCAGCACCGCCCTGAAGGCTGTAAACAAACAAACAAACAAACATCAAACTAACTACCCTGCAGCACTGCCCTGAAGGCTTTAAACAAACAAACAAACAAACAAACATCTGACTGCCCTGCAGCACCTCCCAGAAGGCTTTAAACAAACAAACAAACAAACATACAAACATCAAACAGACTGCCCTGCAGCTCCTCCCCGAAGGCTGTAAAAAAACAAACAAACAAACAAACAAACATCAAACTAACTACCCTGCAGCACCGCCCCGAAGGGTTTAAACAAACAAACAAAACAAACATCAAACAGACTGCCCTGCAGCACCGCCCTGAAGGCTGTAAACAAACAAACAAACATCAAACTAACTACCCTGCAGCACTGCCCTGAAGGCTGTAAACAAACAAACATCAAACAGACTGCCCTGCAGCACCGCCCTGAAGGCTGTAAAAAAACAAACAAACAAACAAACAAACATCAAACTAACTACCCTGCAGCACCGCCCCGAAGGGTTTAAACAAACAAAACAAACATCAAACAGACTGCCCTGCAGCACCGCCCTGAAGGCTGTAAACAAACAAACAAACAAACATCAAACTAACTACCCTGCAGCACTGCCCTGAAGGCTTTAAACAAACAAACAAACAAACATCTGACTGCCCTGCAGCACCTCCCAGAAGGCTTTAAACAAACAAACAAACAAACAAACATCAAACAGACTGCCCTGCAGCTCCTCCCCGAAGGCTGTAAAAAAACAAACAAACAAACAAACAAACATCAAACTAACTACCCTGCAGCACCGCCCCGAAGGGTTTAAACAAACAAACAAAACAAACATCAAACAGACTGCCCTGCAGCACCGCCCTGAAGGCTGTAAACAAACAAACAAACATCAAACTAACTACCCTGCAGCACTGCCCTGAAGGCTGTAAACAAACAAACATCAAACAGACTGCCCTGCAGCACCGCCCTGAAGGCTGTAAACAAACAAACAAACATCAAACTAACTACCCTGCAGCACCGCCCTGAAGGCTGTAAACAAACAAACAAACAAACAAACAAACATCAAACTAACTACCCTGCAGCACCGCCCCGAAGGGTTTAAACAAACAAAACAAACATCAAACAGACTGCCCTGCAGCACCGCCCTGAAGGCTGTAAACAAACAAACAAACATCAAACTAACTACCCTGCAGCACCGCCCTGAAGGCTGTAAAAAAACAAACAAACAAACAAACAAACATCAAACTAACTACCCTGCAGCACCGCCCCGAAGGGTTTAAACAAACAAAACAAACATCAAACAGACTGCCCTGCAGCACCGCCCTGAAGGCTGTAAACAAACAAACAAACAAACAAACATCAAACTAACTACCCTGCAGCACTGCCCCGAAGGCTTTAAACAAACAAACAAACAAACATCTGACTGCCCTGCAGCACCTCCCCGAAGGCTGTAAACAAAAAACAAACAAACAAACAAACAGACTTCCCTGCAGCACCACCCCGAAGGCTGTAAACAAACAAGCAAACAAGCATCAAACTAACTGCCCTGCAGCACCGCCCCGAAGGCTGTAAACAAACAAAAAAACAAACAAAGAAACATCAAACTAACTGCCCTGCAGCACTGCCTTGAAGGCTGTAAACAAACAAACAAACAAAGAAACATCAAACTAACTACCCTGCAGCACTGCCCCGAAGGCTTTAAACAAACAAACAAAGAAACATCTGACTGCCCTGCAGCACCTCCCTGAAGGCTGTAAACAAACAAACAAACAAACAAACATCAAACAGACTGCCCTGCAGCACCGCCCTGAAGGCTGTAAACAAACAAACAAACAAACATCAAACTAACTACCCTGCAGCACTGCCCCGAAGGCTTTAAACAAACAAACAAACAAACATCTGACTGCCCTGCAGCACCTGCCCGAAGGCTGTAAACAAACAAACAAACATCTGACTGCCCTGCAGCACCTCCCCGAAGGCTGTAAACAAACAAACAAACATCAAACAGACTGCCCTGCAGCAACGCCCCAAAGGCTGTAAACAAACAAACAAACAAACATCAAACAGACTGCCCTGCAGCACTGCCCCAAAGGCTGTAAACAAACAAACAAACAAACATCAAACAGACTGCCCTGCAGCACTGCCCCGAAGGCTGTAAACAAACAAACAAACATCAAACAGACTGCCCTGCAGCACTGCCCCAAAGGCTGTAAACAAACAAACAAACATCAAACAGACTGCCCTGCAGCACTGCCCCAAAGGCTGTAAACAAACAAACAAACATCAAACAGACTGCCCTGCAGCACCGCCCCGAAGGCTGTAAACAAACAAACAAACATCAAACAGACTGCCCTGCAGCAACGCCCCAAAGGCTGTAAACAAACAAACAAACAAACATCAAACAGACTGCCCTGCAGCACCGCCCCGAAGGCTGTAAACAAACAGACTCACAGTTGATGATGACGATCTTCACCATGGTAACGGAGAAGAATGGCAGCGGCTCCAGAGGAACTTTGACGAGGACGGCGGTGACCATGAAGACGGACATAATGACGAGCAGACTGCCCATCACACGGAGGCGCTGAGAAACACTGACACAGGAAGGAGCGTTTCAGAACCGAGACCAGATAAAGTCTGAACTGGACCAGACAGTTCAGACAGCAGCAGGAATCACAGAGGATGAATAAAATTAAGAAGAAGAAACTCCTGTTGTTTACAAACAAACTTTATAATTTATGTAATTTATTTATGAAATAAAATCTGTCATATTTCTTTAGGGGCCGCTGGAAACCTTGGTCCTAGAAAGCCAGCAGAAAGTCTGATCTTCTTGAGTCTGCTCAGTTAGAAAACCATGAGGACCTGAAAAGTCCTCTGGGTGTGTCCTGAAGGGCCCAGGACCTGTACTCTTTCTGTTGGAGGACTCTTCTTTGTTGGTGTTGCTGTGTTGTAGTACTCACAGTGAGTGCAGGAAGGAGTTGAGGCAAGTGCACAGGAGCAGCGGCAGCATGGCGCACAGCGTCATCACGTTGTTGAATTTGGCCTCCAGAACGCTCCGATGCTCACCTGCTGCCTCCGTCTGATTGGCTGAAGAATGGCTCATTGAGGAGTCCTTCAGACGGCTGGTGAAGTACTGGAGACAGACAGACAGAACCATGGTGTTATTATATTTAGAAGCCCATTAGCCCCTTAAATTGTTTTTTTTGTATTTTTACTGTAAACAAAAGTTACATTTTCTCTCCTTCAAAGTAAAAGCTGGTTCAGAGCAGATGGTGTGTGGATGAACAACAGACAGGAAGTGATGTCATACCATGGTAGCAGTCATGAAGAAGTTCCAGGGCAGCAGCGTCCCCAAACCGAGCATGAAGAAGATCAGCCAGACGGCAAAATACCTGCAGGAGACATTTTTTTTTTAAATTACTGTCTTCACTAGTTTACGTTTGGTTATTGTTTATTTCTCTAACGTCCAACAGAATAACATCCTGCAGCACTGATTATGGCTTCTGAATGATTTCTCAAATTATCTGCACAGTGAAAATATTTTAAATAGTTTTTGAGTCACTTGTCTCTCGGTGAGCTGGCGGCCATTTTCATCTGATGGACTGAAAACTCGAAGACCTGATGGACTGAAGACCCGATTGACTGAAGACCTGATGGACTGAAGACCCGATGGACTGAAGACCCGATTGACTGAAGACCTGATGGACTGAAGACCTGATGGACTGAAGACCTGATGGACTGAAGAGGTCCTGTGAGAAAAAGAGGGTGACGAAGATAAAGAGTTTCTGAGCAGCTGAAAGAAATGAAAACACATCTGAGCAAATAACTGTAAAACTTCAAGCAACAGACTATTGAATACTTTACTGCCACTACTATTCCACTATGAAACAGGCAGAGCTGGAGGCTGATCATTGTCAGTTTCCCTGGTGAAAGTCACTGAGGTAGTCAAACAACTCCACAGTAGCAAAGGCCCGGGGGTTGAAGAGATCCGTCCAGAAATGCTGAAAGCTTTGGATGTGGAGGGGATGTCTTGGATGACACGCCTCTTTAACATTGCGTGGAAGTCGGGAACAGATCCGAAGGAGTGGCAGACCGAGTTGTGGTTCGCCTATTTACAAAGGGGGACCAGAGAGTGCGTGCCAATTGACCCTACACGAAGCCACGCCCCTCTTAGCTAGTGTAAGTCCGATACGTTATCTGACCTGTCGGACCTATCACAGTGCTGCCACTGTCCATAGCTGCTCTCCTTGGAGATATATTGTCTAAGTTTTGGAAAAATGAAAGAGTGATTTCAGAAAGAAGCAGACATAAAGGTTTGGATTATACATTTGAAGGTTTTATTCAGGCTGTCAAACTGACTCAATCTTGCTAGTTTGGTGCCAATTGGACTTGTTTTGGAGGAGGTAATTAAAACAGGTTTTTCAGTTTCATGAATTCATGAATTTTTCAGTTCATGAATTTGCTAAAAAAAAAATGTCTGGGCGGAAATGGGAGTGGCCTATACCACGAGATTCGGCTGGATCCCCCGAATGCATGGATATAAGGTTTTTGATATGCGCTTTTGTATACGGGAGTTCCAAGCCCAAACTCAATTATCTTGCTTATAGCGGAAGAATAAAAACAAAAACGAGAACGAATACAATAGGGTTCCCAGCTTCACTGGTACTGGGAACCGCAATGCCTTGCATTCACTGGTTCCCAGCCCCACTCGGGCCTGTTGGACAGGTAGGATGAAAACCATTCTAGGGCAGTACCAGAGATCCACACCCAGTGCCTCAGTCTGTCTAACATGATGTTGTGATCAATGGTGTCAAAAGCAGCGCTAAGGTCCAGGAGTACCAGGACTGAGCACATGCCTTCATCAGCAGACATTAAAAGGTCATTGGTGACTTTAAGCAGGGCAGTCTCAGTGCTGTGGTACTTCCTAAAACCAGACTGAAACTTTTCAAATAATTTGTTATTTTCCAGTACAATGAGCAGCTGTTTGGACACAATTCTTTCTCTAATCTTTGCAATAAAAGGCAGTTTTGAAATTGGTCTAAAATCTAAACCAGGTCTTTTTAAAAGTGGGTTCACGCAAGCCGTTTTAAAATAATCAGGGACACAACCAGTAGATAGGGAGCTGTTGAAAACAGAGATCAAATGGGGCCCAACAGAATCTATTACTTTCAGTAAAAACTTTGTAAAAACTGGTTAAAACTCTGTTGTTGCTGGTGAGGAACCTCTGAGTAAGAGGCCGCGGGGGTAATAGAGGCTCTGATTGACACCACCTTATTGGTAAAATAAGATAAAAACAATTCACAGTCATCATTACTTCCAGCTGAGGCACAAGGAGGGGTTGGGTTTACCAGCTGATCCACAGTCTTAAACAGAAACCTGGGATTGTGTTTATGTGTAGTAATGAGTTCAGAAAATAGTGTGTTCTCGCATCCTTAACCATGTTATTGTAGTTAATTAATAAATCCTTCAGACTGAGGTAATAAACTTTGAAATTGGATTTTTTCCATCTGCGCTCTGCTTTCCTGCGAATGCTGTCGTTTCTCCAGGGCTGCCCACCAGCTGTAGACTTAGGTCTAACCTTTAGAGGAGCAATAATATTTAGAGATGACAAGCAAATATGATTGAAAAGGTCAGCCAGATCATTGGTGTGAGAATCACACAGGTGTCTGCTTTGGCCCTGAAACAATGTGCAAAACTTTGAAAGCCTTTGTGCGAGTAAATGAGGAACTTGGTGAGTAAGTGGTGATTCACAGTTTAAAACTACACATTTGTGGCCAGATAAAGTCATATCCAGTAATTCCACAGAGAAAATGCTGACACCCAGGGTAAAAAGTGTATGAGCACGGTTATGTGTTTGCCCATAGACATGTTTAAAGTTAAAAGAAGTGGCAGAATTTAAAAAGTCAGTTGAATGAACATTGGTGGGATCATTAACATGAATATTAAAATCGCCACAAAGAACAGCTCTGTAATAGTTTAAAACAAGACTAGATAAAAGTTCAGGAAGTTCTGATAAGAATCCTTTAGGCAGTTTAGGGGGTGATAAATTATAGCAAATATGGTTGGTTTTCATCCACGCATTTAAACATTTAATAGAGGACAAGACTAGCAGCAGCCAGGACAGGCTCTGCTTTCATGAACAGTTTACATCTGATCGGGCCAGGGATTTTGTCCGAAGCTGTCTGTGCATGGAAGCGAGGAAAGGATATTCAGAAGCCACACAACTGTTCAAAAAACATTTTGGTGATAAAATGAAAATTGCGATTTGGACTACATGGATGAACTTGATATGACCTTGACATGTATTGTCTCCAAGCTCTGTACAAGCTCAGAGAAAGATGGCGGACTACAGCCTATGGGGGATTCCAGAGAACAAACACACAAGCTAGACTTAAACATCTGGTTGAGTTCATGGAGACCCAGTTTAAAATCTTATTCCATCCAGTGTTTGGATACATTAAAGCGGCAACTTCCAATCAAAGACCAATTTCAAAATAATCAAAATAAAGAAACTTCTAATTTGAAGAGGCTCTTTAAAGGGGCAGTAGCTCTGTGACCACTACGACAACAGCCACAGAACACAGTCAAGATGCTACTAGGATGACGAATGGCCCGTTCAACTCTTGTTCTGCAATGGAGCCAACTGGAACAACTAAAGTGACAGTAAATCACATTTCATTGGATAATCTGGAGGATCTGCTAGTCAGGCAGTACAACCAGGAATTTTCTGAAAAGGAATATCAATGACATTATGACTTAGCTTTACCTTTCCAGGATGAAGATGTAGTTTTGCAACATCCATGCATACATTAAACCTTGCCAAGAAATTGAAGCGCTGTACTACCAAGCGAAGGTACATAAAGACCATCTGGACTTCCTCAGATTCTGGGGTGGCCAAAAGCGGATGTTACTAAGCCACTGGAAGTGTTCAGGATGAAGGTTCACTTCTTTGGTGATGTGTCATCCCCAAGTATTGCTAATTTTGCCCTGCAGCAGGAAAAGACAACTCAGACAAATACAGCATGAATGCGCTCGATGTGGACGACGTCTCAAGTCAATGGCTTCCAAGAAGCAAGTGATCAAACTCACCGAGGATCTCAGGAAGGATGCGCCCATGGGGTTTTACTCTGACCAAATGGGTGAGCAACATCCAGAAAGTCCTGAAAGTCACAGAGGCAAATTAGTGAAACTACTTGAGCTGGACAGAGAGAAACCACCTCTTGAACGAGCATTAGGTATCCAATGAAACATCCAGAGGGATGCCTTTACCTTCAAATACAGAGCTCCAACCAGACGCACAAGCCTTTCCATCGTCAGTTCCATCTATGAACCCTTGGGTTTCCTTTCCCCCTTTATCCTCAAAGCCAAACAAATCCTACGGAAACTCTGCATTGAAAAATGTGGATGGGATGAAATCATCTTAGAAGAACTATCAAGGCCCTGGCAAAGATGGATTACAGAGCTAAAACTGCGGAGCAGATGTCAGTAGAGGCATGTAAGTAAAAAAAAGACAATCCTGCAAGTGATGCCTCAGGTGGATTACACATCCGGGATTCCACCAGAGGGTTAAACGGCCCTGACTTCCTGTTAAAAAGGGAAACTGAATGGCCTGACATACCAGAGGATCTTGGCCATATACCTCCAACTGACCCAGAGGAAAAAAGGAACATCACTGCAAATTGCTTGAACATGAACAATGCCTCTAGCAACCTAACTGACAACTATTCTGCAGAGAAGAGTGCAGAGAGCTGTGGGTTGGCTGCCGAAACTGAAAAAACACCTGCTGCTTCGACTTGGGAAGACACAAGCTCATGTGACCACACGAAATCGACACATGGACAACAAGGGCATGGTTAAACCGTGGAGGATTTAAATGAGGCAGAGAAGTCAAGCATTTGCTAACAGCACTACTTCAGCTCAGAACTTTTAAAGAAAGGCAAGTCAGTTAAAGCAGACAGCTCTTTACGCACACTGGATCTAATGGTTGATTAGGACATCCTATGAGTTGGAAGACGGATGAGTAAATCAGCACTGCCAGTGAGCTTGAAAAACATGATTATCTTTCCCAGAGACTCACATGTATCCAAAGTGATCTTGCGTAACATTCATCAGCAGGTTGGGCACTCGGGAAGGAACCACATGCTCCCAAGGTTTGGGAAAAAGAAAATGGCAGACGGATCAGGTGGCACCAGATCTCATGTGGGCACTGATTATTTTGGACCCGTAGAGTTTAAAGGATGGAAATGTAATATTTACCTGCCTGGTGTGTCGAGATGTCCACCTGGAAACGGCGAGCACTCCAGATCCAAACTCCTGCACCAACGCCATACAAAGGTTTCTATGTTGGAGAGGGCCACTATTAACCACCCGAACAGACTGTGGTACCAAATATGTGGGTGCACAAAAAGGCTCGGATCAAGCTGGATCACCAAAGGATTCAGGATGCACTGCTGACTAATCGAGGCAAATGGTTGGTCAACCCTCCATTTGCAGCACACTTTGGAGGAGGGGTGTTGATGGAGCAGTGATTCAACTCCCCACTGTGACCCATCCACCAATATGTCCCTGATGAAGACACGTCACCCCTGGTTGCTCCAGAGGTGTACGACCTCTGACATATATAGCAGCTGTAAGTCACTTTGGATAAAAGCGTCAGCTGAATGAAGAAATGTAATGAGTGTGGGAAAGACTCATCAGGCTAGAGGAAAAGGTACTCTTTTCTGTCATGAGGCAGCAAACCATGGTTTAAGTAATGCTACAGACGGCTCTGCATGACGTTGAAACCATTTTCAATGATTGGCCAATCACTACTGTGTCTGCTGACCCAAATGATCTAGAACCCCTAACGCCAAACCACCTTCTGCAGCTGAAGGTTAAACCTCTATTGGCACCAGGACTCTTTAGCAAAGATGACCTCCACATGGAAGAGACGGAAACAGGTGCAATATACTGCAGACCTGGGGTCTCCTTTATGGAACTGTATCACACTGGCGCTTAGCGTTTGGCTCCATAAGAACATGTGAGAACAACATGAAGCTCTCGCTGAAAACAGCATCAGTTTAAATGTGATTCGTCTCCTGTTCGCCTCATTTAGGAGAATAAACTGCTGCATAAAAGTATTAATTAATCTGATTCCTGATGAAACTGTCCAACATACGTGAGGCTCTTTTGCAGAAACAGAATCTCTGTTTGTGTTTCTGATCCTGAATCTGGATCTTTTTGGCTGCAAATGATCTTTAACGATGTTTATTGGCCACTTCAGGGAAAATCAGTCAATCAGCTGTTGAGTGAGTTTATTCATAAATTAATGCTCAGAGGAAATATTTGGATTTATTTGACACAGCAGTAGGCCTCTTCATTTCAAACAGTTTCATCCTTCTGCCATGTGAGGTGGCGTTTCTCTTCTCTCCTCTTTGTGCGTACGCATGGGTCAGAGTTTACTTCCAGGACGCACATTCTCCCGTCAGCTCTGCTTTTTTAGAGATCACAACCTTTGCTTAGGAAGTGGTGTCCGCACCGTTTCCAGCCCTGTTTTGGACGTACGCAGCGTTTAGAAATGAGACCCCTGTGTTGGAAATGATGGACTGAAGAATATCTGTCACTCATGCAGCAACAGAGGAAACTAAGCTTAAAGAAATCTGACACTTACTCCCTGACCAATGCGCACTCATTAAACACACATGCTCCTTTGCACATCCTGACATCCACGGACTCTTGAGCTCTGCGTCACACCCACACTATTTCATGTGGCTCGTGGTTATGAGATGTATATATGAAAAACTAGTCCATGCATTTGTTACTTCTAGGCTGGATTACTGCAATTCCTTATTATCAGGCTGCTCGAAAAAGTCCATTAAGACTCTTCAGCTGATCCAGAATGCTGCAGCACGTGTTCTGACAGGAACCAGGAAAAGAGATCACATTTCTCCTGTTTTAGCTTCTTTGCATTGGCTTCCAGTAAAATCCAGAATAGAATTTAAAATCCTTCTTCTTACCTACAAAGCTCTTAATGGTCAGGCACCATCTTATCTTAAAGAGCTCATAGTACCTTACTACCCCACCAGAGCACTGCGCTCCCAGAATGCACCTGTGGTTCCTAGAGTCTCCAAAAGTAGACTAGGAACCAGGTTCCAGTTTGGGTTCAGGAGGCAGACACCATCTCCACATTTAAGAGTAGGCTTAAGACTTTCCTCTTTGATAAAGCTTATAGTTAGGGCTGGCTCAGGTGAGTCCTGAACCATCCCTTAGTTATGCTGCTATAGGCCTAGACTGCCGGGGGATTTCCCATGATGCACTGAGCTCCTCTCTCCTCTACTTTCTCTCCCTCTGTATGCAACCTCATCCCATTATTGCATGTTACTAACACAACTTCTCCCCTTTCTGGTAGTCTTGTGCTTTCTCGTCCCTCTCCTCTCTCCTCCTATCACTTCCTGCAGGTGCTTCTGGCTCTGGAGCTGTGGAGTCTGGATCTGTGGTTGCGGGTCACCTGCTGCCCCTGTGTTCCTGCTCGACACCCTCTGCTACAACTATTGTTACTAGTCCTATTGTTATTATTGTTATTATAATCATTAACATTACGATTGTTATCATTAACATTACTATAAATATCTGTACCATTTTTCATTTAGTCTATAGTAACATCACCTTTGCTGTCTGTACCTCTGTGTGGATATTGTGTTGGCTGCCCCCCCCATCTTTCTTGCCTCCTCTTGAACTGAATTGATATTGATGATTGTAATGTGTTTTCATGTAAAGTGACTCTGAGTTAGGATATCTTATGGTTATATTTCACATGTGGATTCTGGCTCCATTTAATTCTGGTGTAGTAATCGTCTTGCTCTGGCATCACAAATTGGGGGCCAGTACGCTGGAGCCACACTGACAGTTCTTTAATTTCAAGGTTCAGTGTGTAAGATTTAGTGGCATCTAGTGGTGAGGGTTGTGAATTGCACAATCCTCATCACCAGAGTGGCCAGTCAGGAAATGAGGTTACTTTAGGTAGATTTATTAAGAAAGTATATTTACTGAATTATTCAGTAAACCAGATGTTATTGTGACAGATAACGTGGAAAATGTGACCGAAGAGTGTGAAACACTGTCAATGTTTCTGCACCACAGTCCTTTAAAAACCACACATTAGATAGAGTTTATACAAACACTGACCATTTATTAAAGAGAGAGAGAGAAAAAAACCCTCAAACCGACTGAGCTAACCGAACAACATATTGCTGTAAGTCAATATTATGACTTATATTCTCATCCACCATCTAATGGTTGAAAATGTTGCTCTGATGCAAAACTTATTTGCCGAGCCTGCAGTATATTATTACTACTTCCTCTTCTTCTTCTAACATACGTATTCAACACAGTGACGAGTGTCTGACTGCCTGAATTAAGTAGAACAAGAAGAACGTGGTGACGAAACGTGCTCTGTCTGTCCGTTTGTTTTCAGCTACTGTAGAAACATGACGATGCAACGTGGCGACGTCCATGGAAGGGGGTTCCCGCCGTTAAGTAGATATAAATGGATCATTCTAAGGTAATAAAAACATAACAGTTTATTATGTAAGGTCTTTACACACCACTGAAAACATAGTTATGGATCTTATATTGCATTTCTGTCCGTAGATCCTCAGAAATATTACAGACTGGACCTTTAAATAAATAGATAAATAAATCATGTCTCAGTTAAAATGAACAGACTATCTCCGTGGGTGTGTCGGCGACTCCCCACCTGACTCCTTTTCTCAGCCACTTCATCTGGCCTTGAGTGCCATTTTAAGTGTTTTTGTTCTGGGTGCTTAACCCTCAACAGATGAGCAGGATTTCTGTGTTGGATGTGCACATTTCATTTGTCCATGATTCCAAGAATATCAAAACTCTTTGTTATAATTATTATCATTAACAAAAGCCGGGCAGTCTCAGGTGCTCATACTGCCCCCTGGTGCACACCTGACCCATGTCAGCTTCAGGCTTTAGGTCCAGTCCACCACCACCGGACTTGTTATGCATAACCTGGATCATATACTCCACCACAGAAATTCTCCCTCAGTATCTATACCTCAGATTACGCAAATATCATCCGTACTGGCGAAGGACATACTGTGTTCTCCACAGAGAGCGACATGCATCCTTCTTATCCCTTGTGCATGTGTTCTCCTCCCTCCCAGTGTCTCCTGTCAGTGTCCCTGTCTGGACCTGGCTCTCCACCTCCGCCTGCACAACTGATCCACATTCCACTAATCAAGACTCTGCAGCACATCCACCCGGCTCTGCTCCTCACTCTTCGTTACATCAACAGTTTGTTTTCTGGGTGAGATCCTACCTTACCTTGCTCTCCCTGAGCTCAGCTCACTGCCTGCCTGGAAATCCACTCCCTGGTCAGCCCTCTGCTCCATCAGCCTTTCAATAAACTGTAAATTCCTGGAATTGTGCTCCGAGTCTGCTTTTGATTCCAGTCACCTCGTCAATATGACAGAACCTTTCAAAATGTTTGACTTTTTTTAACTCCACGACTGCAGTCCATGAGCAGCTGGCCTCTGCTAACATCACGCAGACCAGCTTCTAGTCAGCCACTGTCCCCATCCACTGTCCTTTATGACTCCAGTCTACCAGCTGAAAACCTTTGAACTTATTACTGACTCCAACAACTCCACATGTCACCATCCAAAGGATCCAATCCCTGCAGCCCGAGTAAAAGCCTACTCGCCCTGTTCATTGGCCTGATAACCTCCATTACAGCCTCGTCTCTGTCCGCTGGTCCGGCCCCCCCTTCACTGAAAGTTGCCACAGTCAGACGGACTCTGGAAAAACCCTGACTAGACTGTAATGACCAGAACTACAGGCCTATTTCCAACGCCAACTCTGACATTGCAATAATGCTCCACTTACATTTATAATCTCTCTGCTTTATTGTGAGCATGTGAAATCGTCTCTCGATATGAAATTGTTGAAGAGAAAATATATTTGGCATTGTGGGGATTGAACCCTTCAGGTAAGAGGTGTGCACTTTACTGCACTATAACATTCGACCCCTGCACTACGCTATCCATTCTCAGTGTTCTGCTGACAATCCACAGCGTTATGTGCCCCCCCTCAAGAACCCTCACTGTCTCCATGGTATACAGATCTGACAACTCAAAGCAGCAAGACGAGGTTCCAAATGTGCACTCTGAAAAACTAGAATCTGTCCTTTCCCCATAACTGACGCCGTCCGTCTCCACAAAGGTTTAGAGGCTCGGTGTCATCCTGGACGGGACCCTTTCTGCTCCAGTCATGTAGATACCCAGTCACCCAGACTGCCCTCTTTCAGCTGCGAAGCTTCTCCAGCCCGGCTGTGACCCTCTACAGAAGTCAGTGAGTGCTTGCTTTTGTTCTGACTACTGCACTGTGATCCTGTCAGGCGGCTCCAGTGTTGGGCTGTAATAATATCACTTTTCCCAGTAACTATAGTGTAACGAATTACTTACAGTTACTAATCCAATAAGTAACACTGCATTACTGAACGCACCATAGTTGACCTGCGCTGCAGCTCAGCAGCACCGGACCTTCTGTTGTTCGAGTCAGCTGTTAGCCAAAATGCTAACCGCAGAATGGGGAAGGAGAGACAGAGGCATCTTGTCCACAGCTGGAAGTACCACCATTACTGTGTCACAGTCTAAGATGCAGAGAACGTTGTCGTCGGTTCAAAAAGCTTTCAGCCGTGAACATTTCTACATGATGTATACTGAAGTCTCTGCTGAAGCAGCAACTGAAACTGGCAGAAAGAAACTCCGGCAGCTGCTGGACTCGCCAGGAGAGAGCGGCGTTAATGTGACGCTTTGTAAAACTACTGAATACTGCTCCTATAAACACGTGTGCAGAAATCAGCTGTTTAGAAGTCGGGATTTTTACTTGGTTTAGATTTTTAGTTTAGCCGGTGGCGTAAAGAAACGTTATGTTTACCTTGAATGTGATGTTAGTCAAGAAAGTCGGGAGAGACTGCTTTGCTAGGACCTTCTTCCACTGCCCCCCCCCCCCCCCCCCGTCCACATTCTGGACTCCATTACTAATGCTCAGCTTCCAACTAGTTTCCCCTCCTGCAGACTCTGACTGTGGTTTTATTGCTGTCTTACTGCTGCTTGTTGTTCATGATGTTGATCGTATGTTTTTCACATGATGTAAGGTGACCTTAAACCAAATGTATTGTCATTGATATTGTTTTTCAGGGACTGAGGAGTCTGGTTCAGCACTGTGCTGTCAGGTGTCGCCCACATGGAGGAAGTTAATTCAAACTGTCACATGATGGTTCTCTTTGTTTTTAAGAAACAAATCCAACCAACCATAAAGGGAACCTGCTCACACTGAAGACGAACAAGACAGTCCGAATTAATAAACTTTACGCTACCTTCAGTGTTTGTGCAGGACGGCCGCAGGCCCAGATGTTCTCTCAGCGTTCTCCAGATATGTTCTTCATCAGTCAGGATTCGTTTCTGCTGGTTTAAGCTCAGCAACGTGCAGCTTCACTCTCTTAAAGTTCGACTCCTTCAGTCAGTTGTGAAATCCTCCTTCCTGTTTGTCACGTTTCTTTGAATCCTCCGTCCTTCTTCCTCCACGCGGCCGTCTGGCTGCTTTCTGCCCTTTCAGCAGAATCAGTTCTTCAGCCTGCGGTGACCTTTGACCTCTGATATCAGTCCGTTCAGTGGACTTTGTTTCTGTGTAAATGACAATGCGATAACAGAACAGAACACACCCACAGTTTAGTTCAGATCAGATTCAAAGAAACAAACTGATTAGATTCATGATATTTTAAAAAAAATGCCCACCCTCTCCTGAACTCTGCTCCCTGTTTCCACACAGTCCCTTCATTTCTCTTTTACGCCCACCAACTGGTCATTTAGAAAGCACCAACATTCAACCCTCAGTCGGCACAGCTGAGCTCCATTAACACATATTTAGACATTACTGATCACAAACCAATCAGTAGATAGAAAACAGATCCAGAGAGATGTGGAGGGAGAGGAGGAGGAGGAGGAACTGAAGGAAAAGGAACACACACTCTATATGATGTGTATATGTATATATATAGATGCTTTTCCTCTCCACATCTCCTCCAGCTCCTCTTTCTTGATATTTGTCGAGCTTCTGGTGTTCCTCCTTCTCGCTGTCGCCGTCTCTTGGCATCACTCCATCTGTCACTGCAGCCTTCTTCTAATTTTTAAACCAGTCCTGCCCAGCAGCCTGGTATAGAGTATGATGACCTGGATACCATGTTGTGCCAGACAGATTTTACTTTAACAAGAGAGCATTAATATACTCCTTTGTCTGTTTTATTATTTATTTAATTATATATTGATTTGTCACCGGGCCGGACAGGGGGGCAGACACGGGGATGGGGGGGCACAAACAGACAGCACAGAGAAAGAAAGGACAAGTCCTGTAAGAGAAGGGGGATGGAAGGTGGGGACAACAGGGAAAAGCAGAGGGAGAGGGGGGCTTGGGGAGGAGAAAAACAACAACAACAAACAAACACAAACAAAACAAACAATAATAATAATAGCAAAAGACAACCAGCCGAACAGCAGCAATAAACAGCTGACAAAAAAGAGAAAAATGAAAGCAAGAAACAGTCCAGCACACTAAATAAGCAACACAGCACAGCAACAAGAGCTGGAATAATAACAATTAATTTAAATCAGTAACTGAAAGAAAAGCATCAGGAATAATTCTACCAGGGACAACCTAAATTTGTTTGTGTCTATGTGTGAGACTGTGTGTCTGTGTGCGTGTGGGTGAATGTGTCTGTATGTGTGTGTGTACATGTGTGTGCGCATAAGCCTGTTAAAGAATGTAGTTGTTAGTGAGAGTGGGACGCCACGACTGTGCCACACCTACCCCAGCAACAGGCAGGCAAGAACCCCAGTAGCCAATAGGGGTGGGAGAAAGAAAATAAATACCCCGACCCAGCCAACAGACGCCCAAAAATAAAATAAAAACAACCATCCAAATGCCAGTTGACAACGCAATGCCGATGGGACGCAAGAGGCAAAACCCGCGGAAGAGCAGCACCCGGACCGACCAGTGGCCCCCCCCAGCACCCCAGTACACACATGTATAAATACAGAGCCTATATATACTGTATATACACTGTAAACACATGTATAAATACAGAGCCTATATATACTGTATATACACTGTACACACATGTATAAATACAGAGCCTATATATACTGTATATACACTGTAAACACATGTATAAATACAGAGCCTATATATACTGTATATACACTGTATGTCACGCTCTGCCGGTTGGCCATCCTTTGTGTTTACTTTTGAGTTTGGTATCTGCCTTGGTATGTTGAGTTTTGGGTTCTGTCCTGTCTAGTGTCCAGTATCTGTTATATAGTCTGCTTGTCATGTCTAGTCTCTGTTTTCCTCTGCTCTCTCTCTCTGCCTCGTTAGTCTCATGTCTTTCACCTGTGTTGCTCCCGCCCTGCTCGTTAGTCCCTGTGTGTATATATACCTGGTGTTTCTGTCTTGTCCTTGTCCAGTCATTGTTCATGTTACCCCCCAGTCTGTCGTGTGTGTACTCTCTGCCTGTAACCAGCCTTGCTCGTCTCGTCTCGTCTTGTCTCGTCTCCCGGTACCTTTGGATTTCAGTTATTCAGCCACTCACCTGTAAGTGTGCTCGCTTTTGTTTGTTTATTAAAACCCTTCGTGTACCATACCTGCCCCGCTCTGTGTCCTGCGTTTGGGTTCTCCAACCTGCCTCCACACCACGATCGTGACAGAATGACCGGACCAAATATGGACCCAGCGGACATTGTTAAATTGCCCAGCACCTGGGAGGAACTGGGGGTGCCTAAAGAGGAGCTAACAGCCGAGGAGCCGCAGTTTTTTGAGTTACTCTCTAATATGTGGAGAACGGACCCAGAAATGGCCCTGCTCGTTGCCTCCTCCCGATGGAGAAGGTCTTTTGAATTTGAGACTGTGTCGAGACTTTGCTCTGCAACCCCCCAGTGTGTGACTGCTAAGCCTGCTAGCCCCGAGCCCCGGCCTGCCGGCTGCACGCAGGGAAGCATCCACTCGTCCTGCCCGACTGGCGCTGCCAGTCACCAGCCTGATCCGCCAGTCTCCAGCTCGGCTAGCGTTGTTAGTCCTCAGCCTGTCCCCGGTACTGCTAGCTCCAGGGCTTGTTCCCGGCCTGCTAGCTGCATGGTGGGAGGCTTCTTCCTCTCCCGGCCTTCTAGCACCCAGCCTGCTAGCCGCCCGCCTGGTCATCTCCCTCCTGTGTTGGCTCCATCATCCGGACTGGTTGGGGACTCCTGGACATCTAGCTCTCTGGTCTCTTTTTTGATGGACTTGCCGTTAGAACCAGAGAGTCCTAGGATTGCTAGTTCCCAACCAGTCAGCCACCCAGCTCGGAGTCGACCAGCTAGCCTATGGCCTGATAGCCTGGAGGCTAGGCTCCCCCCGGAGTCCTCCTTCGAGGGAAGTTGCCTGGCCATCTTTTCGGGTTCCCGTGGTGGTCATCGGAGGCGACCAGGTCACCAGCAGCGACCGGTCTGCAACCAGCGTGATCCCAGGCCAGCTAGTGCTACTAGCTTTGTGCCTGCCCGCCTGCCTGATCCCTGGCCTACTCCTGCTCCCAGATCTCACTCGGTCGTCCTACCGACACCTGTTACTGGTCCCTCATCGAAGGTCCGACTGACACCAGTTCCTAGGTCTCCGTCAGTGGCCAGACCGGTTCCCGCTCCCCGTGCCCCGTCGGTGGTCCGACCGGCACCTGCTTCGCCGGTGGCCCAGCTGACTCCTGTTCCCTCGTCGGTGGTCCGACCAACACCAGCTTCGTTGGTGGCCCAGCCGACTCCTGTTCCTCATGCTCCGTTGGTGGTCCGACCGGCACCTGCTTCGCCGGTGGCCCAGCTGACTCCTGTTCTCCCGTCGGTGGTCCGACAAACACCAGCTCCGTTGGTGGCCCAGCCGACTCCTGTTCCTAGTGCTCAGTCGGTGGTCAGGCCGACTCCAGCTCCTCGTGTCCGGTCCATGGCCTCCAGCCCTGCTGTCCAGTCGGTGGTCAGGCCGACTCCAGCTCCTCGTGTCCGGTCCATGGTCCCCTGCCCTGCTGTCCAGTCGGTGGTCAGGCCGACTCCAGCTCCTCGTGTCCGGTCCATGGTCCCCTGCCCTGCTGTCCAGTCGGTGGTCAGGCCGACTCCAGCTCCTCGTGTCCGGTCCATGGTCCCCAGCCCTGCTACCCAGTCGGTGGTCAGGCCGACTCCAGCTCCTCGTGTCCGGTCCATGGTCCTCAGCCCAGCTGTGCCTCCAGAGCACCCAAGCTTTGGGTGCCGACCTCCGAAGAGGTCTTGCCGTCGGCCTCCTGCTCGGCCCCCAGTGGGTTTGCTGCCTCACTGTTGGCCGTCCTGCCAACCTCCCGAACTCTGTGGCCCCCCTGTTCTGCCCGGCCTGTTGAGTCGACCTCCGGCGCGGCCTCCCGAACTCTGTGGCCCCCGGTTCTGCCCGGCCTCATGGGTCGTCCCACGGGACACCCACCTGAACTGTTTTGCTCTCCTGGTCTACTCGGTCGACCTCCGGGACGGCCTCCTGAACTGTGTTTTCCCCCTGATTTGCTCGGCCTGTCTTGTCATCCCCCGGGACGACCTCCTGAACTCCGTGACCCCTTTGGTCTGCACGGCCTCCTGGGTCGCCCTCCGGGACGGCCTCCTGAACTGTTCTGCCCCTCTGCCCTGCCCTGCATGTTAGGCCAAGTGCCTTACCTGCCCTGTTTCCTGGGCATGATCTGCCTGTTGGGTGGTTCCCCCGGACTGTTTTGTCCCCTTGGCCTGCTTGTGCGACCTCCCGAACTCTGTCGCTCCCTTGCCTTGCCCACTGGCCACCCTCCTGAGAGTTCCTGGTCTGGCCCTCCTCCTGTCCTCCCTCCGCCCACCCTGGCTCGACTTGCCCTCCTCCTGTCCTCCCTCCGCCCACCCTGGGCCGGCCTGTGCCTTGTTTTTGGGCTGTTTTGGGTTTTGTTGACCGTCTGGAGACGCTCGTCGGTGGGGGGGTACTGTCACGCTCTGCCGGTTGGCCATCCTTTGTGTTTACTTTTGAGTTTGGTATCTGCCTTGGTATGTTGAGTTTTGGGTTCTGTCCTGTCTAGTGTCCAGTATCTGTTATATAGTCTGCTTGTCATGTCTAGTCTCTGTTTTCCTCTGCTCTCTCTCTCTGCCTCGTTAGTCTCATGTCTTTCACCTGTGTTGCTCCCGCCCTGCTCGTTAGTCCCTGTGTGTATATATACCTGGTGTTTCTGTCTTGTCCTTGTCCAGTCATTGTTCATGTTACCCCCAGTCTGTCGTGTGTGTACTCTCTGCCTGTAACCAGCCTTGCTCGTCTCGTCTCGTCTCGTCTTGTCTTGTCTCGTCTCCCGGTACCTTTGGATTTCAGTTATTCAGCCACTCACCTGTAAGTGTGCTCGCTTTTGTTTGTTTATTAAAACCCTTCGTGTACCATACCTGCCCCGCTCTGTGTCCTGCGTTTGGGTTCTCCAACCTGCCTCCACACCACGATCGTGACACTGTACACACATGTATAAATACAGAGGCTATATATACTGTATATACACTGTACACTCATGCATAAATACAGAGGCTATATATACTGTATATACACTGTACACACATGTATAAATACAGAGGCTATATATACTGTATATACACTGTACACACATGTATAAATACAGAGGCTATATATACTGTATATACACTGTAAACACATGTATAAATACAGAGCCTATATATACTGTATATACACTGTAAACACATGTATAAATACAGAGCCTATATATACTGTATATACACTGTACACACATGTATAAATACAGAGCCTATATATAATGTATATACACTGTACACACATGTATAAATACAGAGGCTATATATACTGTATATACACTGTAAACACATGTATAAATACAGAGCCTATATATACTGTATATACACTGTAAACACATGTATAAATACAGAGCCTATATATACTGTATATACACTGTACACACATGTATAAATACAGAGCCTATATATACTGTATATACACTGTACACACATGTATAAATACAGAGGCTATATATACTGTATATACACTGTACACACATGTATAAATACAGAGGCTATATATACTGTATATACACTGTAAACACATGTATAAATACAGAGCCTATATATACTGTATATACACTGTAAACACATGTATAAATACAGAGCCTATATATACTGTATATACACTGTACACACATGTATAAATACAGAGCCTATATATACTGTATATACACTGTAAACACATGTATAAATACAGAGCCTATATATACTGTATATACACTGTACACACATGTATAAATACAGAGGCTATATATACTGTATATACACTGTACACACATGTATAAATACAGAGGCTATATATACTGTATATACACTGTACACACATGTATAAATACAGAGCCTATATATACTGTATATACACTGTACACACATGTATAAATACAGAGCCTATATATACTGTATATACACTGTAAACACATGTATAAATACAGAGCCTATATATACTGTATATACACTGTAAACACATGTATAAATACAGAGCCTATATATACTGTATATACACTGTACACACATGTATAAATACAGAGGCTATATATACTGTATATACACTGTAAACACATGTATAAATACAGAGCCTATATATACTGTATATACACTGTACACACATGTATAAATACAGAGCCTATATATACTGTATATACACTGTACACACATGTATAAATACAGAGCCTATATATACTGTATATACACTGTACACACATGTATAAATACAGAGCCTATATATACAGTATATACACTGTAAACACATGTATAAATACAGAGCCTATATATACTGTATATACACTGTACACACATGTATAAATACAGAGCCTATATATACTGTATATACACTGTACACACATGTATAAATACAGAGGCTATATACTGTATATACACTGTAAACACATGTATAAATACAGAGCCTATATATACTGTATATACACTGTACACACGTATAAATACAGAGGCTATATATACTGTATATACACTGTACACACATGTATAAATACAGAGCCTATATATACTGTATATACACTGTAAACACATGTATAAATACAGAGCCTATATATACTGTATATACACTGTACACACATGTATAAATACAGAGCCTATATATACTGTATATACACTGTAAACACATGTATAAATACAGAGCCTATATATACTGTATATACACTGTACACACATGTATAAATACAGAGCCTATATATACTGTATATACACTGTACACACATGTATAAATACAGAGGCTATATACTGTATATACACTGTAAACACATGTATAAATACAGAGCCTATATATACTGTATATACACTGTACACACGTATAAATACAGAGGCTATATATACTGTATATACACTGTACACACATGTATAAATACAGAGGCTATATATACTGTATATACACTGTACACACATGTATAAATACAGAGGCTATATATACTGTATATACACTGTACACACATGTATAAATACAGAGGCTATATATACTGTATATACACTGTAAACACATGTATAAATACAGAGCCTATATATACTGTATATACACTGTACACACGTATAAATACAGAGGCTATATATACTGTATATACACTGTACACACATATAACCCGTTTCATGTGTGAAAATGGATCCACAAATGTGTAAAATGCTGTAAAATCAACAATCTGCGATTTTTTTTTTGGAAACAGCTGCAGAGTCATGACTGGATAGAAAAGAAGCATCTTTAATAGTAACCTGATCAGAAGTGTTGCTCCTACATTCATTTGTGTAAAGGGTAATAAAACTGGGGGGGGGGGGCAGTGTTAGTAATACCAGGAGACCAGTTCATTCTGATACGCTGTTAGGGAGATCTGAGGGGCCTGAGGGGCCTGAGAGGTGGCTTCATGTTCATACAGAGAGAAACAGGAGGCTGCAGGGAAAAAAGAGGAAGCTGAAACACCCGTGACTTCAGAAAATGAGTCTGTTAATGATACTGAACTTTATAATGAAACTCGTTAGCACAGCGCTGATCGAGCCAAGCTCCATTCAGAAAACAAGCATTTTAAGAGTGGTGCGAGCAGTCCAGCAGTCAGACTCACGTGATAAATACGGTGGGAATTTAAAATGTGCGTTGTGCGTGAAACCGGCGTGAGATGCACTAAAGATGTGAGGAAGAGCTTTGTCTCTACAACACTGAGGATCTTTGTTCACTGATGTAATTCAATTAAATTAAAAAGGTAGACGTTAAATCAGACCAACAACAGCAGATGGATTCAACGACTGATCTCTGAGTTACTGTGGCCCTCCTGTGGCCCTCCAGCAGCAGATAAACCAAAGCTGATCCCAGGAACATGAATGATGAAGCTCCACATTCCCTCTGAACACTTCTTTCACTCTCCCGTCTCTAGAGAGCACGACGCATCTCATTATCTCACCGCTGCTAATCAGGTCATTGCTGTCGGACAATCTGTTCTTTCTATCAGCACAATGCATGATGGTATTTATACATTTATTCATTTAGCTGACGCTTTTATCCAAAGCGACTTACAGCTACTCAGGAATTAAACCCTGGTCTCCCACTTTTAAAGCAGCGGTGTGACCAGCCGCTCGGAGCCAGAACGTTTCCATGAGCACCTTTCAATCAATTTCAGCCAACTCAAATCTCAAACTGTGCTGCTACTGAATCTGGATTCATGTGGGCGCACAGAGCTCTGGTGGGTGCTGAGGTCCTCTGTTAGGTGAGATGGAGCCTGAGTACTGGGAGCTCTGGAGGTGAGCAGAAGGATTTTACAGGAGAACTTAAAACCGGAGAAATACGATCTCTGGTCCTGGTTCCTGTCAGAAGACGTGCTGTAGCATTCTGGATCAGCTGGAGAGTCTTGATGGACTCATTCAGCCTGATGATGAGGAACCCTAACCCCAGAAGGACCAGATGTTTGTTACAGAAAAAACGCTTGGAGTCATTTCAGTCAGGATTTTATTACATGAATTAATTCAGCAGGTGAGTCACTGACAAACAGACCAATCAGAGGAGGAGGGGTGCAGGTCAGGTGTCACTCAGGTTTGGTTCTTTTCACAGCTCCAGGTAAGCGGTCCTGCAGCCTGAAACACACACACACACACACACACACACACACACACACACACGGTGGGTTTACAGTGAAACAGGATCTTACTCAACCTGCTGTGATGTCAGCTCACCTGTGCAGCGTCGCCTCCACTCTGGAGCCAATCAGCTCGATCAGCTGATCAATCTGCGTCTGAACACACACATTCAAGACGACTTCAGAATGAGCACTTCGCGCGACGACTTCGTTTTAAACATTAACTAATCTGCAGAAACAACGCCTGCGGCAGAACCTGCACACCTCGTTGGTAGCCTAGGCAACGGCAGCGAAAGCCGTAAAATGGCAAAAATGAAGCAGGTTCTGTTGTCAGATCCTCTGGATTCTAGACTTTACTGACCCACATCAGGAAGTTCATGTTCCAGCACACACTGTATCATTAGAGCATCTGATGGAGTTATATAAAGGATAATTACACTGGGTGTCAAACAACAAATCTAATAATACGCACCTTTTTCTTCTGGTAGATCAGCGGCGTGGTGAAGAACACAATGTCAGCTGGGAAAGAGAAGATTAGTCAGTCTGAAGCCGAGTTTGGACTGAAAAGAGGAAGAAGAAGAAGAAGAAGGCTCACCGATGATGAGGATGGTGACCCCGTTAAAGATGGCTCCGACGTACGTCATCATCCACATGACCGCAGCCAGCTGCAACGTTCAGAAGACAAAGAAACTGTTTATCTGTGCGAGGCCCTGAGGGCCTGAGGGCAGAGACGAGGGCTGTTTAAACTCTCACACCCAGCAGAGCCCAGATCTTCTTCAACATGAAGCTTCTCCTCTGAGCTTCTCTCCCTGTCCTGTCCTGACTTTACATCTACAGAGCCGTGAGCGACCCTTCAGGGTCCATCTGGCAGGTCTTGGTCCGGACTGGCCACGGTGCCCTGAAAGAAAGATTTCTTCACTTCAAACCAGATGCGACGTGTCCCAGTGTCTCTGTCATCAGGCTGGACATCAGTAGTGCGAGACTTTACTCACCAACGTAAACACTAACAGCTGACATGTTAGCTAACGTTAACGTTATGTGATGAGCAGCTGAACCCTGCACGGGGACTTTTAAAGTTGGTTAGCTAACAACGAACGTACACAGAGTTTCTAACAGTAAAAGGTTCAATTTTATAATAATAATAATAATAATAATAACTAGAACTGCAAGCAGTTATAAGAAGGGTCCAAGCCTCCCGGCGCAGGCCCCCCCGGTCCTGAAGTTTTGTGTTGATCGGCCTTTCCAAGCCTGAGATATGTTATATTTCCTGTTTTTAGCGTTTTCGCAAATATTTGTTAGCTTGCAATTGGGACATTTTTTGTCAGATCAAAATTCCCTCTACAAACTTTTGTCGGCTCAGTCCAGAGATTGTCCGTTACAAGTTTCGTGCCGATTGGACTTGCAGTTTCGTAGGAGTTTTCGCGATTTCGCGATTTTGCGAAATGAAAACGTCATCGCACAGAGGCGTGTGCTATACCATCGGAATCGGCAGCATCCCCTAAACACGTAGACATAAGGTTTATGAATGTGCAATGAAGCGAGCCGTTATCCCGCAAAATGTCCTTTGGTTGAAAATCCCATTGAAATGAATGGGGTATTTGAGCTTCGATTATAGCGCCACCTTTTGGCCGAATTGCACGTGTCATCGGGGCCCCATGGGGAACAATTGACCCAAATTTGGTGTGAATCGGACTTGTGGTTATGGAGATATAAAATGCATGTAAGTCAATGGGATTTTTTTTGACGTCTTTAATGTGCAATAACAGCGCCACCTATGGGCATATTTGGGTGAAGTTTGGTGCCTGTAGTAAGGGGACCATGCTGAACAATTCGGCACTGGTTTCATGTCAGTGTGACTTGTGGTTATAGAGGAACAATTTTCTTGGATTAAATAGCACCCCCTAGGGGCGAGTTGCACCAAATTTTGCACAGGCCCTCAGGGGGGTGTCCCACATTAACACTCCAAATTTGGTGTCGATTGGCCATTCCAAAGCAACTGTTAGTAGTGTTTTTTGCAAATGTTTGCCAGCATATAATTGCGACATTTTTTGTCGGATCCAAATTTCCTACAAACTTTCATCAGCTTGGTCCAGAGGTTATCCGTGCCAAGTTTGGTGTCGAGGCAGAAATGGGCATGGCCTATACCACGAGATTCAGCTCGATCCCCCTAACACGTGGATATAAGGTTTTTGTAATCGTTCTCGTTTTTTTTTTTTTTTTATTCTTCCGCCGCTAATTCCACTACTGCAGCCTAGATGGTAACTGCTAGGGACGCGAAACTCGTAGGGTAGGTACCAGCCCCTGCAAGTAACTCAGGCGCAAAAATCCGCACACTTCTACCACTATGGGGCGCTATAAGCAAGGTCAATGCGTTTGGGCTTGGAACTCCTGCCTACAAAGGCGTATATCAAATTAATTTTTTAGTTTCCTCCTCTTGGTTTAATGTGCTGTTTAGTTTCATTATGGCATCTGTGTGTGCGGTGTCTGTAATCAGTGGCGAGGCGTCTTGGGCTGGAGGACAGATGACAGAAAATGCGTCGCACTTTCACCTGCCACCATCTTATACACAGTCTGCAACACGCATTTTACTGACGGCCGTTTCACTGATGCATTGGCGGAGGCAATGGTATCAGAAGTCTGGAGCTGAGGAGCGACGCCATCAGCGTTGCTGAAACGGTATGTTGTGCACTCAAATGATTTATTCACACTAGCGAACTAATGTTAGTTGACAAAGTAAAAACGTTTATTAATTAACACTGCATGTTGCCTGTGTGTGAGTGAGTATTACGTCCTAATAATTAATTAATTTCAATTCATGAGGCAGGTTTGAATCCAGCCATGTAAACGTAAATGTTTTGTATTTGTATAGCGCCTTTCTAGTCTTTTCGACCACTCAAAGCGCTTTTACACTACATCTGCATTCACACACATTCATACACTGAGCCCAAACAGAAAGTAACATTCACACACTGGTGGAACAGGCGCTATTGCTAAGTGCAATTCGGGGTTCAGTATCTTGCCCAAGGACACTTCGACATGCAGCCTGGATAGAACCGTTGACCTTCCGATCAACGGGCAGCCTGCTCTACCTCCTGAGCCACGGCCGCCATGGGCTCTGGAGTTTGCATGTTTTTCCTGTGTTTATGTGTGTTTCAGTGTATAATGTGATATTTCTAAATTTGTACTGAGTTTTGTAGACGTGTAAGTTAATTAGTTTTTAAAGGGAGCCTCATGGCTTTGGCCAAGCAAGAGGCAAAGAAGTGACAAGAGCAGCTGCACAATCAGGTCGTAGCTACTCTGATGATGAAAACTTGCATACTGTATCAAAACTGTTGGTAAATTTTCAATAATGAGCACTGGTGTGTGGCTTCTCTGCTTGTTTTTGTCAACTAGCAGCTCATTAATATGGAGGTCCTGAGCACACTGAAACTTAAGAAGACACATTATACATACATATTATTTAACACATCTGAGACTGAAGATCAGCAGAGACAGAACATTATAAGCTTTGTACAGGTCGATCTCATGGCGGGGCTGGTGGTTCTTCTGTTTGGCTTTTGTTATAATTACATTTTCTTCTTTACAGAAAGGAAGGATCTGAATCTGTGGAGGCCAGTCATTATTAAACATCTGTACTCGACTGCAGCTTCTTCCACTCTAACTGAGATGTGATGGCGAACCATGTTCAGAACATCCATGAACACAGCACGCAGGAACCAGTTACGACATACGGGTTGTGGTTAAAATGATTAGTGGTCCAGTCTTCAGTGGTGCTGGTTGGTGCCTGGTTTAATTTGATTTCAGTGCCTCCAGAAATAAAATATTGTGGAGGTAAATTTCCCAGATTGTGCAAAGAGTTAGAATAATTTTATAAATGGAAATGCATCACACCAACATTTGTACTGAAGTAAATCACAGCTAATTCTGTAGAGTAAAGATTTTGGAGTTTAAGAGTAAAAACACATGAACAAGACATTTTACAAATTACAAAAAATATTACTAGCTTCATGAAGATATAATTTATTGCAGGGCTGATTAACTGGACTGCAACCGTTTTAGGTTGGTGTACCTCATTAACAGAAACTAGTATTTAAAGTGGTGGTATTCTGCTCATTTTCAGGTTCAAGATCTTAATTAGGGGTTGTACCAGAACAGGTTTACATGGTTTCATTTTCTCATACTGCACATTGCTGCAGCTCCTCTTTTCACCCTGTGTGTTGTACGCTCCGCTCTTGAGCTACAGAGTGATGCATCTTACTTGTAAAAAATTTTTGTTGGGAGTTGCACATGCGGTTCCCAGATAAGGACTACTAGCCAATCAGAAGCAGAAAAGGGCAGGTCGTAAGAAACAAGGTAGTGTGATCCAAATCAAAGCCGCTTCAGACTGCGACCGTAACCAAGCAGATGGTAAGTTACTCTCAAGCCATCACTTCTCGTAAAACTGTCAATTTTGGAAATCTACACAGTTGATTTCTCACCTCAAAACTTCTCAGAAGTGGATTTAGTGATGAAATAACGTACGAAAACTGTAAAATATAAAACTTTCTGTTGCTGGTCTCTGTCTGCTGCAGCAATGATGATGCAGTGAATAGTGAATATTCTCTCTGACCAATCAGCAGTCTGTCTGTTTTAACGTTACATTTTAGTATCGCTCAGCTCGCTTGGAACCTCGACGGAGGTGATATGAAAAAAAGTACCTGGCAGCAGGTACAGGTACAACATTTCTACAATGGAAAACCAAACAAAGGCGAGTGGAGCCAAAGGGCCTCCGCTCAGTCTAGTTTGGTTTAAGGGCCTGGCCCCGCTAGCCGCTTGGCAAGCTTTATGACGCGTTTTCATTGTGATGTCACAAGTAAAGGAAGTGAAGGGCTGGACTACAAACCAGCTGTTTTCAGTTCAGAGCAGAGTTTTCTGTGGGAGATGGGAACTCCCTTTGGACTGGACTTTGGGCTTTTTCACTTTGCAAACCTGTTACATGCACAAAAAAGAGAGAACTCAATAAAGCAGAGGGGAAAAGGCAAAAAGCAGAATACCACCTCTTTAAAGTACATGGATATTCTGTGCAAACAAAAGCTAAGGCCACTTTTTAGTCACGGCAGCGTTGGCTCACAATACAAGAAGAATTTGGTCATACAAGTGTTCTATATGTTGTTTTTACTTCTGGTTTTTTTGTGAACTTGCGAACTGCATGATCTTCCTTTTCCACAGGTTTCTCTCAGTAGTTCTGCATTTCAACCACGATGGAAGCTGAGAGGTTGCTGTGATGGTGTGTTATATTTTATAAACATGTTCTTCCTTTCCCCAGCATACGCATCAGCCCTCATGAGTCCACCGCACCTGCCCTTCTTAGCAGATCGGCCAAAAGGTCCTCATGGATGGATGAGGCAGTCTGCCTTTAACACAGGACATAAATGTGAAACCAGCACAGAAGTCTTGGTTCACGGTTTTCAGGTTAAAATCTTTACTAATGAAGGCAACGCCAGATCCCAGTACCAGCGGGGCTGGGAACCGTATCGTTCTTGCCTTGCAATCGTGGGTTCCCAGCCGCACTCTGGCTTGGACCCCTAATAATAACAACACCAACAGCTGTTGAAGTTTTCAAAGGTCAGTCAGACGTTTCTGGACCAGTTTTATGAACTCACTGCTGTTTAACCGTTTCATCTTCAGACAGTGGATTAATCTCTTATTGCTTTTACATTCAGGCTGCGATAAACGAATAAATGTGTTTTTATCAAAGGCATCACTCCAGATATTGTGGATTCTTATTGGTTGACCTCTCTGTCCAGCTGTGATGTCAGCACAACACAGAGGACTGACCAATGGGTTTCCTGTCTGCTGACCAGGCTCTCCACCACCACAACAGCTTCATTAACTTAGCAGCCTTATCAGCGAGGACAGCAGGACATCATGGAGCAGTCTCTCCTGGGTCCTGTCCCTCAACACCGCCCCCCCAGGTAGGACTGGAGACCACAGAACAGCTGATGTACCTGGATAAGTTTCCTCCAGCTGCCCTCTGAGGCATGGTTCAGTAGTTAAAGGAGGACGTCCCGTGTAACTCCTCTTTTAACCACAATGCAGCGCTCTGAAGGCAAGCAGCTGCACCTCAGCAGACCCCGGGTCTGAAGCAGACCCTGGGTCTACCTGAAGTAGCATTAGCCAGCCTGCCAACATGTTCTGTGGAAATCTCACCTTCAGAGAGTCCACCAGGTCTTCAACCAGCAGCAGCCTCCTGGTCTGACTGCTGAACCAGTTCAGGTAGATCAGAGACTGATCAGCCAGCTGCCGGACCACCTCCGAGGACACCGAGATGTCCCTTTCCAACAGGGACCTGACAGGGGACAGAGGTTTCAGAGGACAGGGTTTCAGAGTGCTGTCTGCGCGTTAGAGCTCGTAAAGCTTTCCCTGTGCTGGAGACCAGGACTACTACCAGGACCAGGACCAGGACCAGCAGGGTCTGTGTGAACAAACTGGACCTGCTGCTTAAAGTGAACTGTGTAAAATGATGGAAGACCACAGGACAGAACTTTGTTTACAGCTAATGAATCACCAGAACCAGAATCTATTGATTACTGCAGCTGCTCTGTGAGGACACAAGGACACGCTTCACCTGCCGAGGACACGCTTCACCTTCTGAAGACACGCTTCACCTGCCAAAGACGCGCTTCACCTGCCGAGGACACGCTTCACCTTCCGAAGACACGCTTCACCTGCCAAAGACACGCTTCACCTGCCGATGACACGCTTCACCTTCTGAAGACACGCTTCACCTGCCAAAGACACGCTTCACCTGCCGATGACACGCTTCACCTGCCGATGACACGCTTCACCTGCCGAGGACACGCTTCACCTGCCGATGACACGCTTCACCTGCTGAGGACACGCTTCACCTGCCAAAGACATTTTTCACCTGCCAAAGACACGCTTCACCTGCCGAGGACACGCTTCACCTTCTGAAGACACGCTTCACCTGCCAAAGACACGCTTCACCTGCCGAGGACACGCTTCACCTGCCAAAGACGCGCTTCACCTTCTGAAGACACGCTTCACCTGCCAAAGACACGCTTCACCTGCCGAGGACACGCTTCACCTGCCAAAGACGCGCTTCACCTTCTGAAGACACGCTTCACCTGCCAAAGACACGCTTCACATGCCGATGACACGCTTTACCTTCTGAAGACGCGCTTCACCTGCCAAAGACACGCTTCACATGCCGAAGACACGCTTTACCTTCTGAAGACGCGCTTCACCTGCTGAGGACACGCTTCACCTTCTGAAGACATTTTTCACCTGCCGATGACACGCTTCACCTGCCGAGGACACGCTTCACCTTCTGAAGACATTTTTCACCTGCCGAGGACACGCTTCACCTGCCGAGGACACGCTTCACCTTCTGAAGACACGCTTCACCTTCTGAAGACATTTTTCACCTGCCGAGGACACGCTTCACCTGCCGAGGACACGCTTCACCTGCCGAGGACACGCTTCAATTCATATGTAGTTTAGACATGCTACACCTGTCAAGGACACGCTTCACCACCTGAAGTCTGTTTTTGTTTGCAATGTTTTATTTTTAAAACTTGACTGAATGAATCACCTGAGAGACTGAACTTTAAACCCCCCCATAAAAAAAGGTGCGTGTGTGCAAGTTACCTGAATGGATGACCTTCGTCTGATTTCTGGACAGCATGGATCACTGATTTATAAACCCTACAGACAAGAAGCAGACGGCTGTTTAGGATAACACCACTTCCTGTTTCGATGTTTTAAGTTTCCTGACAGACACTGAGACGTGTGAAGTTCCTAAGTGTTTCTGTTCATACGAACACAGAAAGTGTCGGTTTGTCTCAGTGTAAAAATGATAAACCATTAATACATACATTAATCCACTCATTAATCCAAACATTAATCCACTCATTAATCTAAACATGAATCCAAACATTAATCCAAACATTAATCCACTCATTAATCTAAACATTAATCCACTCATTAATCTAAACATTAATCCACTCATTAATCCAAACATTAATATCCAAGCATTATTCCAAACATTAATCGAAACATTAATCCAAACATTAATCCACTCATTAATCCAAACATTAATCTAAACATTAATCCACTCATTAATCTAAACATTAATCCACTCATTAATCCACTCATTAATATCCAAGCATTATTCCAAGCATTATTCCAAACATTAATCGGAACATTAATCGAAACATTAATCCACTCATTAATCCACTCATTAATCTAAACATTAATCCACTCATTAATCTAAACATTAATCCAAACATTAATTCAAACATTAATCCACTCATTAATCCACTCATTAATCTAAACATTAATCCACTCATTAATCCAAACATTAATATCCAAGCATTAATCCAAAAATTAATCCACTCATAAATCCAACCATTAATCCACTCATAAATCCAAGCATTAATCCACTCATAAATCCAAGCATTAATCCACTCATTAATCCAAACATTAATCTAAACATTAATCCACTCATTAATCTAAAAATTAATCCACTCATTAATCCACTCATTAATCTAAACATTAACACACTCATTAATCCAAACATTAATCCACTCATTAGTCCAAGCATTAATCTATTCATAAATCTAAACATTAATCCACTCATTAACCCAAACATTAATCCACTCATTATTCCACGCATTAATCCAAACATTAATCAACTCATTAATCTAAACATTAATCCACTCATTAATCCAAACATTAATCCACTCATTAATCCAAACATTAATCCACTCATTAATCCATTCATTAATCAAGCATTGATGTAAACATTAATCCACTCATAAATCTAAACATTAATCCACTCATTAATCTAAACATTAATCCACTCATTATTCAACGCAATTATCCAAACATTAATCCACTCATTAATCTAAACATTAATCCAAACATTAATCCAAACATTAATCCACTCATTAATTCAAACATTAATCCACTCATTATTCAACGCAATTATCCAAACATTAATCCACTCATTAATCTAAACATTAATCCATTTATTAATCCACTCATTAATCCACTCATTAATCCAAACATTAATCCACTCATTAATCCAAGCATTAATCCAAACATTAATCCACTCATTAATCCAAACATTAATCCACTCATTAATCCACTCATAAATCCAACCATTAATCCACTCATTAATCCATTTATTAATCCAAACATTAATCCACTCATTAATCTAAACATTAATCCACTCATTAATCCAAACATTAATATCCAAGCATTATTCCAAACATTAATCCAAACATTAATCCAAACATTAATCCACTCATTAATCCACTCATTAATCCAAACATTAATCTAAACATTAATCCACTCATTAATCCACTCATTAATATCCAAGCATTATTCCAAACATTAATCGAAACATTAATCCACTCATTAATCTAAACATTAATCCAAACATTAATCTACTCATTAATCCAAACATTAATCCACTCATTAATCCAAGCATTAATCCAAACATTAATACACTCATAAATCCACTCATAAATCCAACCATTAATCCACTCATTAATCCATTTATTAATCCAAACATTAATCCACTCATTAATCCATTTATTAATCCAAACATTAATCCACTCATTAATCTAAACATTAATCCACTCATTAACCTAAACATTAATACAAACATTAATCCACTCATTAATCCAAACATTAATCCACTCATTATTCAACGCAATTATCCAAACATTAATCCACTCATTAATCTAAACATTAAACCAAACATTAATCTACTCATTAATCCAAACATTAATCCACTCATTAATCCAAGCATTAATCCAAACATTAATCCACTCATTAATCCACTCATAAATCCACTCATAAATCCAACCATTAATCCACTCATTAATCCATTTATTAATCCAAACATTAATCCACTCATTAATCTAAACATTAATCCACTCATTAATCCAAACATTAATCCACTCAATAATCCACTCATAAATCCAACCATTAATCAACTCATAAATCCATCCATTAATCCACTCATTAATTCATTTTTTAATCCAAACATTAATACACTCATTAATCTAAATATTAATCCAAACCTTAATCCAAACATTAATCCACTCATAAATCCAACCATTAATCCAAACATTAATCTAAACGTTAACCCACTCATTAATCCAAACATTAATCCACTCATTAATCCACTCATTAATCCAAACATTAATCCACTCATTAATCCACTCATTAATCCATTCATTAATCCAAACATTAATATCCAAGCATTAATCCAAACATTAATCCACTCATTAATCCAAACATTAATCCACTCATTAATCCAAACATTAATCCACTCATTAATCCAAACATTAATCCACTCAATAATCCACTCATAAATCCAACCATTAATCCACTCATAAATCCAACCATTAATCCACTCATTAATCCAAACATTAATCCACTCATTAATCTAAACATTAATCCACTCATTAATCCAAACATTAATCCACTCATTAATCCAAGCATTAATCCACTCATTAATCAGCGCATTAATCCACTCATTAATCCAAGCATTAATCCACTCATTAATCAGCGCATTAATCCATAAATTAATCCACTCATTAATCCAAACATTAATCCAAACATTAATCCACTCATTAATCCAAGAATTAATCCAAGCATTAATCCAAACATTAATCAACTCATTAATCCAAACATTAATCCACTCATTATTCAACGCAATTATCCAAACATTAATCCACTTATTAATCTAAACATTAATCCAAACATTAATCCACTCATTAATCCAAACATTAATCCAAACATTAATCCACTCATTAATACACTCATTAATCCAAACATTAATACACTCATAAATCCAACCATTAATCCACTCATTAATCCAAACATTAATCCACTTATTAATCTAAACATTAATCCACTCATTAATCCAAACATTAATCCACTCATTAATCAGCGCATTAATCCATAAATTAATCCACTCATTAATCCAAACATTAATTCACTCATTAATCCACTCATTAATCAAGCATTGATCTAAACATTAATCCACTCATTAATCTAAACATTAATCCAAAAATTAATCCACTCATTAATCCAAACATTAATCCACTCATTGATCCAAACATTAATCCACTCATTAATCTAAACATTAATCCAAACATTAATCCACTCATAAATCCAAATATTAATCTAAATGTTAATCCACTCATTAATCCACTCATAAATCCAACCATTGATCCACTCATAAATCCAACCATTAATCCACTCATTAATCCATTTATTAATCCAAACATTAATCCAAACATTAATCCACTCATTAATCTAAACATTAATCCACTCATAAATCCACTCATAAATCCAACCATTAATCCAATCATAAATCCAACCATTAATCCACTCATAAATCCAACCATTAATCCACTCATAAATCCAACCATTAATCCACTCATTAATCCATTTATTAATCCACTCATTAATCCACTCATTAATCCAAACATTAATCCACTCATTAATCCATTTATTAATCCAAACATTAATCCAAACATTAATCCACTCATTAATCTAAACATTAATCCACTCATTAATCTAAACATTAATCCACTCATAAATACAACCATTAATCCACTCATAAATCCAACCATTAATCCACTCATTAATCCATTTATTAATCCAAACATTAATCCACTCATTAATCCAAACATTAATCCACTCATAAATCCAACCATTAATCCACTCATAAATCCAACCATTAATCCACTCATTAATCCATTTATTAATCCACTTATTTATCCAAACATTAATCCACTCATTAATCCAAACATTAATCCACTCATTAATCTAAACATTAATCCACTCATTAATCCAAACATTAATCCAACCATTAATCCACTCATAAATCCAACCATTAATCCACTCATTAATTCATTTATTAATCCAAACATTAATCCACTCATTAATCTAAACATTAATCCACTCATTAATCTAAACATCAATCCAACCATTAATCCACTCATAAATCCAACCATTAATCCAAACATTAATCTAAACATTAATCCAAACATTAATCCAAACATTAATCCACTCACAGATCAGGTGACCCCCCCCCCTCACCTGAAAGTGATGGTGACACAGAGTAGAGTCAGCAGCATGTAGGACACCACGCTGATGACAGAAAGCGTTGCCAAGGAGACAAGAACCAGCATCGACAAGCCGAACGCCACCGCCGATTTCCTCGGGTCTTTCCATTGAGTCAGCTGTAAGGCTGGGTGGGGCGGCAGAGATCACATAGAGACATGAACATGTCACAGTGGCTGATAGGTAATCGCTGTGCAGAGGCTGATGGGTAATCGCAGTAGACTCGATTATTGAAACGGTAATTTAAAGATACTTGATCCAAAGTCACCTCCACCTGTTTCCACTCGCAAAACTGACAAGAGAACCAGATTTAGACGGATTTGTTGATTGCTGTCAGGATGTAAAGAGAATTTCAAAAAATAGAACAAAATGAAATTAATGACCACAGCTTTAATGTGTTTTTATAATTTACTATGCCGCCAGCCTGGAAAACACGCCACCAGCCTGGAAAACATGCCGCCAGCCTGTATAACATGCCATCAGTAACATGCTGTCAGTAACACGCCACCAGCCTTTAAAACATGCCGCCAGCCATCATCACTTTAAAGACTTGTAGTGAACAGGTCAGTCAGTGAAGGTTCACCATCATCACGTTAAGAACTTGTAGTGAACAGGTCAGTCAGTGAAGGGTCACCATCATCACGTTAAGGACTTGTAGTGAACAGGTCAGTCAGTGAAGGTTCACCTTCATCACGTTAAGGACTTCTAGTTAACAGGTCAGTCAGTGAAGGTTCACCATCATCACGTTAAGGACTTGTAGTGAACAGGTCAGTCAGTGAAGGTTCACCTTCATCACGTTAAGGACTTCTAGTTAACAGGTCAGTCAGTGAAGGTTCACCATCATCACGTTAAGGACTTGTAGTGAACAGGTCAGTCAGTGAAGGTTCACCTTCATCACGTTAAGGACTTCTAGTTAACAGGTCAGTCAGTGAAGGTTCACCATCATCACGTTAAGGACTTGTAGTGAACAGGTCAGTCAGTGAAGGTTCACCTTCATCACGTTAAGGACTTCTAGTTAACAGGTCTGTCAGTGAAGGTTCACCATCATCACGTTAAGGACTTGTAGTGAACAGGTCAGTCAGTGAAGGTTCACCATCATCACAATAAGGACTTGTAGTGAACAGGTCAGTCAGTGAAGGTTCACCATCATCATAATAAGGACTTGTAGCGAACAGGTCAGTCAGTGAAGGTTCACCATCATCACGTTAAGGACTTGTAGCGAACAGGTCAGTCAGTGAAGGTTCACCATCATCACGTTAAGGACTTGTAGCGAACAGGTCAGTCAGTGAAGGTTCACCATCATCACGTTAAGGACTTCTAGTTAACAGGTCTGTCAGTGAAGGTTCACCATCATCACGTTAAGGACTTGTAGTGAACAGGTCAGTCAGTGAAGGTTCACCATCATCACAATAAGGGCTTGTAGTGAACAGGTCAGTCAGTGAAGGTTCACCAT
Source organism: Micropterus salmoides (assembly GCF_014851395.1). Classification (NCBI taxonomy): domain Eukaryota; kingdom Metazoa; phylum Chordata; class Actinopteri; order Centrarchiformes; family Centrarchidae; genus Micropterus; species Micropterus salmoides. The sequence continues at coordinate 35,721,394 of NW_024040263.1, read as the reverse complement.
CATCATAATAAGGACTTGTAGTGAACAGGTCAGTCAGTGAAGGTTCACCATCATCACGTTAAGGACTTGTAGCGAACAGGTCAGTCAGTGAAGGTTCACCATCATCACGTTAAGGACTTGTAGCGAACAGGTCAGTCAGTGAAGGTTCACCATCATCACGTTAAGGACTTGTAGCGAACAGGTCAGTCAGTGAAGGTTCACCATCATCACGTTAAGGACTTGTAGCGAACAGGTCAGTCAGTGAAGGTTCACCATCATCACGTTAAGGACTTGTAGCGAACAGGTCAGTCAGTGAAGGTTCACCATCATCACGTTAAGGACTTGTAGCGAACAGGTCAGTCAGTGAAGGTTCACCATCATCACAATAAGGACTTGTAGCGAACAGGTCAGTCAGTGAAGGTTCACCATCATCACAATAAGGACTTGTAGCGAACAGGTCAGTCAGTGAAGGTTCACCATCATCACAATAAGGACTTGTAGCGAACAGGTCAGTCAGTGAAGGTTCACCATCATCACAATAAGGACTTGTAGCGAACAGGTCAGTCAGTGAAGGTTCACCATCATCACAATAAGGACTTGTAGCGAACAGGTCAGTCAGTGAAGGTTCACCATCATCACAATAAGGACTTGTAGTGAACAGGTCAGTCAGTGAAGGTTCACCATCATCACAATAAGGACTTGTAGCGAACAGGTCAGTCAGTGAAGGTTCACCATCATCACAATAAGGACTTGTAGCGAACAGGTCAGTCAGTGAAGGTTCACCATCATCACGTTAAGGACTTGTAGCGAACAGGTCAGTCAGTGAAGGTTCACCATCATCACAATAAGGACTTGTAGTGAACAGGTCAGTCAGTGAAGGTTCACCATCATCATAATAAGGACTTGTAGCGAACAGGTCAGCAGAGCAGAACTCACATATTTAACTCTCAGGAATGTCACAGAGGGATTAAAGTCCTCAGCAGCCGTAAGCAGCTTGTTCCAGAAACACAATGAATCAGCTGAGCAGGTCAGCAACTGCAGGACAGCACAGCTTTATGTGTGAGCTTAGCTTCATTAGCACGCCAGCTAACAGGCTACAACACCTGCAGGACAACTAACTGTAGAAATAGTTAGCATGTTAGCAGGACGTCCTGATAATCTAGTGGTTCAGGACTCGACCGGGAAGCGTGCCCTGTGAGCTCGTCTATCAGCTGTCAAAATAGCAACACAATGTGTGTTTGCTCAGCTGTCTCCATGACAACAGAACATCTTTGGGATTATGGCCCACCTAAAGGTCCATTTAGTAGCTGTTCTGGAACTCTTGACTGACACATGACCTTCCCACTTTAAAGTCAATGTACAACAGGTGAATCGTACCTGAGTGTGAGAGGTCTCTGAGTGAGGAAGAGGAGGAGTTGGATGATGATGAAGAGTCTGAGCAGCTGCTGCTGGTCGAGTCGGCCATCTTCTTCTTCTTCTTCTAGTGGGTTGGGTTCCTCAGTCTCTCTCAGTCTGAGCTGCTGCTGCTGCTGGGCCAAGTGATGGCATCACTGTGGGGGCAGGGCTTATAGCCAGTGGGCGTGTCTTCTGTCAGAGCTCTGTTGTCACTTTAAACATGTGACTGTGTAAAGAATTCAAAGGAGCTTAGCGTCCATATTTCCATGTGAACCTGTGTTTGTTTCAGATCCAGGACTTTGTTCTCCCACAGTCTGATGGTGGATTTGTTTCACTAAAATACGGCAATATGCCATGCTGATCAGTATGATCACTAACAGGAAGTAAAGTGACCTACAGAGAGAGGAAGAGTTTCCTAATACAAGCAGTATGCAGCTTTTACAGCTCTGCCGTACTCTGGGTCTGTACATAGTCAATGGCAGGCTAAAAGGGGACTCTGGGTCGCTGCACTTATAGCTCAGCTCTTGGCAGTGCTGTAGATTATTTCATTACAGATCTAGATCCAATGTCTCTCAGAGCTTTCAAAGTCTGCCCCTCTCTCTGATCCCTCACCTGCACTCATGATCTGTGAAGAGGACTCCAGAGGCAGAAGATCAGGAAGGCTCCTGGACCTACGCTGTGTCTCCATCCTGCCTGAAAATCTGTGCAGACCAGCTGGCCCCCATCTTCACACTGATCTTCAACAGATCACTGGAGCTGTGTGAAGTTTCCTCCTGCTTCACACTCATCCCGGTCCCAAAAAAAACATCCATCTCTGGACTAAATGACTACAGGCCTGTCGCCCTGACATCTGTAGTCATGAAGTCCTTTTAAAGACTGGTGTTGGCCCACCTGAAGGACATTACAGGCCCCCTGCTGGACCCCCTGCAGTTTGCCTACAGGGCTAACAGGTCAGTGGATGATGCAGTCAACTTAGGATTGCATCACATCCTGCAACGCCTCGACTCTCCGGGGACATATGCAAGGATCCTGTTCGTGGACTTCAGCTCGGCGTTCAACACCATCATCCCGGACATCCTCAGCACCAAACTCACCCAGCTCACTGTGCCAGCCTCCACCTGTCAGTGGATCACAGACTTCCTGACTGACAGGAGTCAGCAGGTGAGGCTGGGCAACATCACATCCAGCACCCAGACTATCAGCACTGGCGCCCCCCAGGGGTGTGTGCTCTTCCCGCTGCTCTTCTCCCTCTACACCAACGACTGCACCTCAGGAGACCCATCTGCCAACTCCTGAAGTTCACTGACGACACAACGGTCATCGGCCTCATCCGGGATGGTGACGAGTCGGTCTACAGAAGGGAGGTTGATCAGCTGTCTCTCTGGTGCGGTCAGAACAACCTGGAGCTTAACACGCTCAAAACTGGAGATGATCGTGGACTTCAGGAGGAGCCCCCCCCCCACTCTGCCCCCATCACCATACTCAACAGCCCTGTGTCTGCTGTGGAATCCTTCAGGTTTCTGGGATCCACTAAATCCCAGGACCTGAAGTGTGAGCCCAACACTGACACCATCATCAAGAAGGCCCAGCAGAGGACGTAGTTCCTGCGTCAGCTCAGGAAGCTCAACCTGCCTAAGGAGCTGCTGATCCAGTTCTACACAGCCATCATCCAGTCTGTCCTCTGCACCTCCGTCACTGTCTGGATCTGCCACCAAAAAGGACAGGAGCAGACTACAACGGACAGTCAGGACTGCAGAAAAAATAATCGGTGTCAACCTGCCCTCCATTCAGGACTGATGCAGATCCATCTCACCCCGGGAGGCGCTACAGAGCACTGTACGCCAAAACCAACAGACACAGAAGCAGTTTCTTCCCACAAGCCATCACTCTGATGAACAGCTGATTCCTGACTCACAGTGTCAGGAACAATTCCTGTGCAATAACCCAGTAACTCTGTCTATATCAGCCACCTGTTTACTGGCTAACACCTATTATTTATTCACCATTCTCTATTTCAGTGCTGTTCATATTGTAGATACTGTATATCCAACGAAGGTTAAAATGAAGGGCAACCTTCGTTGGATAACTATGACCTGGATGACTGAGAATCTTCATAGACATCAGATACTGTATACCAATCCACCTACCTCAAGTCATTACTCCTGCACAAAATACTTATACTTATTTATTCCAGCATCCTTTGCACTATGCTTCATCGCACTGTATACATGTATGTCACATTCAGCTCCGACATGTATATAATAATGATAATATTTTACTCCTGCCTCCTTTGCACTATTGTGTCAATCTGTGTATATTGTTTTTGTTCATAGTGTGTATTTTTGTGTAGTCTACACTGCAGCCTGTGTCTGACTTTATTATTGTATTTTTGTATGAGTAAGCACATCGTGAGCAGTGTACAATCCAGAGTCAAATTCCTCATATGTGCACACATACCTGGCAAATAAAGCTGATCCTGATTGACCTGGACCCCAGACAGGGACTGGAAAATCAATTAATTTATTTCTAACTAAAAAGTTTTGCCATAATAATATCCATGCGGCCCACTTCTTTCTTTTTTTTTATGTTATGTGCATTTTTTCATCGTAAACCTTTTTATTTTCCGTTTTGGATTTGCAATGAAGAACTTAAAAAAGAAAAAGGTTTTACGTGATGAATGAGGTGCTGCAGAGTTTCGGGTCCGCCTGCAGGGGGCAGCAGCGGCTCACAGCTGGGCGGAAGCGGAACCTTTACCTCGGGCTCGTGTTTCCTCCGGAGGGGTTTGAGGCTCGCGCAGCGGTCGGAGGACGGCGGTTGTGTGGTGGACTGATTATTACCGGTGATACCGATGCAGCGCGACTGGACCCTGCTGGGTCCGCTGCAGTGGATCCGCTACGTCAACAAGCAGGTGAAGGTGAAGGCGGGAAAAGATGAGGAGCACCGCGGCTGGCTGCTCACCGTGGACCCGGTGTCCGCCAGGTAACCGACGCACGCGCAGTTCAGCCGAATGACACGGTTCAGTTAAAGGTTCTGAGGAAACCGGAAAGTTCCGGTGCGGCGGTTAAAGGGAAACTTCGCTGTTTCAGGTAAAGCCGGGTCCTTCTGGTCCTGCGGGCCCAGGACAGACAATCTAGATCTAGCTGTCAGGGTTCTGCAGGGAGGAGGGTTAATAAACGGTTTCGGAGACCGGTCCGGCTCCACGAGGCTCCGTCCGTCATGTAGTCAGGGGCCCAATCCCAATGTCCCCCGTGAGTCCTGAACCCTCACAGACTTTACTGACGTCACTTGCAAAGTGACTGAGTTTGAGAGGCCGTGAGGCTGAAAATGCTGCAAACAGGGGGCCGCGTTTTATCACCGTGACGACGCTGAAACGGGTTGCACACTTTTTATTTGGTGTTTTAAAGTCCTGCAGGCTCTCGCCCTGCAGAGTGGAGGAGAGGAAGCCTAAATGTCAATATATATATATATTTGTAATTAATCAAACTATTGTTGGTCAAACAGCCTCATCAAGCAAAAACTAAAGGAAATAGTTGAATAAACTCAGTGTGTGATGAGGTGACTGCTTTCCTCTGACTTCATGTGTTCTGTGCAGCATCTTAAGAAAACTGAAACTATTTTGACCTCTGCGTTGGTGTCAATGCTTGTTTGTTTACTGTTTTCTTCTTCTCTTATGACGCGGTAACCCCCGTGTTTCACGTCATACCGCTATGAACTGTGGGCAGTTCCCTCAGACAAAGTCTGCAGAAATGCGGACTTATGAAAAGGGTCTAAAGAGGCTCAACATGTCCACGACAGAGCCCTCGCGCACCTGACGGTTTGACAGCGTGACGGCCCTGAGCCCTGCCGGACTTCCCGGGAACACTCCTCGGAGTCTGTGGGTCTGTGAGGGGGGACACTGGGATTGGGCCAGGATGTAGGAGACCGGTGAATCGTTAGATTCAGGTGAGCCCCGATTTGAGGTCAGGGGTCGACAGGAAGTGAAGGTAATGTGTCTCCCAGCTCAGCATCACTTCCCGTCCTGAAGCTTTTCCCAGAATCCTCTTTGGAACACCTGGATCAGTAGATGTGAAGTCCTGGCCTCAGGTTGGGACAGAAACCGCTCCAGGTCCTGGATTCAGTGTAAAACCCTCCTGATCCTGAATCAGACCAGAACCAAAGACTTTACTGATCCAGATGTTTCAGAGGATTCTGGGAAAAGCTTCAGGACAGGGTTTTAGTTTTCCTGCTGCTGGACTCTGAGGCTGGCTGTGATGCTGATCCAGCACTGATCTGGATCTGGTCTGACTCTGTGTTGCTGTCTCCCCTGCAGCCTGGTCCTGGTGAACTTCAGAGACGAGGAGGGTGGGGCTTCAGTGCAAGTGGTGATGGGTCACGCTGTGGAGGAGGTGGAGGTCCTGCAGGAGGCTGACGAGGAGACCACGGAGCGTCTCCAGACCTCCTTCCTCCCCCCTAGGACCTGCAAGCTGGACCCGGATGAGCTGAAGAGGAGGAAGGCAGGGGTCCGGAGGTGGCTGGAGAAGAACCGGGTCCCGGTGGAGGAGGAGGGGGATGAGCTAAGGGTGGCGGGGGTCCTGACCATCACAGCCCCCTACGGACCTGAAGACTGCTGCAGCTCCAACCAGATCATCCTGGACCGCATTCAGAAACTGATCCAGAGTCCAATCCAGCTCCAACCACCTGATCCAGAGTCTGGTCCAGACTGTCCCTGAACACGACACAACCTCTCAGGGCGGTTAAATCTCTGACTGACAGCTGGTCTGGAACCACTTTGTCCAATCAGAATGACTGAAGGCAGAAGCCCCGCCCCCTCAACAGCTGAAGGAAATGGGGAACTTCAAAATAAAAGTCGTTGTCCCTAAATGTTTTGATAAAATCAGAGAAGACAAACTCTTCGTCTCTTCCTCCAGATGAAGAGGCCTGATGTGTGGAACAGGAAGCAACCTGACAAAATGTTCTTTAACTTCCTGTTTCATCAAAATAAAAGTTGGATTCAACACTTCCTGGCTGCTGTTTCCTCCACAAACAAACACAGGAAATGTAAATATAAAATCTTAATGTTCAGTAAATAATAAAAATATTTCCTGTAACATTTAAATCATGAGTTTCATGTTTTAATAAATGTATTTCTGGCTGATCTGAGGTCAGTTTCACAGTCACGGTGTAAACGGTAACGTTCTGTGGTAAAAATCTCATTTCCAGTTAAATCAGGTTTGACGGATCACCCCGGTACCCTAAGACTGAGTCCATCTTTGAACTCCAACAGGAGGATTAGGCGGTTCTGGAGAAACCCATCGGTGTAAGGAGGTTTCTCATTGGCCAGCCTGTGCTGATGATGTCACTGTGTTGGCCGGGTCACGTAGAGAACCAAGTCTTCCAGGTGGCTTAGGTTGGACCAGGAGTGGTTTTAAGGGGGCTGTATTAACACAAGGGCCTGTTCTTAGTCCCTCTGGCACCGGCCAGCTCATGTGGGTTAGTAACCCTAACCCCAGATCAGCTCGTTCAGCAGCACAGATCCTCGAGTCCTGTAACAGAAGAAGAGGTGCAGCTAAGACGGTCCCGACGGCAAAGACCCTGTCCCTAATTCGCTCTCCAGCAGGTTACTGGTCTTTCTTTACATTCTGATAACTTCTTCTGGCACAGCTTTAAATAAACTGGAGGGAAGGAACACGCCGGCGTCCTGTTTGACATCACAGCTGCTGATTTACGGTGCAGAACTCTGGTGGAGTCCTCTCGTGGGCCGAGGGGGGCCGTGCTGGTCTCTAAACGGGGGATGGTTTTTAGAAAAACCAAGAGGCGAGGCTGCCAAGGACAAACCAAAGTTCTACTGATGAGAATGATTCATCAGTTCTCGTGAGTTCTCGAAGGTTAATCTTCATTTTGTAAAGCTCCTGCCGTGTTACCCGAGGACTATTAAGGGCCCATAAAAACTGAGGCCCCCACACAGACACCGGTCGAAGTTCTTCTGTTCTCACGTCAGCCTGTTTTCTTATTGTGCAAATAAACCTTTCTTAAAGCATTTTCAGTGATTCAACATTTTCAACAAATGCTTTTAAAGCGTATATCTCTAGTAGGCTTGGCAGAGCGGCTGGACGTCCGTCAGTTCTGTGTGACGACGGTTTACTTGATTAGTCAATATGGAGAATAGAGAAGTCACTTATTTAATCAAATGTATGAATCTATTGTTCTTATGTCATTTATTTGTAGCTTTGGCCACATTGTTGTTATACATTCATGCCAATAAAGCTGATTTGAATTTGCTAAGAAGTCAGTGATGTGGTGCTCAAAGAAAATCCTGTAGCATCTCTGAGGTCTGACAGCCGGTCAGTATTACCTGAAGGACGTCCACAGGTGAACACTTCCTGCTGCGCGATGGTAAGTGTTTTACAAACTGGCAGATGTCTGAACTGAATTTAACAACATAGAATAAAAACCCCGGCAGGACTTGGACCGACATGTGGAGATAAAAAGAGGCGCTGAGGAAACAGAAGCGATGGCTGCAGTGCACCGCGTGAGCACGACTATGACACGATGTATTAATTTCCTCTCCGGAGCTGCAGCAGATGATCCCAGGGAGAGAATCATTGTGGCGTCTTCTCCTCGTTGTTTCAGGAATAAGAAGTGTGAGTTTTACACAGTTATGAAACCTAATGAAAAAGATATAGGCTTGTATATTTCTCTCCCACATGGTGTGTGTGTCCGGCGCTCACCTTAAGGCACAATATAACACTATGACAGTTTCAGTGACACATTCAGCTGCTGGCTGCCACGCTTTTACTTTTTCTTTATCATTTTTCTTTACATGTGCTTTCCTTCCACGTAAACCTGCTCGTTGGTGCAAAGTTTGGTGCACGAGTCTTCTCCAGTTTTGAAACCTAATAACCACAAACTGCTATTTTAATGCAGGCTGATGAAAAATATGCAAAACGCACAGGACAACATGGAATAACTGAAAAAAACACGCCGTGGTAATTTAGGTGCTGCTGCTTTCGTGAAACAGAGTCACGGCTTAATTCATCCCGGCTTAATCCGCCATCTTGGTTTTGTGAACCAGCCCTCTGTTTGTTCTCCTCAGTCTTTGCTGACCTTACTGTTGTTCACCAGTGGGAGCGATGTTGAGAGCAAGAAGATCACAGGTTCAGGTCCATCTGTGTTTACCGTCAGCGTTTATTAGTTTACCCGTTTTTCCATTAAGGATCGTTTAACTGTCGGTTAGCACTTCTAGGGTTGGAAGATGTCTGATTAAACTTGTTTCTGAGACATTACTAGAAACCTGGAGAGACAAAGAAAGGTGACCTCCCACCGTTGGCCACACCCCCCGCAGAGGGACAACCTGAACCCAGCGTAGGTTCACCACAGTCCCTCAGTTCAAGAGTAAAGTGACGTTAACGGAGAAGTGAAGACGCGAGGTGGAGGGCGGAGTCCGCAAAGAAAGTCAATTTAAAGGGTTCGAGTGGCTGTATGAGGTACTTCTACACAGTCCGTGTACTACCTGTAGTAGATGGGGGTCAGCGGTGCGCAGAGGTGTCAGACCAGCTGACGAGTTTTATCCCCCACCAGAAAAATAGCAGGTCACGTCTACGCTTAGACTGTTTTCAGCTTCTTACCCCGTGCTGCGAGACGGACACTTCCTGTGTATCCACGGGGGCGACCACGACGCTGCTCGCGTTTGATGAATTCACCATAAAGTTCCCTCAATGCGTTGTCAAAATGTGGTGCAGCGGATCGCGACCCCCCGCCGCCGTTAGGTTTTAAATAATAAATCTTTAAGTCGCCATTTCAGACTGAAGCGCAGGTGTCCCCGGTCGTGTTGGGGTCAGCTGCTGAGCTATAACCGTTCTGTGTATTATAACCACCACTTTACATCTGTGTTGAATCGCAGGTCTACTGCTGTGGTCTACTTCCTGCTGCCCTTTCCCCACTGCGTGAACAATTACAAGTGAAGTGAGGTGAGGTCATTGGTCAGGTGAGATGAGGTGAGGTCATTGGTCAGGTGAGATGAGGTGAGGTCATTGGTCAGGTGAAGTCAGGTCATTGGTCAGGTGAGGTCAGATCATTGGTCAAGTGAGGTCAGGTGAGGTCAAGTGAGGTCAGGTGAGGTGAGGTCATTGGTCAGGTGAGATGAGGTGAGGTCATTGGTCAGGTGAGGTGAAGTCAGGTCATTGGTCAGGTGAGGTCAGATCATTGGTCAAGTGAGGTCAGGTGAGGTCAAGTGAGGTCAGGTGAGGTGAGGTCAAGTGAGGTCAGGTGAGATGAGGTGAGGTCATTGGTCAGGTGAGGTCAAGTGAGGTCAAGTGAGGTGAGGTCATTGGTCAGGTGAGGTCAAGTGAGGTGAGGTCATTGGTCAGGTGAGGTCAAGTGAGGTGAGGTCATTGGTCAGGTGAGGTCAAGTGAGGTGAGGTCATTGGTCAGGTGAGGTCAAGTGAGGTGAGGTCATTGGTCAGGTGAGATGAGGTGAGGTCATTGGTCAGGTGAGGTCAGATCATTGGTCAAGTGAGGTCAGGTGAGGTCAAGTGAGGTCAGGTGAGGTCATTGGTCAGGTGAGGTCAAGTGAGGTGAGGTCATTGGTCAAGTGAGGTCAGGTGAGGTCAAGTGAGGTCAGGTGAGGTCATTGGTCAAGTGAGGTCAAGTGAGGTGAGGTCAAGTGAGGTGAGGTCATTGGTCAAGTGAGGTGAGGTCATTGGTCAAGTGAGGTGAGGTCATTGGTCAGGTGAGGTCAAGTGAGGTGAGGTCATTGGTCAGGTGAGGTCATTGGTCAAGTGAGGTGAGGTCATTGGTCAAGTGAGGTCAAGTGAGGTGAGGTCATTGGTCAGGTGAGGTCATTGGTCAGGTGAGGTGAAGTCAGGTCATTGATCGAGTGAGGTCAGGTGAGGTCAGGGTGAGGTGAAGATGGAAGGTGCAGTGGACCAGCTTCCAGGTAAGACACAGGTTCTGGGTGTCCGTCCAGCTCGACGGCAGAAACATGTTTATTCCCTTGTTTTGAAGAAGGCAATCATCATGTTAGTTTACATCATAAACAATCAATCATCAGGTCCACCAGAACCAATACAGTACCTCTGTGGTTCTGGTTCCGATACCTGAAGGCTCCTGACACATCTACACCTCAGACCAAGAGTCCACTTCAGCTGTGGCGCACTACAATCCTTACCCACAATCCTCTCTGTCAAGAGTCCCTATTCAACACGAGTTGGTCCAATGAGGTCTGAGCTCACAGAACAGTCAAACAGACGAATGTTCTCCGACGTTCTGCAGCTGGAGGCCATAATCGGGTCTTCAGAATAAGGGCACGTGATCTTTATTTTATCTGGTCTCAGTCCGGATCGGTTCAGAACATTCTTATTGGTCAATCAGATGTTTTATGTCTTTAAATCCATCATTTGGTCTGTTCTGAGCCTATCAGCTGTAGTGTTAGCTCATCTAGCCCCGCCTCCTCCACAGGCTGCCCAATCAGCTGCCACGTCCCCTCCAGGAAGTCCAGACTATCCAATCACAGTGCGGGGGGCATGTCCAGTAGGGGGGGGTGGCTCAGAGACTCCCTCTTGTATGTCTTGGGGGGGAGTTTGGGGACGCCATGTCGGGGTGGGACCGGGGGCCCATCAAGTGGGAGGAGGGAGAGGGGTGGGGAGGGGAGAGGCATCTTCCTGGAGATGGAGGTGGGGGTTATAGGGGTGGGGGGAGGGAGCGGGGGTGAGGAGGAGGAGGCGGCGGGGGCGGAGCATATGGAAGGGGAGGAGGAGGTGGTGGCGGGGAAGAAGGCCTGAGGCAGCAGGTCACAGCAGGGGCGGCCCTGGGGGGGAGGGAGGAGGTGCAGGGGAGAGCTGAGGGGCTCACGAGGCGGCAGGGAGGGGGGGCTGTCGGGGGGGGACGACGACGACAGCGATGAGGAGTAACGAGGGGGGAGGAGCTTACAGGTGGGCTGACGAGGGGGGACAGCAGGGGGGCTGTCCAACTTCGACATCATCTGAGAGAGAGAGAGAGAACAGAACTGGAAGGTTATCTGTCGGTGGATCGACAGAACGTTCATACAGACACAGAAATGTTCTCACCTTAGATGGAGACGACTCGGCCGGAGCAGACTCTGGCCGTCTGCGAGGAGGAACCGGAGGTGGAACCGGAACGTCCTCAGAACCACGACTGAAACTCATCATGGAGGAAACCGAGGACGACCCTGAGTCCAGAGAGAACCAGTTAGAACCACGCAACACCAACGACACACTGTGGTCAGTTTATTAGGAATGCCTGCACACCTGTAGTGTTCAGCCGTTCCCCCAGGAGGTTCTGTGCTGGTGTTGTACTGGACTGCATTACAATTCAGAGGGGTTCCTAATATTCTGACCGCCCCATGTAAACAGCAGCAGCTTTAATTGTGAGCGCAGTAACACACAGGTAAACACAGGTAGATGTTGCCTCAGACTACAGGTGTTCCTAATAAAGTGGACACTGAGATAATCAATAGAACAGTAGCAGAACCTGATAGAACCGGTTAACCCTGCCTGTATCTGATTGGTTCTGTACAATATCACAAAACAGTGAGCTGTCAGCTGATGGTTTCCATGGAGACAGACTCATTATGGAAGCAATGAGGCAGGAGGTGGAGTACAGGTTATCGCTTAGACAGTGGAGTCTGATGGATATCCGCATATCTGCTTTGAGCTGTAAACTGATCAGGTATCAGCTATGATGTCATAACTAATATCTGATCAGTTTTTTACAGTTTATCAGGAAATTCAATCATCTCCGACCTCATCTTACAGAAACCTGATCCCAGATCAGATAAGCAAGTAACGTGACGAACAGAGACACAGCTGAGCGCGATGACGGTGAAGAACAGAGACAGACCTGAGCGCATGACGGTGAAGAACAGAGACAGACCTGAGCGCGATGTCGGTGACCAACAGAGACACAGGGGAGCGCGATGTCGGTGACCAACAGAGACACAGGGGAGCGCGATGTCGGTGGCCAACAGAGACACGGCTGAGCGCGGTGACGGTGACCGACAGAGACACAGCTGAGCGCGATGACGGTGACCGACAGAGACACAGCTGAGCGCGATGACGGTGAAGGACAGAGACACAGCTGAGCGCGATGACGGTGAAGGACAGAGACACAGCTGAGGGCGATGACAGTAACTAACAGAGACACAGGTGAGGGCGATGACAGTGAAGGACAGAGACACAGCTGAGCGCGATGACAGTGAAGGACAGAGACACAGCTGAGCGCGATGACGGTGACCAACAGAGACACAGGTGAGGGCGATGACGGTAACCAACAGAGACACAGCTGAGGGCGATGACGGTAACCAACAGAGACACAGCTGAGCGCGATGACGGTGACCAACAGAGACAGACCTGAGCGCGATATCGGTGACCAACAGAGACAGACCTGAGCGCGATGTCGGTGAAGAACAGAGACACAGCTGAGCGCGATGTCGGTGGCCAACAGAGACACAGCTGAGCGCGATGTCGGTGGCCAACAGAGACAAAGGTGAGCGCGATGACATTGAAGGACAGAGACACAGCTGAGCGCGATGACATTGAAGGACAGAGACACAGCTGAGCGCGATGACGGTGACCGACAGAGACACGGCTGAGCGCGATGACGGTGACCGACAGAGACACGGCTGAGCGCGATGACGGTGACCGACAGAGACACGGCTGAGCGCGATGACGGTGACCGACAGAGACACGGCTGAGCGCGATGACGGTGAAGGACAGAGACACAGGTGAGGGCGATGACGGTAACCAACAGAGACACAGGTGAGCGCAATGACAGTGAAGGACAGAGACACAGCTGAGCGCGATGTCGGTGAAGGACAGAGACACAGCTGAGCGCGATGTCGGTGAAGGACAGAGACACAGCTGAGCGCGATGTCGGTGAAGGACAGAGACAAAGGTGAGCGCGATGACAGTGACCAACAGAGACACAGGTGAGGTCGATGACAGTAACCAACAGAGACACAGCTGAGCGCGATGACGGTGACCAACAGAGACAGACCTGAGCGCGATGTCGGTGAAGAACAGAGACAGACCTGAGCGCGATGTCGGTGGCCAAAAGAGACACAGCTGAGCACGATGTCGGTGACCAACAGAGACACAGCTGAGCGCGATGACGGTGACCTGCAGAGACACGGCTGAGCGCGGTGACGGTGACCTGCAGAGACACGGCTGAGCGCGATGACGGTAACCGACAGAGACACGGCTGAGCGCGATGACGGTAACCAACAGAGACACAGCTGAGCGCGATGACGGTGAAGGACAGAGACACAGCTGAGCGCGATGACGGTGAAGGACAGAGACACAGCTGAGCGCGATGACGGTAACCAACAGAGACACAGCTGAGCGCGATGACGGTAACCAACAGAGACACAGCTGAGCGCGATGACAGTAACCAACAGAGACACAGCTGAGCGCGATGACGGTAACCAACAGAGACACGGCTGAGCGCGGTGACGGTGAAGGACAGAGACACGGCTGAGCGCGGTGACGGTGAAGGACAGAGAAACGGCTGAGCGCGGTGACGGTGAAGGACAGAGACACGGCTGAGCGCGATGACGGTGAAGGACAGAGACACGGCTGAGCGCGATGACGGTGAAGGACAGAGACACGGCTGAGCGCGATGACGGTGAAGGACAGAGACACGGCTGAGCGCGATGACGGTGAAGGACAGAGACACAGCTGAGCGCGATGACGGTGAAGGACAGAGACACAGCTGAGCGCGGTGACGGTGACCAACAGAGACACGGCTGAGCGCGATGACAGTAACCAACAGAGACACGGCTGAGCGCGATGACAGTAACCGACAGAGACACGGCTGAGCGCGATGACAGTAACCGACAGAGACACGGCTGAGCGCGATGACAGTAACCGACAGAGACACAGCTGAGCGCGATGACAGTAACCGACAGAGACACAGCTGAGCGCGATGACGGTGACCGACAGAGACACAGCTGAGCGCGATGACGGTGACCGACAGAGACACAGCTGAGCGCGATGACGGTGAAGGACAGAGACACAGGTGAGGGCGATGACAGTAACTAACAGAGACACAGGTGAGGGCGATGACAGTGAAGGACAGAGACACAGCTGAGCGCGATGTCGGTGAAGGACAGAGACACAGCTGAGCGCGATGACGGTGACCAACAGAGACACAGCTGAGCGCGATGACTGTGACCAACAGAGACAGACCTGAGCGCGATGTCGGTGAAGAACAGAGACAGACCTGAGCGCGATGTCGGTGACCAACAGAGACAGACCTGAGCGCGATGTCGGTGGCCAACAGAGACACAGCTGAGCGCGATGTCGGTGGCCAACAGAGACAAAGGTGAGCGCGATGACATTGAAGGACAGAGACACAGCTGAGCGCGATGACATTGAAGGACAGAGACACAGCTGAGCGCGATGACGGTGACCGACAGAGACACGGCTGAGCGCGATGACGGTGACCGACAGAGACACGGCTGAGCGCGATGACGGTGAAGGACAGAGACACAGCTGAGCGCGATGACGGTGAAGGACAGAGACACGGCTGAGGGCGATGACGGTAACCAACAGAGACACAGGTGAGCGCGATGACAGTGAAGGACAGAGACACAGCTGAGCGCGATGTCGGTGGCCAACAGAGACACGGCTGAGCGCGGTGACGGTGACCGACAGAGACACAGCTGAGCGCGATGACGGTGAAGGACAGAGACACAGCTGAGCGCGATGACGGTGAAGGACAGAGACACAGGTGAGGGCGATGACAGTAACTAACAGAGACACAGGTGAGGGCGATGACAGTGAAGGACAGAGACACAGCTGAGCGCGATGACAGTGAAGGACAGAGACACAGCTGAGCGCGATGACGGTGACCAACAGAGACACAGGTGAGGGCGATGACGGTAACCAACAGAGACACAGCTGAGGGCGATGACGGTAACCAACAGAGACACAGCTGAGCGCGATGACGGTGACCAACAGAGACAGACCTGAGCGCGATATCGGTGACCAACAGAGACAGACCTGAGCGCGATGTCGGTGAAGAACAGAGACAGACCTGAGCGCGATGTCGGTGAAGAACAGAGACACAGCTGAGCGCGATGTCGGTGGCCAACAGAGACACAGCTGAGCGCGATGTCGGTGGCCAACAGAGACAAAGGTGAGCGCGATGACATTGAAGGACAGAGACACAGCTGAGCGCGATGACATTGAAGGACAGAGACACAGCTGAGCGCGATGACATTGAAGGACAGAGACACAGCTGAGCGCGATGACGGTGACCGACAGAGACACAGCTGAGCGCGATGACGGTGACCGACAGAGACACAGCTGAGCGCGATGACGGTGACCGACAGAGACACAGCTGAGCGCGATGACGGTGACCGACAGAGACACGGCTGAGCGCGATGACGGTGACCGACAGAGACACGGCTGAGCGCGATGACGGTGACCGACAGAGACACGGCTGAGCGCGATGACGGTGAAGGACAGAGACACAGGTGAGGGCGATGACGGTAACCAACAGAGACACAGGTGAGCGCAATGACAGTGAAGGACAGAGACACAGCTGAGCGCGATGACGGTGACCGACAGAGACACGGCTGAGCGCGATGACGGTGAAGGACAGAGACACAGGTGAGGGCGATGACGGTAACCAACAGAGACACAGGTGAGCGCAATGACAGTGAAGGACAGAGACACAGCTGAGCGCGATGTCGGTGAAGGACAGACACAGCTGAGCGCGATGTCGGTGAAGGACAGAGACACAGCTGAGCGCGATGTCGGTGAAGGACAGAGACAAAGGTGAGCGCGATGACAGTGACCAACAGAGACACAGGTGAGGGCGATGACAGTAACCAACAGAGACACAGCTGAGCGCGATGACGGTGACCAACAGAGACAGACCTGAGCGCGATGTCGGTGAAGAACAGAGACAGACCTGAGCGCGATGTCGGTGGCCAAAAGAGACACAGCTGAGCACGATGTCGGTGACCAACAGAGACACAGCTGAGCGCGATGACATTGAAGGACGGAGACACAGCTGAGCGCGATGACATTGAAGGACAGAGACACAGCTGAGCGCGATGACAGTGAAGGACAGAGACACAGCTGAGCGCGATGACGGTGACCAACAGAGACACAGCTGAGCGCGATGACGGTAATCAACAGAGACACAGCTGAGCGCGATGACATTGAAGGACAGAGACACAGCTGAGCGCGATGACATTGAAGGAAGAGACACAGCTGAGCGCGATGACGGTGACCAACAGAGACACGGCTGAGCGCGATGACGGTGACCAACAGAGACACGGCTGAGCGCGGTGACGGTGACCTGCAGAGACACGGCTGAGCGCGGTGACGGTGACCTGCAGAGACACGGCTGAGCGCGATGACGGTAACCGACAGAGACATGGCTGAGCGCGATGACGGTAACCGACAGAGACACAGCTGAGCGCGATGACGGTGAAGGACAGAGACACAGCTGAGCGCGATGACGGTAACCAACAGAGACACAGCTGAGCGCGATGACGGTAACCAACAGAGACACAGCTGAGCGCGATGACAGTAACCAACAGAGACACAGCTGAGCGCGGTGACGGTAACCAACAGAGACACAGCTGAGCGCGGTGACGGTGAAGGACAGAGACACGGCTGAGCGCGGTGACGGTGAAGGACAGAGACACGGCTGAGCGCGATGACGGTGAAGGACAGAGACACGGCTGAGCGCGATGACGGTGAAGGACAGAGACACGGCTGAGCGCGATGACGGTGAAGGACAGAGACACGGCTGAGCGCGGTGACAGTGACCAACAGAGACACGGCTGAGCGCGGTGACAGTGACCAACAGAGACACGGCTGAGCGCGATGACAGTAACCAACAGAGACACGGCTGAGCGCGATGACAGTAACCGACAGAGACACAGCTGAGCGCGATGACGGTGACCGACAGAGACACAGCTGAGCGCGATGACGGTGACCGACAGAGACACAGCTGAGCGCGATGACGGTGAAGGACAGAGACACAGGTGAGGGCGATGACAGTAACTAACAGAGACACAGGTGAGGGCGATGACAGTGAAGGACAGAGACACAGCTGAGCGCGATGTCGGTGAAGGACAGAGACACAGCTGAGCGCGATGACGGTGACCAACAGAGACACAGGTGAGGGCGATGACGGTAACCAACAGAGACACAGCTGAGCGCGATGACTGTGACCAACAGAGACAGACCTGAGCGCGATGTCGGTGAAGAACAGAGACAGACCTGAGCGCGATGTCGGTGACCAACAGAGACAGACCTGAGCGCGATGTCGGTGGCCAACAGAGACACAGCTGAGCGCGATGTCGGTGGCCAACAGAGACAAAGGTGAGCGCGATGACATTGAAGGACAGAGACACAGCTGAGCGCGATGACATTGAAGGACAGAGACACAGCTGAGCGCGATGACATTGAAGGACAGAGACACAGCTGAGCGCGATGACGGTGACCGACAGAGACACGGCTGAGCGCGATGACGGTGACCGACAGAGACACGGCTGAGCGCGATGACGGTGACCGACAGAGACACGGCTGAGCGCGATGACGGTGAAGGACAGAGACACAGCTGAGCGCGATGACGGTGAAGGACAGACACGGCTGAGCGCGATGACGGTGAAGGACAGAGACACAGCTGAGCGCGATGACGGTGAAGGACAGAGACACGGCTGAGGGCGATGACGGTAACCAACAGAGACACAGGTGAGCGCGATGACAGTGAAGGACAGAGACACAGCTGAGCGCGATGTCGGTGAAGGACAGAGACACAGCTGAGCGCGATGTCGGTGAAGGACAGAGACAAAGGTGAGCGCGATGACAGTGACCAACAGAGACACAGGTGAGGGCGATGATAGTAACCAACAGCTGAGCGCGATGACGGTGACCAACAGAGACAGACCTGAGCGCGATGTCGGTGAAGAACAGAGACAGACCTGAGCGCGATGTCGGTGACCAACAGAGACACAGCTGAGCGCGATGTCGGTGGCCAACAGAGACACAGCTGGGCACAATGTCGGTGACCAACAGAGACAAAGGTGAGCGCGATGACATTGAAGGACAGAGACACAGCTGAGCGCGATGACATTGAAGGACAGAGACACAGCTGAGCGCGATGACAGTGAAGGACAGAGACACAGCTGAGCGCGATGACGGTGACCAACAGAGACACAGCTGAGCGCGATGACGGTGACCAACAGAGACACAGCTGAGCGCGATGACGGTGACCGACAGAGACACAGGTGAGCGCGATGTCGGTGAAGGACAGAGACACAGGTGAGCGCGATGTCGGTGAAGGACAGAGACACAGGTGAGGGCGATGACGGTGGCCAACAGAGACACAGGTGAGGGCGATGACGGTGGCCAACAGAGACACAGCTGAGCGCGGTGACGGTGAAGGACAGAGACACGGCTGAGCGCGGTGACGGTGAAGGACAGAGACACGGCTGAGCGCGGTGACGGTGAAGGACAGAGACACGGCTGAGCGCGATGACGGTGAAGGACAGAGACACGGCTGAGCGCGATGGCGGTGACCGACAGAGACACGGCTGAGCGCGATGGCGGTGACCGACAGAGACACGGCTGAGCGCGATGACGGTGAAGGACAGAGACACAGGTGAGGGCGATGACAGTAACCAAAAGAGACACAGGTGAGCGCGATGACAGTGAAGGACAGAGACACAGCTGAGCGCGATGTCGGTGAAGGACAGAGACACAGCTGAGCGCGATGACGTGACCAACAGAGACACAGGTGAGGGCGATGACGGTAACCAACAGAGACACAGCTGAGCGCGATGACTGTGACCAACAGAGACAGACCTGAGCGCGATGTCGGTGAAGAACAGAGACAGACCTGAGCGCGATGTCGGTGACCAACAGAGACAGACCTGAGCGCGATGTCGGTGGCCAACAGAGACACAGCTGAGCGCGATGTCGGTGGCCAACAGAGACAAAGGTGAGCGCGATGACATTGAAGGACAGAGACACAGCTGAGCGCGATGACATTGAAGGACAGAGACACAGCTGAGCGCGATGACATTGAAGGACAGAGACACAGCTGAGCGCGATGACGGTGACCGACAGAGACACGGCTGAGCGCGATGACGGTGACCGACAGAGACACGGCTGAGCGCGATGACGGTGAAGGACAGAGACACAGCTGAGCGCGATGACGGTGAAGGACAGACACGGCTGAGCGCGATGACGGTGAAGGACAGAGACACGGCTGAGGGCGATGACGGTAACCAACAGAGACACAGGTGAGCGCGATGACAGTGAAGGACAGAGACACAGCTGAGCGCGATGTCGGTGAAGGACAGAGACACAGCTGAGCGCGATGTCGGTGAAGGACAGAGACAAAGGTGAGCGCGATGACAGTGACCAACAGAGACACAGGTGAGGGCGATGATAGTAACCAACAGCTGAGCGCGATGACGGTGACCAACAGAGACAGACCTGAGCGCGATGTCGGTGAAGAACAGAGACAGACCTGAGCGCGATGTCGGTGACCAACAGAGACACAGCTGAGCGCGATGTCGGTGGCCAACAGAGACACAGCTGGGCACAATGTCGGTGACCAACAGAGACAAAGGTGAGCGCGATGACATTGAAGGACAGAGACACAGCTGAGCGCGATGACATTGAAGGACAGAGACACAGCTGAGCGCGATGACATTGAAGGACAGAGACACAGCTGAGCGCGATGACAGTGAAGGACAGAGACACAGCTGAGCGCGATGACGGTGACCAACAGAGACACAGCTGAGCGCGATGACGGTGACCAACAGAGACACAGCTGAGCGCGATGACGGTAATCAACAGAGACACAGCTGAGCGCGATGACGGTGACCGACAGAGACACAGGTGAGCGCGATGTCGGTGAAGGACAGAGACACAGGTGAGCGCGATGTCGGTGAAGGACAGAGACACAGGTGAGGGCGATGTCGGTGAAGGACAGAGACACAGGTGAGGGCGATGTCGGTGGCCAACAGAGACACAGGTGAGGGTGATGACGGTGGCCAACAGAGACACAGCTGAGCGCGGTGACGGTGAAGGACAGAGACATGGCTGAGCGCGGTGACGGTGAAGGACAGAGACACGGCTGAGCGCGGTGACGGTGAAGGACAGAGACACGGCTGAGCGCGATGACGGTGAAGGACAGAGACACGGCTGAGCGCGATGACGGTGAAGGACAGAGACACGGCTGAGCGCGATGGCGGTGACCGACAGAGACACGGCTGAGCGCGATGGCGGTGACCGACAGAGACACGGCTGAGCGCGATGGCGGTGACCGACAGAGACACGGCTGAGCGCGATGACGGTGAAGGACAGAGACACAGGTGAGGGCGATGACAGTAACCAACAGAGACACAGGTGAGCGCGATGACAGTGAAGGACAGAGACACAGCTGAGCGCGATGACGGTGACCAACAGAGACACAGGTGAGGGCGATGACGGTGACCAACAGAGACACAGGTGAGGGCGATGACGGTAACCAACAGAGACACAGCTGAGCGCGATGACGGTGACCAACAGAGACAGACCTGAGCGCGATGTCGGTGAAGAACAGAGACAGACCTGAGCGCGATGTCGGTGAAGAACAGAGACAGACCTGAGCGCGATGTCGGTGACCAACAGAGACACAGCTGAGCGCGATGTCGGTGGCCAACAGAGACACAGCTGAGCGCGATGTCGGTGACCAACAGAGACAAAGGTGAGCGCGATGACATTGAAGGACAGAGACACAGCTGAGCGCGATGACATTGAAGGACAGAGACACAGCTGAGCGCGATGACATTGAAGGACAGAGACACAGCTGAGCGCGATGACATTGAAGGACAGAGACACAGCTGAGCGCGATGACATTGAAGGACAGAGACACAGCTGAGCGCGATGACATTGAAGGACAGAGACACAGCTGAGCGCGATGACGGTGACCAACAGAGACACAGCTGAGCGCGATGACGGTAATCAACAGAGATACAGCTGAGCGCGATGACATTGAAGGACAGAGACACAGCTGAGCGCGATGACGGTGACCGACAGAGACACAGCTGAGCGCGATGACGGTGACCAACAGAGACACAGGTGAGGGCGATGACAGTAACCAACAGAGACACAGCTGAGCGCGATGACGGTGACCAACAGAGACAGACCTGAGCGCGATGTCGGTGAAGAACAGAGACAGACCTGAGCGCGATGTCGGTGGCCAAAAGAGACACAGCTGAGCACGATGTCGGTGACCAACAGAGACACAGCTGAGCGCGATGACATTGAAGGACGGAGACACAGCTGAGCGCGATGACATTGAAGGACAGAGACACAGCTGAGCGCGATGACAGTGAAGGACAGAGACACAGCTGAGCGCGATGACGGTGACCAACAGAGACACAGCTGAGCGCGATGACGGTAATCAACAGAGACACAGCTGAGCGCGATGACATTGAAGGACAGAGACACAGCTGAGCGCGATGACATTGAAGGACAGAGACACAGCTGAGCGCGATGACGGTGACCAACAGAGACACGGCTGAGCGCGATGACGGTGACCAACAGAGACACGGCTGAGCGCGGTGACGGTGACCTGCAGAGACACGGCTGAGCGCGGTGACGGTGACCTGCAGAGACACGGCTGAGCGCGATGACGGTAACCGACAGAGACACAGCTGAGCGCGATGACGGTGAAGGACAGAGACACAGCTGAGCGCGATGACGGTAACCAACAGAGACACAGCTGAGCGCGATGACGGTAACCAACAGAGACACAGCTGAGCGCGATGACAGTAACCAACAGAGACACAGCTGAGCGCGGTGACGGTAACCAACAGAGACACAGCTGAGCGCGGTGACGGTGAAGGACAGAGACACGGCTGAGCGCGGTGACGGTGAAGGACAGAGACACGGCTGAGCGCGATGACGGTGAAGGACAGAGACACGGCTGAGCGCGATGACGGTGAAGGACAGAGACACGGCTGAGCGCGATGACGGTGAAGGACAGAGACACGGCTGAGCGCGGTGACAGTGACCAACAGAGACACGGCTGAGCGCGGTGACAGTGACCAACAGAGACACGGCTGAGCGCGATGACAGTAACCAACAGAGACACGGCTGAGCGCGATGACAGTAACCGACAGAGACACAGCTGAGCGCGATGACGGTGACCGACAGAGACACAGCTGAGCGCGATGACGGTGACCGACAGAGACACAGCTGAGCGCGATGACGGTGAAGGACAGAGACACAGGTGAGGGCGATGACAGTAACTAACAGAGACACAGGTGAGGGCGATGACAGTGAAGGACAGAGACACAGCTGAGCGCGATGTCGGTGAAGGACAGAGACACAGCTGAGCGCGATGACGGTGACCAACAGAGACACAGGTGAGGGCGATGACGGTAACCAACAGAGACACAGCTGAGCGCGATGACTGTGACCAACAGAGACAGACCTGAGCGCGATGTCGGTGAAGAACAGAGACAGACCTGAGCGCGATGTCGGTGACCAACAGAGACAGACCTGAGCGCGATGTCGGTGGCCAACAGAGACACAGCTGAGCGCGATGTCGGTGGCCAACAGAGACAAAGGTGAGCGCGATGACATTGAAGGACAGAGACACAGCTGAGCGCGATGACATTGAAGGACAGAGACACAGCTGAGCGCGATGACATTGAAGGACAGAGACACAGCTGAGCGCGATGACGGTGACCGACAGAGACACGGCTGAGCGCGATGACGGTGACCGACAGAGACACGGCTGAGCGCGATGACGGTGACCGACAGAGACACGGCTGAGCGCGATGACGGTGAAGGACAGAGACACAGCTGAGCGCGATGACGGTGAAGGACAGCTGAGCGCGATGACGGTGAAGGACAGACACGGCTGAGCGCGATGACGGTGAAGGACAGAGACACAGCTGAGCGCGATGACGGTGAAGGACAGAGACACGGCTGAGGGCGATGACGGTAACCAACAGAGACACAGGTGAGCGCGATGACAGTGAAGGACAGAGACACAGCTGAGCGCGATGTCGGTGAAGGACAGAGACACAGCTGAGCGCGATGTCGGTGAAGGACAGAGACAAAGGTGAGCGCGATGACAGTGACCAACAGAGACACAGGTGAGGGCGATGATAGTAACCAACAGCTGAGCGCGATGACGGTGACCAACAGAGACAGACCTGAGCGCGATGTCGGTGAAGAACAGAGACAGACCTGAGCGCGATGTCGGTGACCAACAGAGACACAGCTGAGCGCGATGTCGGTGGCCAACAGAGACACAGCTGGGCACAATGTCGGTGACCAACAGAGACAAAGGTGAGCGCGATGACATTGAAGGACAGAGACACAGCTGAGCGCGATGACATTGAAGGACAGAGACACAGCTGAGCGCGATGACAGTGAAGGACAGAGACACAGCTGAGCGCGATGACGGTGACCAACAGAGACACAGCTGAGCGCGATGACGGTAATCAACAGAGACACAGCTGAGCGCGATGACGGTGACCGACAGAGACACAGGTGAGCGCGATGTCGGTGAAGGACAGAGACACAGGTGAGCGCGATGTCGGTGAAGGACAGAGACACAGGTGAGGGCGATGACGGTGGCCAACAGAGACACAGGTGAGGGCGATGACGGTGGCCAACAGAGACACAGCTGAGCGCGGTGACGGTGAAGGACAGAGACACGGCTGAGCGCGGTGACGGTGAAGGACAGAGACACGGCTGAGCGCGGTGACGGTGAAGGACAGAGACACGGCTGAGCGCGATGACGGTGAAGGACAGAGACACGGCTGAGCGCGATGGCGGTGACCGACAGAGACACGGCTGAGCGCGATGGCGGTGACCGACAGAGACACGGCTGAGCGCGATGACGGTGAAGGACAGAGACACAGGTGAGGGCGATGACAGTAACCAAAAGAGACACAGGTGAGCGCGATGACAGTGAAGGACAGAGACACAGCTGAGCGCGATGTCGGTGAAGGACAGAGACACAGCTGAGCGCGATGACGTGACCAACAGAGACACAGGTGAGGGCGATGACGGTAACCAACAGAGACACAGCTGAGCGCGATGACTGTGACCAACAGAGACAGACCTGAGCGCGATGTCGGTGAAGAACAGAGACAGACCTGAGCGCGATGTCGGTGACCAACAGAGACAGACCTGAGCGCGATGTCGGTGGCCAACAGAGACACAGCTGAGCGCGATGTCGGTGGCCAACAGAGACAAAGGTGAGCGCGATGACATTGAAGGACAGAGACACAGCTGAGCGCGATGACATTGAAGGACAGAGACACAGCTGAGCGCGATGACATTGAAGGACAGAGACACAGCTGAGCGCGATGACGGTGACCGACAGAGACACGGCTGAGCGCGATGACGGTGACCGACAGAGACACGGCTGAGCGCGATGACGGTGAAGGACAGAGACACAGCTGAGCGCGATGACGGTGAAGGACAGACACGGCTGAGCGCGATGACGGTGAAGGACAGAGACACGGCTGAGGGCGATGACGGTAACCAACAGAGACACAGGTGAGCGCGATGACAGTGAAGGACAGAGACACAGCTGAGCGCGATGTCGGTGAAGGACAGAGACACAGCTGAGCGCGATGTCGGTGAAGGACAGAGACAAAGGTGAGCGCGATGACAGTGACCAACAGAGACACAGGTGAGGGCGATGATAGTAACCAACAGCTGAGCGCGATGACGGTGACCAACAGAGACAGACCTGAGCGCGATGTCGGTGAAGAACAGAGACAGACCTGAGCGCGATGTCGGTGACCAACAGAGACACAGCTGAGCGCGATGTCGGTGGCCAACAGAGACACAGCTGGGCACAATGTCGGTGACCAACAGAGACAAAGGTGAGCGCGATGACATTGAAGGACAGAGACACAGCTGAGCGCGATGACATTGAAGGACAGAGACACAGCTGAGCGCGATGACATTGAAGGACAGAGACACAGCTGAGCGCGATGACAGTGAAGGACAGAGACACAGCTGAGCGCGATGACGGTGACCAACAGAGACACAGCTGAGCGCGATGACGGTGACCAACAGAGACAGCTGAGCGCGATGACGGTGACCAACAGAGACACGGCTGAGCGCGATGACGGTAATCAACAGAGACACAGCTGAGCGCGATGACGGTGACCGACAGAGACACAGGTGAGCGCGATGTCGGTGAAGGACAGAGACACAGGTGAGCGCGATGTCGGTGAAGGACAGAGACACAGGTGAGGGCGATGTCGGTGAAGGACAGAGACACAGGTGAGGGCGATGTCGGTGGCCAACAGAGACACAGGTGAGGGTGATGACGGTGGCCAACAGAGACACAGCTGAGCGCGGTGACGGTGAAGGACAGAGACATGGCTGAGCGCGGTGACGGTGAAGGACAGAGACACGGCTGAGCACGGTGACGGTGAAGGACAGAGACACGGCTGAGCGCGATGACGGTGAAGGACAGAGACACGGCTGAGCGCGATGACGGTGAAGGACAGAGACACGGCTGAGCGCGATGGCGGTGACCGACAGAGACACGGCTGAGCGCGATGGCGGTGACCGACAGAGACACGGCTGAGCGCGATGGCGGTGACCGACAGAGACACGGCTGAGCGCGATGACGGTGAAGGACAGAGACACAGGTGAGGGCGATGACAGTAACCAACAGAGACACAGGTGAGCGCGATGACAGTGAAGGACAGAGACACAGCTGAGCGCGATGACGGTGACCAACAGAGACACAGGTGAGGGCGATGACGGTGACCAACAGAGACACAGGTGAGGGCGATGACGGTAACCAACAGAGACACAGCTGAGCGCGATGACGGTGACCAACAGAGACAGACCTGAGCGCGATGTCGGTGAAGAACAGAGACAGACCTGAGCGCGATGTCGGTGAAGAACAGAGACAGACCTGAGCGCGATGTCGGTGACCAACAGAGACACAGCTGAGCGCGATGTCGGTGGCCAACAGAGACACAGCTGAGCGCGATGTCGGTGACCAACAGAGACAAAGGTGAGCGCGATGACATTGAAGGACAGAGACACAGCTGAGCGCGATGACATTGAAGGACAGAGACACAGCTGAGCGCGATGACATTGAAGGACAGAGACACAGCTGAGCGCGATGACATTGAAGGACAGAGACACAGCTGAGCGCGATGACATTGAAGGACAGAGACACAGCTGAGCGCGATGACATTGAAGGACAGAGACACAGCTGAGCGCGATGACGGTGACCAACAGAGACACAGCTGAGCGCGATGACGGTAATCAACAGAGATACAGCTGAGCGCGATGACATTGAAGGACAGAGACACAGCTGAGCGCGATGACGGTGACCGACAGAGACACAGCTGAGCGCGATGACGGTGACCAACAGAGACACAGGTGAGGGCGATGACAGTAACCAACAGAGACACAGGTGAGGGCGATGACAGTAACCAACAGAGACACAGCTGAGCGCGATGTCGGTGACCAACAGAGACACAGCTGAGCGCGATGTCGGTGGCCAACAGAGACACGGCTGAGCGCGATGACGGTGAAGGACAGAGACACAGCTGAGCGCGATGACGGTGGCCAACAGAGACACGGCTGAGCGCGATGACGGTGGCCAACAGAGACACGGCTGAGCGCGATGACGGTGACCAACAGAGACACGGCTGAGCGCGATGACGGTGACCAACAGAGACACGGCTGAGCGCGATGACGGTGAAGGACAGAGACACAGCTGAGCGCGGTGACGGTGACCAACAGAGACACAGCTGAGCGCGATGACGGTGAAGGACAAAGACACAGCTGAGCGCGATGACGGTGAAGGACAGAGACAGACCTGAGCGCGATGTCGGTGACCGACAGAGACACAGCTGAGCGCGATGTCGGTGGCCAACAGAGACACGGCTGAGCGCGATGACGGTGAAGGACAGAGACACAGCTGAGCACGATGACGGTGAAGGACAGAGACACAGCTGAGCGCGATGACGGTGAAGGACAGAGACAGACCTGAGCGCGATGTCGGTGACCAACAGAGACACAGCTGAGCGCGATGTCGGTGGCCAACAGAGACACAGCTGAGCGCGATGACAGTAATCAATAGAGACACAGCTGAGCGCGATGACGGTGACCAACAGAGACACAGCTGAGCGCGATGACAGTAATCAATAGAGACACAGCTGAGCGCGATGACGGTGACCAACAGAGACACAGCTGAGGGCGATGACGGTGAAGGACAGAGACACAGGTGAGCGCGATGACAGTGAAGGACAGAGACACAGGTGAGCGCGATGACAGTGAAGGACAGAGACACAGGTGAGCGCGATGACGGTGACCAACAGAGACAGACCTGAGCGCGATGTCGGTAACCAACAGAGACACGGCTGAGCGCGATGACGGTGAAGGACAGAGACACGGCTGAGCGCGATGACGGTGAAGGACAGAGACACGGCTGAGCGCGATGACGGTGAAGGACAGAGACACAGCTGAGCGCGATGACATTGAAGGACAGAGACACAGCTGAGCGCGATGACGGTGAAGGACAGAGACACAGCTGAGCGCGATGACGGTAATCAACAGAGATACAGCTGAGCGCGATGACATTGAAGGACAGAGACACAGCTGAGCGCGATGACGGTGACCGACAGAGACACAGCTGAGCGCGGTGACGGTGACCAACAGAGACACAGCTGAGCGCGATGACGGTGAAGGACAGAGACACAGCTGAGCGCGATGACGGTGACCAACAGAGACAAAGGTGAGCGCGATGACAGTGACCAACAGAGACACAGGTGAGGGCGATGACAGTAACCAACAGAGACACAGCTGAGCGCGATGACGGTGACCAACAGAGACAGACCTGAGCGCGATGTCGGTGAAGAACAGAGACAGACCTGAGCGCGATGTCGGTGACCAACAGAGACACAGCTGAGCGCGATGTCGGTGGCCAACAGAGACATAGCTGAGCGCGATGTCGGTGACCGACAGAGACAAAGGTGAGCGCGATGACGGTAATCAACAGAGATACAGCTGAGCGCGATGACATTGAAGGACAGAGACACAGCTGAGCGCGATGACAGTAACCAACAGAGACACGGCTGAGCGCGATGACATTGAAGGACAGAGACACAGCTGAGCGCGATGACGGTGACCAACAGAGACACAGCTGAGCGCGATGACGGTGACCAACAGAGACACAGCTGAGCGCGATGACGGTGACCAACAGAGACACAGCTGAGCGCGATGACGGTGAAGGACAGAGACACAGTTGAGCGCGATGTCGGTGACCAACAGAGACACAGCTGAGTGTGATGGACGGGAGGAGGTACAGAGAGATGGGAGGATCAATACTAACGTGGACCGTGAGGCAAAGAGACCACAGAGAAGATGCTGTCGCAGGCTGCAGAGGGAAGAGGAGAAAACACTGTGAGGAGCAGGAGGAGTGGCCGGACGGAGAAGAAGCGAGAAAGGAGGAGGAAAGAGAGGTGCAGGAGAAGGGAGGAGGATCAGGAGTGGGAGGAGAAGCAGGAGGAGGAGAAGCAGGAGGAGGAGAAGCAGGAAGGAGGAAAGAGAAGAGCAGGAGGAGAGGAGATGGAAGAGCAGGAGGAATAAACTAAGATAGCCGTTTCCCCCTTTCCAGTCTTTATGCTAAGCTAAGATTTCAGTTGAAAGACAAACTTTAGCTTGATGTATTTCAGTGATAAAAAAAGCTGTCGTCCAGTCAGCAGGTCCCCTGGACGACAGGTGTTGGGACCTGTTAGCTCTGAGGCCAGGCAGCATATTCATTCCCATGTTCAACTCTCGCTGTGTCCCACAGAAACACCTGTTCCCCCTGTTCCCCCCACAGAAACACGTTTTAATAAGGTGAACCTGCTCTCTGTCTCTGACTGATCAATGAAGCGGAAAGATAATGACGGACTTCTGATCAGCTGGCTGATTGATCTCCACTCTGCTCGTTCAGCTCGTTCACTGATGATCAGCAGCTGGACGACATGCACAGCAAAGGAGGTTAGTGTGAGTGGTTAGTGTCCGAGACAGGAAACCATTTCCATGTTCAGTTCTGTGATTGGACATCGACCTGAGAACACTTTTTTTTCTCTTACTCAAATATAACCTGCCGTTCAGCATTAGTTACCAAGGCAACTGAGGACAGACAGTCCTGACCATGAAGGACCCAGAAGGGAACAATCCCATCCAACTACCAGCCAACCACCTGCCTCTGCACAACATGGAAGCTCCTGTCAGGCATCATAGCGGCTAAGATGAGTAGGCACATGGCTCAATACGTGGACAGAGCCCAGAAGGGAATGGGGCAGTAATACCAGGGGAGCCAAGCAACAGCTACTGGTTGATAGAGCAGTCACTCAAGACTGCAAGACCAGGCAGACCAATCTGTGCACCGCCTGGATTGACTACAAGAAAGCCTACGACTCAATGCCACATTCATGGATAGTGGAATGCTTGGAAATGTACAAGATCAACAGGACACAATAGCCTTCATCAAGAACTCAATGGGGCTGTGGAGGGTTTCACCCCAAATCCAGCACCCTGCGACTGTACACCAAGCGTAGCGAGGGGGGCCGAGGGATACTGAGTGTCAAGACCACTGTCCAGGATGAAACGACGAAGATCCAGGGGGACATCAGGAAGATGGCCCCCAAAGATAAAGGGCTGAGTGAATCAGGTCAAAATGGAAGACCCCTCCTAAGGAGGCTGAGAATGACCGAGCTAAGATCCTGTGGAACTTCAAGATCCAGACTGACAAACTGGTGATGGCTAACCAACCAGATATCGTGTTGATCGACAAACAGCAGAAGAAGGGTGCAGTGATAGATTGAGTGATGCCAAGAGACGGCGACAGCGAGAAAGAGTAACACCAGAAGCTCGAAGTCTTAGGGTTGTACTCCCTTTTGTTGCCAGCTGTTTAGACAGTAATGGCTGTGTGATGTGTTATTTTGAGGGGACAACAAATTTACAAGCTGTTATACAAGCTGTGCTAACATCTGCAAGAGTTCAAAGGCCGGGCTTCTGTTAGACCTGTGATTTGTAGGATTGTGTTCAGTGGGCGGGTCTTACTTGAGTGGAAGGGGCTGCTGGGACCCTGCGGCGAGTCGAACACGCTGCCTACATCTGTGGAGCTGGAGGCGCCGGAGGCAGGTGGAGGAGTCAGTGGGGTGCGGGGGGAGTTGGGGGCAGAGACGGCCCCGCCTTCTGCCTCGTTATCAGGGATGCGGCTGTAACTGATCTTCCTGGGCTCGTTCTGCAGCGGCGTCGGGTGTCGCATGGTGCCGAGCCTTGCCGAGGTAGGCCGGATCCCCGGAGACTTCAGAGGACAGGTGTACTTCTTCACCTGGACACGGCGGGAGGGGTAATAGATACTATATATTAAATATTAATACAGTTCATTTTCTGTTTTTATTTGGGTGCACATTAAGGTGGACTGTATCAAATTTAATATTAAAAGGAAATCAGCCCCTGATTTATCCCGGTCCATGAAAACCAGTTAGATAACGTAGACCAGAATCCCTGAACCTGAACACTGGGACTGATGTTTGGTGTTTTCAGGAGTTTATTACGGGTTCATCAGGGTTCCTTTATGGGCTTCAAGAGGTTCTATACTGATTCAGGTCTCAGCAGGAGGTTCTTTACTGATTCAGGTCTCAGCAGGAGGTTCGGGTTTTTGTAAACTCAGGACTGATGTTTAGACCGAGTTCAGGTGTTTGTGTTACCATGGTGATACTTACAAATCGAGGTAACGATCGGGCATTTCGAGGTTCGATCTCCAGAGACTTGTTGAACAGGTGATCAGCGAAGTCCTTCTCGGACATGTCCTCCATTGGGTTAAGGTTTTCAAAGAACTTCTGCTCCAGAAACACAGAGAACACCGTCACACCTCTGACTCCACATGCCAATGTAAACAGGAAGTGACATAACCATCAGACAGACCCTGATGTCGCTTTCCACTCTCAGACAGTACGGCTGGTTCTGGTACTGTTGGATCTCTCCGGTGATTTCAGCCACTTTCCGTCTCTTGCTGAAGTTGATCAGGTCTTTTCCGTGCCGGCGCAGGAAGTCGGGGTTTCCCTCCTCCGTCTTCAGGATGTTGGTCAGGTAGATTCCTGGCAAACAGACAGAGGCACCTTTAACCTTTGACATTTCCTGTCTAACCTTCACGAACAGACAGCAGACAGGTGACAGGTGACAGGTGACAGTGAAGGCAGACAGGTGACAGCAGACAGTTAACAGGTGACAGGTAACAGGTGACAGCAGACAGCAAACAGGTAACAGGTGACAGCAGACAGGTGGCGGCAGACAGTTAACAGGTGACAGGTAACAGGTGACAGCAGACAGGTAACAGCAGACAGGTGACAGCAAACAGGTAACAGGTGACAGCAGACAGGTGACAGCAGACAGGTGACAGGTGACGGGGGATAAGTGACAGCAGACAGGTAACAGCAAACAGGTAACAGCAGATAAGTGACAGCAGACAGGTAACAGGTGACAGCAGAAGGGTGACAGCAGACAGGTGACAGCAGACAGGTAACCGCAAACAGGTGACAGCAGACAGGTAACAGGTGACGGGGGATAAGTGAAAGCAGACAGGTAACAGCAAACAGGTAACAGCAGATAAGTGACAGCAGACAGGTAACAGGTGACAGCAGAAGGGTGACAGCAGACAGCAGACAAGTGACAGCAGACAGGTAACCGCAAACAGGTGACAGGTGACAGCAGATAGGTGACAGCAAACAGGTAACAGCAGACAGGTGACAGGTGACAGCAGACAGGTAACAGCAAACAGGTAACAGGTGACAGCAAACAGGTAACAGGTGACAGCAGACAGGTAACAGCAGACAGGTAACAGGTGACAGCAGACAGGTAACAGCAAACAGGTGACAGGTGACAGCAGATAGGTGACAGCAGACAGGTAACAGGTGACAGCAGACAGGTGACAGCAGACAGGTAACAGGTGACAGCAGACAGGTAACAGCAAACAGGTGACAGGTGACAGCAGATAGGTGACAGCAGACAGGTAACAGGTGACAGCAGATAAGTGACAGCAGACAGGTGACAGCAGACAGGTAACAGGTGACAGCAGACAGGTAAAAGGTGACGGGGGATAAGTGACAGCAGACAGGTAACAGCAAACAGGTAACAGCAGATAAGTGACAGCAGACAGGTAACAGGTGACAGCAGACAGGTAACAGCAAACAGGTGACAGGTGACAGCAAACAGGTGACAGGTGACAGCAAACAGGTGACAGGTGACAGCAGACAGGTAACAGCAAACAGGTGACAGCAGACAGGTAACAGGTGACAGCAGACAGGTAACAGCAAACAGGTAACAGCAGATAAGTGACAGCAGACAGGTGACAGCAGACAGGTAACAGGTGACAGCAGACAGGTGACAGGTGACAGCAGACAGGTGACAGCAGACAGGTGACAGCAGACAGGTGACAGGTGACAGCAGACAGGTGACAGCAAACAGGTGACAGCAGACAGGTGACAGCAAACAGGTAACAGCAAACAGGTAACAGCAAACAGGTAACAGCAAACAGGTAACAGCAAACAGGTAACAGCAGACAGGTAACAGCAGACAGGTAACAGGTGACAGCAGACAGGTAACAGCAAACATGTGACAGGTGACAGCAGACAGGTAACAGCAAACAGGTGACAGGTGACAGCAGACAGGTAACAGCAAACAGGTAACAGGTGACAGCAGACAGGTGACAGCAAACAGGTAACAGGTGACAGCAAACAGGTGACAGGTGACAGCAGACAGGTGACAGCAGACAGCAAACAGGTGACAGCAGACAAGTGACAGCAGACAGGTGACAGGTGACAGGTAACAGGTGACAGGTAACAGGTAACAGGTGACAGCAGACAGGTGACAGGTGACAGCAGATAAGTGACAGCAGACAGGTAACAGGTGACAGCAGACAGCAAACAGGTGACAGCAGACAAGTGACAGCAGACAGGTGACAGGTGACAGGTAACAGGTAACAGGTGACAGCAGACAGGTGACAGCAAACAGGTGACAGCAGACAGGTAACAGCAAACAGGTGACAGCAGACAGGTAACAGCAAACAGGTGACAGCAGACAGGTAACAGGTGACGGGGGATAAGTGACAGCAGACAGGTAACAGCAAAAAGGTAACAGCAGATAAGTGACAGCAGACAGGTGACAGCAAACAGGTAACAGGTGACAGCAGACAGGTGACAGCAGACAGGTAACAGGTGACAGCAGACAGGTGACAGGTGACAGCAGACAGGTAACAGCAAACAGGTGACAGCAGACAGGTAACAGCAAACAGGTGACAGCAGACAGGTAACAGCAAACAGGTGACAGCAGACAGGTAACAGGTGACGGGGGATAAGTGACAGCAGACAGGTAACAGCAAACAGGTAACAGCAGATAAGTGACAGCAGACAGGTGACAGCAAACAGGTAACAGGTGACAGCAGACAGGTGACAGCAGACAGGTAACAGGTGACAGCAGACAGGTGACAGCAGACAGGTGACAGCAGACAGGTGACAGGTGACAGCAGACAGGTGACAGCAAACAGGTGACAGCAGACAGGTAACAGCAGACAGGTAACAGCAGACAGGTAACAGCAGACAGGTAACAGCAGACAGGTAACAGGTGACAGCAGACAAGTGACAGCAGACAGGTAACAGCAAACAGGTGACAGGTAACAGCAAACAGGTGACAGGTGACAGCAGACAGGTAACAGCAAACAGGTAACAGGTGACAGCAGACAGGTAACAGCAAACAGGTAACAGGTGACAGCAAACAGGTGACAGAAGACAGGTGACAGCAGACAGCAAACAGGTGACAGCAGACAAGTGACAGCAGACAGGTGACAGGTGACAGGTAACAGGTGACAGGTAACAGGTGACAGCAGACAGGTGAGAGGTGACAGCAGATAAGTGACAGCAGACAGGTAACAGGTGACAGCAGACAGCAAACAGGTGACAGCAGACAAGTGACAGCAGACAGGTGACAGGTGACAGGTAACAGGTGACAGCAGACAGGTGACAGCAGACAGGTGACAGCAAACAGGTGACAGCAGACAGGTAACAGCAGACAGGTAACAGCAGACAGGTAACAGCAGACAGGTAACAGGTGACAGCAGACAAGTGACAGCAGACAAGTGACAGCAGACAGGTGACAGCAGACAGGTGACAGCAGACAGGTAACAGCAGACAGGTAACAGCAGACAGGTAACAGCAGACAGGTAACAGGTGACAGCAGACAAGTGACAGCAGACAAGTGACAGCAGACAGGTAACAGCAAACAGGTGACAGGTAACAGCAAACAGGTGACAGGTGACAGCAGACAGGTAACAGCAAACAGGTAACAGGTGACAGCAGACAGGTAACAGCAAACAGGTAACAGGTGACAGCAAACAGGTGACAGAAGACAGGTGACAGCAGACAGGTAACAGGTGACAGCAGACAGGTAACAGCAAACAGGTAACAGGTGACAGCAAACAGGTGACAGGTGACAGCAAACAGGTGACAGGTGACAGCAGACAGGTAACAGCAAACAGGTGACAGCAGACAGGTAACAGGTGACAGCAGACAGGTAACAGCAAACAGGTAACAGCAGATAAGTGACAGCAGACAGGTGACAGCAGACAGGTAACAGGTGACAGCAGACAGGTGACAGGTGACAGCAGACAGGTGACAGCAGACAGGTGACAGCAGACAGGTGACAGGTGACAGCAGACAGGTGACAGCAAACAGGTGACAGCAGACAGGTGACAGCAAACAGGTAACAGCAAACAGGTAACAGCAAACAGGTAACAGCAAACAGGTAACAGCAAACAGGTAACAGCAGACAGGTAACAGCAGACAGGTAACAGGTGACAGCAGACAGGTAACAGCAAACATGTGACAGGTGACAGCAGACAGGTAACAGCAAACAGGTGACAGGTGACAGCAGACAGGTAACAGCAAACAGGTAACAGGTGACAGCAGACAGGTGACAGCAAACAGATAACAGGTGACAGCAAACAGGTGACAGGTGACAGCAGACAGGTGACAGCAGACAGCAAACAGGTGACAGCAGACAAGTGACAGCAGACAGGTGACAGGTGACAGGTAACAGGTGACAGGTAACAGGTAACAGGTGACAGCAGACAGGTGACAGGTGACAGCAGATAAGTGACAGCAGACAGGTAACAGGTGACAGCAGACAGCAAACAGGTGACAGCAGACAAGTGACAGCAGACAGGTGACAGGTGACAGGTAACAGGTGACAGCAGACAGGTGACAGCAAACAGGTGACAGCAGACAGGTAACAGCAAACAGGTGACAGCAGACAGGTAACAGCAAACAGGTGACAGCAGACAGGTAACAGGTGACGGGGGATAAGTGACAGCAGACAGGTAACAGCAAAAAGGTAACAGCAGATAAGTGACAGCAGACAGGTGACAGCAAACAGGTAACAGGTGACAGCAGACAGGTGACAGCAGACAGGTAACAGGTGACAGCAGACAGGTGACAGGTGACAGCAGACAGGTAACAGCAAACAGGTGACAGCAGACAGGTAACAGCAAACAGGTGACAGCAGACAGGTAACAGCAAACAGGTGACAGCAGACAGGTAACAGGTGACGGGGATAAGTGACAGCAGACAGGTAACAGCAAACAGGTAACAGCAGATAAGTGACAGCAGACAGGTGACAGCAAACAGGTAACAGGTGACAGCAGACAGGTGACAGCAGACAGGTAACAGGTGACAGCAGACAGGTGACAGCAGACAGGTGACAGCAGACAGGTGACAGGTGACAGCAGACAGGTGACAGCAAACAGGTGACAGCAGACAGGTAACAGCAGACAGGTAACAGCAGACAGGTAACAGCAGACAGGTAACAGCAGACAGGTAACAGGTGACAGCAGACAAGTGACAGCAGACAGGTAACAGCAAACAGGTGACAGGTAACAGCAAACAGGTGACAGGTGACAGCAGACAGGTAACAGCAAACAGGTAACAGGTGACAGCAGACAGGTAACAGCAAACAGGTAACAGGTGACAGCAAACAGGTGACAGAAGACAGGTGACAGCAGACAGCAAACAGGTGACAGCAGACAAGTGACAGCAGACAGGTGACAGGTGACAGGTAACAGGTGACAGGTAACAGGTGACAGCAGACAGGTGACAGGTGACAGCAGATAAGTGACAGCAGACAGGTAACAGGTGACAGCAGACAGCAAACAGGTGACAGCAGACAAGTGACAGCAGACAGGTGACAGGTGACAGGTAACAGGTGACAGCAGACAGGTGACAGCAGACAGGTGACAGCAAACAGGTGACAGCAGACAGGTAACAGCAGACAGGTAACA
Source organism: Micropterus salmoides (assembly GCF_014851395.1). NCBI lineage: Eukaryota > Metazoa > Chordata > Actinopteri > Centrarchiformes > Centrarchidae > Micropterus > Micropterus salmoides. Next base: position 35,684,671 of record NW_024040263.1, on the reverse strand, counting down.
GCAGACAGGTAACAGCAGACAGGTAACAGGTGACAGCAGACAAGTGACAGCAGACAAGTGACAGCAGACAGGTGACAGCAAACAGGTGACAGCAAACAGGTAACAGCAGACAGGTAACAGCAGACAGGTAACAGCAGACAGGTAACAGGTGACAGCAGACAAGTGACAGCAGACAAGTGACAGCAGACAAGTGACAGCAGACAGGTAACAGCAAACAGGTGACAGGTGACAGCAGACAGGTAACAGCAAACAGGTAACAGGTGACAGCAAACAGGTGACAGAAGACAGGTGACAGCAGACAGGTAACAGGTGACAGCAGACAGGTAACAGCAAACAGGTAACAGGTGACAGCAAACAGGTGACAGGTGACAGCAGACAGGTAACAGCAAACAGGTAACAGGTGACAGCAGACAGGTAACAGCAAACAGGTAACAGGTGACAGCAAACAGGTGACAGAAGACAGGTGACAGCAGACAGCAAACAGGTGACAGCAGACAAGTGACAGCAGACAGGTGACAGGTGACAGGTGACAGGTAACAGGTGACAGGTAACAGGTGACAGCAGACAGGTGACAGGTGACAGCAGATAAGTGACAGCAGACAGGTAACAGGTGACAGCAGACAGCAAACAGGTGACAGCAGACAAGTGACAGCAGACAGGTGACAGGTGACAGGTAACAGGTGACAGCAGACAGGTGACAGCAGACAGGTAACAGGTGACAGCAGACAGCAAACAGGTGACAGCAGATAAGTGACAGTAGACAGGTGACAGCAGACAGGTGACAGCAGACAGCAAACAGGTGACAGCAGATAAGTGACAGTAGACAGGTGACAGCAGACAGGTGACAGGTGACAGGTAACAGGTGACAGCAGACAGGTGACAGCAGACAGGTAACAGGTGACAGCAGATAAGTGACAGTAGACAGGTGACAGCAGACAAGTGACAGTAGACAGGTGACAGCAGACAGGTGACAGGTAACAGGTGACAGCAGACAGGTAAAAGGGGACAGGTAACAGGTGACAGGTAACAGGTGACAGGTGACAGCAGACAGGTGACAGCAGACAGGTGACAGCAGACTGGTGGAGCGTACCGAAGAAGGGCACACAGGGGGGGTTGATGGAGCGCAGCTTGGCCAGGTACTTCTTGTAGTGGTCTTCGCTCAGCTCGTGGGCTTCCTCCAGGATCTTTCTCTGTCGACTCGGGATTTGCTGGAAACAGAAGACTCAGTTAGTGTTCTGCTCTAGCAGAGTAAATTCCTGTGAATAAAGAACTGTTTGAGATGATGAAACAGAGAGGACAGGGAGATTGGTGTTTACTTGAGTGACATCAGTCCCTCACCTCATGCGTTCCTTTCAGCACAGTGTTTCCCATGCATTGATTCATTTGCGGCGACCCGCCACACCATCGCCGCTGACCACCACACATTGATTTTTTTACTATGTATCAGAATCAAAAATTTAAAGATTCGCTCGGCCCCTCCCATCGCTCGCTCCCTCCCTCCATCACAAACATTAGCCGCTTTTACGCTGCCGTATAATATGGCGGCTCGCTGTGCTGTAAAGGTAAGGAGCCAGAAAGGGTTGATGTATGTGTGGCTGCTGGTGTCGCGTTAACGTTACATGTAACGGCCTTTTTCAACGCCGCTGGTTCCAGAAAGCCATGTCGCCACGTGAAAGAACACATGGTTGCATGATTATGCGGCATACGTTGGTTCAGAAGCCTGGAAGAATGAGCAGATGCTGTTTACTGGCGGATAAGCGTTTATTCTGGGATCTCTTAACACAACAAAAAAAACAGCAAGCTGCCCGCGTGTGAGTAGCCTAGGAAGCATTCATGTTAGAATACAGCTGGGAGGTCCAGGTCACAGCTGCTCTACGGTCTACAGGACTGGTCCCTGGACCTGAACATCTATTAAACCAGAAGCTGAAGTCACAAATGTTACCTCAAAGGTGTGGTCCAGTCTGTAGACCGGAGATGAGTTCATGGCACTGACCACCTCCAGAACGCCGTTGAAGTTGTTGAGTTCCTGAAAAACCTGCAGGATCTCAATGATCCGGGATACAACAGCAACTCGTTCCTCCAGGTTCTCCGTTTCTACGATACACCTGCAGAGAACACACACACACACACACCTCAGAACTAGGTCTGAACCAGGTCAGGCAGGTGAAGCAGGTTAAAACCCCTGCAGATTTCTCTGTAAGTCCACCACGGCTGGCTTTCACAAAGAACCCTGTCCCTGGACCGGATCCTTCTGATCTGTGTAAGGAAACATCTGTAGTCTGTGATGCTGTATTTACTGTCGTCTTAATGAGAGTTTCAGCTGGTTAAATAAAGATAGAAGAGGGACCTGGACTTCGGGTGAGCCGGGTTTACCCGTACATCTCTCAGTGAATACACTAGGTTTATTGGTTGGTGCTCTGTCTGTGATGGTTTGTGGGTCAGAACCAGGTCTTACTTTTCAAACCACAGGGTGAGGTTGGTGGTGTGTCGGATCATCCTCAGCAGGTTGGGTGAGTGAATCTCTTTGTCCTCTTTGGTCCAGACGCTGCCGACCAGCTCCGACGGCTGCACCGCCCTGCAGGACACCAGATACACAACACAGGTCAGATGGGAGTGTGTGGCAGGTGTGTGGCAGGTGTGTGACCTCCAGTGTGTTACCTGTAGAAGTCTGACTCGAGCAGGGTGAGCTGGCGGGCGATCTCAATGGGGTGCAGAGTCATGAGGTCGAACTGGTCTATGTTTCCTGGTTTACAGATGTGCCACTCAAAAGGAGGAGGAGAGTTCTGGAAGGTGATGCTGTGACTGGGCACGCTCACCTGAACCTGCTTCTTCCTCTGGATGATTTTAGTGATTGACTCCACCCACTTCCTCATCGCCTTACCTGCAGCACACGACATAAATGAGGTTACAAACCCAGCTAGTAAGCAGGGACTGGTCCTGGACCAGGGACCATGTTGAGTTTAAACCAGGTACAGGTCCATCAGGTTTTTAATGATAGCAGTAATAACAGAGTATGGACAGGCGCATACCCCTGACTGACGACTGAAAGGCGCATACCTCTGACTGACGACTGACAAGCGTGTACACCTCTGACTGGCGGGCGCGTACCTCTGACTGACGACTGACAGGCGCATACCTCTGACTAACGACTGACAGGCTTACTGACAGGCGCATACCTCTGACTGACGACTGACAGGCGGATACCTCTGACTGACGACTGACAGGCGGATACCTCTGACTGACGACTGACAGGCTTACTGACAGGCGCATACCTCTGACTGACGACTGACAGGCGGATACCTCTGACTGACGACTGACAGGCGGATACCTCTGACTGACGACTGACAGGCGCATACCCCTGACTGACAGGCTTACTGACAGGCGCATACCCCTGACTGACAGGCTTACTGACAGGCGCATACCTCTGACTCACAGGCTTACTGACTGACAGGCTTACTGACAGGCGCATACCTCTGACTGACAGGCTTACTGACAGGCGCATACCTCTGACTGACGACTGACAAGCGTGTACACCTCTGACTGGCGGGCGCGTACCTCTGACTGTCAGGCGTTCAGACAGGAATTCAGACAGGCACGTACCTCTGACTGACGCCTGACAGGCGCGTACCTCTGACTGACGCCTGACAGGCGCGTACACCTCTGACTGACGCCTGACAGGCGCATTCCTCTGACTGACGCCTGACAGGCGCGTTCCTCTGACTGACAGGCGTTCAGACAGGAATTCAGACAGGCGCGTACCTCTGACTGATGACTGACAGGCGCGTACACATCTGACTGATGACTGACAGGCGCGTACACATCTGACTGATGACTGACAGGCGCGTACACATCTGACTGACGACTGACAGGCGCGTACACATCTGACTGACGACTGACAGGCGCGTACACATCTGACTGACGACTGACAGGCGCGTACACATCTGACTGACGACTGACAGGCGTTCTGACAGGTGCGTTCCTCTGACTGACAACTGACAGGCGTACTGAAAGGCGCATACTTCTGACTGACGCCTGACAGGCGTTCTGACAGGCGCGTACCTCTGACTGACGCCTGACAGGCGCGTTCCTCTGACTGACAGGCGTTCAGACAGGAATTCAGACAGGCGCGTACACATCTGACTGACGACTGACAGGCGCGTACACATCTGACTGACGACTGACAGGCGCGTACACATCTGACTGACGACTGACAGGCGCGTACACATCTGACTGACGACTGACAGGCGTTCTGACAGGTGCGTTCCTCTGACTGACGACTGACAGGCGTACTGACAGGTGCGTTCCTCTGACTGACGACTGACAGGCTTACTGACAGGTGCGTTCCTCTGACTGACAGGCTTACTGACAGGCGCATACCCCTGACTGACAGGCTTACTGACAGGCGCATACCTCTGACTCACAGGCTTACTGACAGGCGCATACCCCTGACTGACAGGCTTACTGACAGGCGCATACCCCTGACTGACAGGCTTACTGACAGGCGCATACCCCTGACTGACAGGCTTACTGACAGGCGCATACCTCTGACTGACAGGCTTACTGACAGGCGCATACCTCTGACTGACGACTGACAGGCGCATACCTCTGACTGACGACTGACAGGCGCATACCTCTGACTGACGACTGACAGGCGCATACCTCTGACTGACGACTGACAAGCGTGTACACCTCTGACTGGCGGGCGCGTACCTCTGACTGTCAGGCGTTCAGACAGGAATTCAGACAGGCGCGTACCTCTGACTGACACCTGACAGGCGTACTGACAGGCGCGTTCCTCTGACTGACGCCTGACAGGCGCGTTCCTCTGACTGACAGGCGTTCAGACAGGAATTCAGACAGGCGCGTACACATCTGACTGATGACTGACAGGCGCGTACACATCTGACTGACGACTGACAGGCGCGTACACATCTGACTGACGACTGACAGGCGTACTGAAAGGCGCATACTTCTGACTGACGCCTGACAGGCGCGTACCTCTGACTGACGCCTGACAGGCGTTCTGACAGGCGCGTACCTCTGACTGACGCCTGACAGGCGCGTACCTCTGACTGACGCCTGACAGGCGTACTAACAGGCACGTTCCTCTGACTGACAGGCGTACTGACAGGCGCGTACCTCTGACTGACGCCTGACAGGCGCGTACCTCTGACTGATGCCTGACAGGCGCGTACCTCTGACTGATGCCTGACAGGCGCGTACCTCTGACTGACGCCTGACAGGCGTACTGACAGGCGCGTTCCTCTGACTGACGCCTGACAGGCGCGTACCTCTGACTGACGCCTGACAGGCGTACTAACAGGCACGTTCCTCTGACTGACAGGCGTACTGACAGGCACGTACCTCTGACTGACGCCTGACAGGCGCGTACCTCTGACTGATGCCTGACAGGCGCGTACCTCTGACTGACGCCTGACAGGCGTACTGACAGGCGCGTTCCTCTGACTGACGCCTGACAGGCGAGTACCTCTGACTGATGACTGACAGGCATACTGACGGGCGCGTACCTCTGACTGACAGGCGTACTGACAGGCGTACACCTCTGACTGATGACTGACAGGCATACTGACGGGCGCGTACCTCTGACTGACAGGCGTACTGACGGGCGCGTACCTCTGACTGAGGCGATGAACTCCTCCAGTCGTCCCAGCAGGTGAGCGTCTCTCTCGAAGTCGTAGAAGTGATGCTCCACCCAGTGACGACACACATTCAGCACTCTGCAGGAGGGGGAGGAGTTATCACAGGTCACATGGATCAACGACATCATCAGTCTAACTTGATGTTGAGTTTAAAAAATCGTCGCTAGGAACTGAAACCTGGATTTTCTCTCTAACTGGAACCAGACGAGCGAATTCTTTCCAGGAAACTGAAGACTGATTAAAAACACTGTGTCAAAGCTCAAACAACTTGAAAGTCGAAACCAGGAAACACAACCAGTTTAACTCCAAGACTCGTCCTGACGAGTCCTAAACGTCTCAGAGTAGTCAAAGACGTGTTAGGTCCTGGTCTGAGAGATGTTTAGGACTCGTCAGGTCCTGGTCTGAGAGACGTTTAGGACTCGTCAGGTACTGGTTTAAGAGAAGTCAAAGACGTATTAGGTCCTGGTCTGAGAGAAGTCAAAGACTCGTCAGGTCCTGGTCTAAGAGAAGTCAAAGACTCGTCAGGTCCTGGTCTAAGAGAAGTCAAGTCCTGGTCTGAGAGACGTTTAAGACTCATAAGGTCCTGGTCTGAGAGACGTTTAAGACTCATAAGGTCCTGGTCTGAGAGACGTTTAGGACTCGTCAGGTACTGGTCTGAGAGACATTTAACACTCATCAGGTCCTAGTCTGAGAGACGTTTAGGACTCATCAGGTCCTGGTGTAAGAGAAGTCAAAGACTCGTCAGGTCCTGGTCTGAAAGATGTTTAGGACTCATCAGGTCCTGGTCTGAGAGACATTTAAGACTAGTCAGGGCCTGGTTTAAAAGAACTCAAAGACGTTTTAGGTCTTGGTCTGAGAGACGTCAAGTCCTGGTCTGAGAGAAGTCAAGGACTCGTCAGGTCCTGGTCTAAGAGATGTTTAAGACTCATCAGGTCCTGGTCTGAGAGACGTTTGAGACTCGTCAGGTCCTGGTGTAAGAGAAGTCAAAGACTCGTCAGGTCCTGGTCTGAGAGACGTTTAAGACTCATCCGGTCCTGGTCTGAGAGACATTTAAGACTAGTCAGGGCCTGGTTTAAAAGAACTCAAAGACGTTTTAGGTCTTGGTCTGAGAGACGTCAAGTCCTGGTCTGAGAGAAGTCAAGGACTCGTCAGGTCCTGGTCTAAGAGACGTTTAGGACTCGTCAGGTCCTGGTCTGAGAGACGTCAAGAACTCCTGCTAGGTCCTGGTCTGAGAGACGTCAAGTCCTGGTCTGAGAGAAGTCAAGGACTCGTCAGGTCCTGGTCTAAGAGATGTTTAGGACTCGTCAGGTCCTGGTCTGGGAGACGTCAAGTCCTGGTCTGAGAGACGTTTAAGACTCATCAGGTCCTGGTCTGAGAGACGTCAAGGACTCCTGTTAGGTCCTGGTCTGAGAGAAGTCAAGGACTCCTGTTAGGTCCTGGTCTAAGAGAAGTCAAATACGTGTTAGGTCCTGGTCTAAGAGACTTTTAAGACTCGTCAGGTCCTGGTCTGAAAGATGTTTAGGACTTGTCAGATCCTGGTCTGAGAGACATCAAGTCCTGGTCTGAAAGACGTTTAAGACTCGTCAGGTCTTGGTCTGAAAGACGTTTAGAACACGTCAGATCCTGGTCTGAGAGACGTCAAGTCCTGGTCTGAGAGAAGTCAAGGACTCGTCAGGTCCTGGTCTAAGAGAAGTCAAAGACGTGTTAGGTCCTGGTCTAAGAGAAGTCAAAAACGTGTTAGGTCCTGGTCTAAGAGACATTTAGGACTCGTCAGGCCCTGGTGTGAGAGACGTTTAGGACTCGTCAGGTCCTGGTCTGGGAGACGTCAAGTCCTGGTCTGAGAGACGTTTAAGACACGTCAGGTCCTGGTCTGAGAGAAGTCAAGGACTCGTCAGGTCCTGGTCTAAGAGACGTTTAAGACTCATCAGGTCCTGGTCTAAGAGACGTTTAAGACTCATCAGGTCCTTGTCTAAGAGACGTTTAAGACTCATCAAGTCCTGGTCTGAGAGACGTTTAAGACACGTCAGGTCCTGGTCTGAGAGAAGTCAAGGACTCGTCAGGTCCTGGTCTAAGAGACGTTTAAGACTCATCAAGTCCTGGTCTGAGAGACGTTTAAGACACGTCAGGTCCTGGTCTGAGAGAAGTCAAGGACTCGTCAGGTCCTGGTCTGAGAGAAGTCAAGGACTCGTCAGGTCCTGGTCTAAGAGACGTTTAACACTCATCAGGTCCTGGTCTGAGAGACGTTTAGGACTCGTCAGGTCCTAGTCTGAGAGAAGTCAAGGACTCGTCAGGTCCTAGTCTTAGAGACGTTTAAGACTCATCAGGTCCTGGTCTGAGAGAAGTCAAGTCCTGGTCTGAGAGACGTTTAGGACTCGTCAGGTCCTGGTCTAAGAGACGTTTAACACTCATCAGGTCCTGGTCTGAGAGACGTTTAGGACTCGTCAGGTCCTGGTCTAAGAGACGTTTAACACTCATCAGGTCCTAGTCTGAGAGACGTTTAGGACTCGTCAGGTCCTAGTCTGAGAGACGTTTAGGACTCGTCAGGTCCTAGTCTGAGAGAAGTCAAGGACTCGTCAGGTCCTAGTCTTAGAGACGTTTAAGACTCATCAGGTCCTGGTCTGAGAGAATTCAAGTCCTGGTCTGAGAGACGTTTAACACTCATCAGGTCCTGGTCTGAGAGACGTCAAGTCCTGGTCTGAAAGATGTTTAGGACTTGTCAGGTCTTGGTCTGAAAGACGTTTAGAACTCGTCAGATCCTGGTCTGAGAGACGTCAAGTCCTGGTCTGAAAGACGTTAAAAACTCATCAGGTCCTGGTCTGAGAGAAGTCAAGGACTCCTGTTAGGTCCTGGTCTGAGAGAAGTCAAGGACTCCTGTTAGGTCCTGGTCTGAGAGAAGTCAAGGACTCCTGTTAGGTCCTGGTAATTAGGACTCTTCAGGTTTAGAAAATATTTCTAATGAAGTCTGTTGATGACATTTTGTCTGACAGGTCACCTCTCAGCCAATCACAGGGGTGTAACGGTTCAGAAACAGAGACCAAATCCGCAATCTAACGTCCATGTTCTAGAGTCGCTGTTCCGTCTTTCTGCTGTACCCAAAACGTACCGACAGTGAATTCTGTGTACCGTTACACCCCTAGTTGACGTAGTGAGTAGGGCCATTCATGGCCCGTGATGTCACCATGATGTCAGAGGAAACCGAGTGGGACATCAGGTCCTGGGTCAGTCAGTTAGCAGTCTCTACCTGAGCTGTACCGGCTGAACAAACTCTTTCCGGAAGCGTTTGAGTTCAGCACTGAGCGGCTGCTCTCCTCCCTCCATCTGATCCGCCTCGCTGGGCCTCGGCTCCGGGATCTCGAATCTGAACACAACAACATGGCAGACCTGGGATCAGCACTTGGCTCACAGCTTCAGCAGAGACAGAGAAGAGATGAAGGGATGTCAGACTGGTCCTGCCCAGGAGGAGCTGGGACAGGAAAACTACTCTTCTACAGGATTTATGAACCGGAAGACTCACAGCAGACAGGAACAGAGCAGCGTCTCCTTGTGGGCACCACATCTTCATGTTTCATGCTTGTTAAACCCTCTTATCATGAATCCTCCATGCTTTGTCCGCGTCATTTAAAACCTTACAGTTGGTCTACAAAGCACTTCCTGGACTGGCTCCTCCTTACCTGTCTGGCCTTTCTCTTTGTTTATCAGCTGATTCTGGGAAAACTGTGTGACCTCCATGATAACAGTTACACAGCCTATCAGTGAATTATTATGTGAAGAAATAAAATCAAAGTATTAAAAAATTGGATTTCTGGTCTAAATCCTCTAAAACTGTATTGAAGCGGTCTGATTGGTCCTTGTGTTGTCCGACAGGTGAGCTCACCTCTCCATGAGCAGGTCCAGCAGCTCCTGAGGTTTACAGAAAGACCTATAGGTGGTCAGAAATGTTCGGACAAAGTTTGGATCTGGAGGAAACAGAAACAGGAAGCAGACTGACGGTCAATAATCACTGTGATCAGACAAAAGAGGACAACAAAAACACGAAGGATTTATTTCCGATGAGGATCATCACTGATTTCATATGAGCCAGATTAAAATGTCCTTCTGAAAGACAGAAGGAGCATATCAAGTCTCACCTAGTCCTCTTACTAAACACCAGAGTGACATCACGCCTCACCTGGCCCCGTTAATAAACACCTGAGTGACATCACTTCTCACCTAGTCCTCTTAATAAACACCTGAGTGACATCACTTCTCACCTAGTCCTCTTACTAAACACCTGAGTGACATCACTTCTCACCTAGTCCTCTTAATAAACACCTGAGTGACATCGCACCTCACCTGGTCCTCTTACTAAACACCTGAGTGACATCACTTCTCACCTAGTCCTCTTAATAAACACCTGAGTGACATCACTTCTCACCTGGTCCTCTTACTAAACACCTGAGTGACATCACTTCTCACCTAGTCCTCTTAATAAACACCTGAGTGACATCGCACCTCACCTGGTCCTCTTACTAAACACCTGAGTGACATCACTTCTCACCTAGTCCTCTTAATAAACACCTGAGTGACATCACTTCTCACCTGGTCCTCTTACTAAACACCTGAGTGACATCGCACCTCACCTGGTCCTCTTACTAAACACCTGAGTGACATCACTTCTCACCTGGTCCTCTTACTAAACACCTGAGTGACATCACTTCTCACCTAGTCCTCTTAATAAACACCTGAGTAACATCGCACCTCACCTGGTCCTCTTAATAAACACCTGAGTGACATCACTTCTCACCTAGTCTTCTTAATAAACACCTGAGTGACATCACTTCTCACCTGGTCCTCTTACTAAACACCTGAGTGACATCACGCCTCACCTGGTCCTCTTAATAAACACCTGAGTAACATCATGCCTCACCTGGTCCTCTTACTAAACACCTGAATGACATCACTTCTCACCTAGTCCTCTTAATAAACACCTGAATGACATCACGCCTCACCTAGTCCTCTTAATAAACACCTGAGTGACATCACTTCTCACCTGGTCCTCTTAATAAACACCTGAATGACATCACGCCTCACCTGGTCCTCTTAATAAACACCTGAATGACATCACGCCTCACCTGGTCCTCTTAATAAACACCTGAGTGACATCACGCCTCACCTGGTCCCGTTAATAAACACCTGAATGACATCACGCCTCACCTGGTCCCGTTAATAAACACCTGAGTGACATCACGCCTCACCTGGTCCCGTTAATAAACACCTGAGTGACATCACGCCTCACCTGGTCCCGTTAATAAACACCTGAATGACATCACGCCTCACCTGGTCCTCTTAATAAACACCTGAACGACATCACGCATCACCTGGTCCTCTTAATAAACACCTGAGTGACATCACGCCTCACCTGGCCCCGTTAATAAACACCTGAATGACATCACGCCTCACCTGGTCCTCTTAATAAACACCTGAGTGACATCACGCCTCACCTGGTCCCGTTAATAAACACCTGAGTGACATCACGCCTCACCTGGTCCTCTTAATAAACACCTGAGTGACATCACGCCTCACCTGGTCCCGTTAATAAACACCTGAGTGACATCACGCCTCACCTGGTCCCGTTAATAAACACCTGAACGACATCACGCATCACCTGGTCCTCTTAATAAACACCTGAATGACATCACGCCTCACCTGGTCCTCTTAATAAACACCTGAGTGACATCACGCCTCACCTGGTCCCGTTAATAAACACCTGAGTGACATCACGCCTCACCTGGTCCTCTTAATAAACACCTGAGTGACATCACGCCTCACCTGGTCCCGTTAATAAACACCTGAGTGACATCACGCCTCACCTGGTCCCGTTAATAAACACCTGAATGACATCACGCCTCACCTGGTCCTCTTAATAAACACCTGAGTGACATCACGCCTCACCTAGTCCCGTTAATAAACACCTGAGTGACATCATGCCTCACCTGCATACATGTGGAAGGTGAGCCTCTCGATCAGTTTCAGGACTGTCCCAGCTTTGACGATGGGGATCCCGGACTTGGACTGGACATTCTCCTCGAACACTACATTCTCCTCGGAGTCCGGCTCAGCGAAGCGGTACACCTCGGCTCCCGGTAGCCTCATCTGCTCCTCCTTCTCCTCCTGCAGCATGGCCGAGTCCAGCATGCGCTCCAGCGTGCTGCGGTACTGCAGCGAGATCAGCGCAGCCATCCAACCGTTCTTTTCCTCGGCAGACTTGGCGGCGAACACCACGCTGTTCCCATCCTTCAGGATGATCTCGAAGGCATGCCGGTACTCGCCCTCCTTATCGTCCTTGTCATTGATCTGAACTTTGCGCATGAAGAACTTTTCCTTCAGCCGGTACTCTGCGGTGGAGCCGGCGCCGGGCAGTCGCGCCGGGCCGTGGTTGGACTTGCAGCAGATCATCAGGCCGTCGAACAGGAAGATGTGGCGCTCGTGTTTGGCGCCCACGCGGGTCAGTGTGCCCTCCATGATGAACTCGTTGCAGCACTGGCCGATGTCCTTCCCCTCCCAGCCGTCAATGTTCTTCTGGATCTCGTTCATCTTCTTGATGGCCAGGTGCTTCCCCTTCATCTGATGGCTGTAGAAACGACACGCCGACTCGCTGCACACCACAGAAGAAGAGTGAGCGCAGAAGAAGAAGGACACAGAGTTAGTCAGGGAGGAGACCCGTCTGACCGGAGTTCTGTGTTAGTGCCAAGACCTGAACCTGGATCCCGAGGCGACAGCCTCAGAAACCTCTGCAGTTAAAGAGCTTCTGATTTAGTTTCATGGATCACAGACGAGGCAGTTATTGATCATGAAGGGTCAGTGAAACTACCACTAATAATTCATGTTATGACGGAACAACCGGGTTCTTTGTTTTCTGGATTCATTGAAAATTACATTCACATGAAGCGTTTAACTAAGTGTTAACAAAAGAATCCAACTCAAAGTCCCCTTACTGTCTGATCACCTGACCGAAGCTTATTAGTGGGCCTTGAGTTGGAATTGTTGCATGAACCCACACCTGAAGAGGAAGTGGAAACACTTCCTGTTTGTTGTTGTTGTTTACTTTTAGAGCTTGTGATCTCATCATTGGGTTGGTTTTCTACACGGTTATCATATGACAGCAGAGTGAGTTGTGATTGGACGGCGTGGTCGGAGTCTGTACAAACCGGAGAGGCTGCAGTGGCGCCCGGCACGCTCCAAGAAAGGAAGTGAGATCACAGCAGGAAGACCTCCAACTTCAGCTCGCACAAACAGCTGGACTGTTACACAAAGACAGTGACATCAGCACTGTGACATCAGCACGTACACTACTGATTTGAAACTCGATGGAAATCAGCTTTTGATTTCCGACCATCGGACCGGCTTCTTTCCCTCCCGCCTACATGTTACGCCGTCTCCTCCTGCAGCTGCTCAACTCGCAGCACGCAGCAGCAGCCGCTGTTCAGGCTCACGGGTGCGAGGCGTGCAGAGCTGTGGGCTAACGGCTACGACACGTATGCTCTCTTTTACTTTTGTCTACTTCCATCAGACATGAAATCTTTCAGTAAGTGATGAACAGTGAGCTCACCTCTCTGCAGCTCAGGTGTCCTTCCACAGGTGAACAGCGTCACTGCGAGTGTGTTTGTGTCCAGATGGTCAAAACAGTCTGAACTATCAACTGAACTATTACGGCTTTTAATGCAAAGAGCTAAAGGTTCACAACGTAACATCAGCAGGCTAACATGCTAACAATGACAATGCTAACATGCTGATGTTCAGCAGGTGTGATGTTAACTGTCTAAGTTAGCGTGTTAGCATGCTAACATGTGCTAATTAGCTGTAAAAACTAATTACAGCTGAGGTCAAAGTTATTCATTGTACTAAACACCATGTATTTTATACTGTAATATGAGATCTTATCTGTTCAGTTTTATTTATATAGCGCCATAGCGTTCATAAATGTTCATAAATCTATATTAGATGTCTTTTTGGCGTTTAGCCTCGGTTAGATGTGACAGCTGCAGACAGACAGGAAAGGCGGGAGGGACTGAGGGAAGACATGCGGCAAAGGGTTAGGACTCCGCCTTAAAGGTAGGCGCTCTCCCAGGTGAGTTACAGCTCCGAACATATATATATTATATACACACACACACACACACACACACACACACACACCCTTAGAAAAAGCTATTATTACTCGTATTATAACACAGTCATATTATTCTGGAGCGCGCTGTAACAGTGGATGTTAGTTATACAACTCTTTCCTGTACTAATCACACCACAGGACACAGTACTGCAGTATTAGTACAGGTACTGTGTATTTATTGGTTTGATATATCACAGAGCAACCGGCTCTCGGCGCTGTCAGGGTGTCCTTGAACACAGCAGCAGCAGAGTTGGTTTGAACTTTAAACAGTGGCGAGGACCTGCTGCAGGCTGATTTCTGGAGCACGCCGGTCTGAGACGTTCTGTTCCTTTAACAGCTGAGACGCTTCAGCTCACTAATCAGTTTACAACATAAACCCCTGAGGTATGTTAACACAGTTTCACAACAACAGCCTCCGTCTGCCTCCGTCCACAAACACAAAGAAAGTAGAAACTCAAGTCACCTACGTCCTCATAGCCACCTGCCAATCATCCACCAGCCAATAACGTCGTTGTCTTCTTCTTCAGCGTTGAGAAGCTCAAACTTTACTGAACAAACAGCAGCAGGAGTTTTCCTCTCTCTCCTCTGCGATCTTTTCTTTCTAACAGAGAACAATAAGCAGCAGAGCAGCGCCGCCCAGATCCTGACGACACTTCCTTCTAACAACACCGCTCTGACCCCCCCTCCACCCTCCGACCTCCGACCCTGCCGACAAGCTCTATTTATGTCCACAGGGAAACCGAGAGGATGGGAGGAGTCCACAGACTGGACTGGTGTGTGTGGGAACGTGAATCTGTTTACAGTCTCACTGTGGGGACCAAAAGTGCCCCTAACGCAAGTCCCCGTAACACACAAGTCCCACTAACGCGCAAGTCCCACTAACGCGCAAGTCCCACTAACGCGCAAGTCCCACTAACGCGCAAGTCCCACTAACGCGCAAGTCCCCCTAACACGCAAGTCCCCGTAACACGCAAGTCCCCGTAACACGCAAGTCCCCCTAATGCGCAAGTCCCCCTAACGCGCAAGTCCCCCTAACGCTCGCCATACAAGTCGCTGCAACATCAGGCCTTTCAGGGTGAGGACTCTGTCTAAGGTCAGGCAGTGTTTCCCACAGGATCTTAAGAGACTATATTGAGTGGCCCTGTTCGGAAGAAAGATTTTACAAATTTTAAAGTTAAATGGTACACTTGTAAACAATGTTGTGCTCTAGTAAATTATTTAACCATAAACCCATTGTATAGCTATAAATACTGATGAAACAGCAACAAAAGTCAACAAATTTATTTTTATTAGATTGTTTTCCCAAAAACCCTAAATCAAAGAATAGAAAATGTAATTTTGCATGTTACGCTGTACCTTGACTTGTTGTACAACGGCCTTATGCTTGACAGAAGCTGACAAGACAAACTTTAGTGGGTAACTTGGTGGTGGTGGGTGAAATCGTCGGGCCATCTGCACATGTAGTAAAATAACTTCCCTAACATTTTACTTTCAATGGACACATGTAATATGTTTTATACTTTCTGTGAATAAGATCCAATTAATCTCAATACTGTATAGACGCCTTCTTTTGAAAACCGAGCGTTGTCACGTGTCCTCACGCTAAAGTCAAGTCCAACCTAATTTGAAAAATAATGTTGTATGTGGTTCTCGTACGGCGTAACATGAAGACTTCACAGCCTCTCTTCAGGTAGGACTCTCATACTAAAGAGAGACAGGATAAAGTCACTAACCTGCCTGTCAGCTCGCTCTGGGCCGTTACAGTGGATTTGGCATAAATGCCTTGCCTTGCAGTGAATTACTGAATGGACAGTAGAGGCTACTGGCTTTAACTGGAGCATGTCGGCTGTTTTTCTACGACTGCTCGTTTCTTTTCCACCTTTGTTTGCAAACCAATAAATCACAACCAACAGTCAGAGAGTCTCGCAGACATCGCTTGAGATCGAACATCAGCATTAAATGCGTTGCTGGGAAACAGCAGCCAGCTTGCTGTGGTGTGTTTACAGCGAACAGCTGATGGAGTTCAGAGATGTTTTAGGTTTTCATCAGTCAGGAGGTTTTTACACAGAGCTTAAGTCAGTCTCCTTCTCTGTGTGTATATCCAGGTGTGTGTGTGTGTACCCTGGTGTGTATATCCAGGTGTGTGTGTGTGTGTGTACCCTGGTGTGTGCGTGTGTGTACCCTGGTGTGTGCAGGCGACCCACCTGAGCCTCCTCTTGGCGAGGCTCCTGGAGCAGATCCTCTCCATGCTGCTCTGCAGGTTCAGCAGCGCTGTGATGGCCTGTTTCAGACACTCTTTGTCCTCCTCTTCTTCACTCTTCTCCTCCAGTTGCTATGGAAACACAGTCAGAACATTATGCTCCTGATCAGTACCTGGGCAGGTATTCTCCGTCTAACAGACCAGAAGCACCAAACACTCCACACAGAAAGGGTTTCAGGACCAACTGTGGACCAGGGCAGACCAGAACTGAACTAACAAATCACAGGTGCGGTGATGCAGATGTGGCGGTATGTGCAGGTGTGGTGATGCGTGCAGGTATGGTGATGCGTGCAGGTGTGGTGATGCAGGTGCGGTGATGCAGGTGCGGTAGTGTGTGCAGGTGTGGTGATGCAGGTGCGGTAGTGTGTGCAGGTGCGGTAGTGTGTGCAGGTGTGGTGATGCAGGTGCGGTGATGCAGGTGCGGTAGTGTGTACAGATGTGGTGATGCAGGTGCGGTAGTGTGTACAGATGTGGTGATGCAGGTGCGGTAGTGTGTGCAGGTGTGGTGATGCTTGCAGGTGTGGTGATGCATGTGCGGTGATGCATGTGCGGTGATGCGTGCAGGTGCGGTGATGCGTGCAGGTGCGGTGATGCATGTGCGGTGATGCAGGTGCGGTAGTGTGTGCGGGTGCAGTAGTCTCACCTTGAGGATCTCGAACAGATGCAGACAGTGGTAGACCGGAGTGAGCAGCAGTCTGGGCAGAACGTACTGAACCGCCTCTTTGAAACCTTCACAGATGGACTGAAGACAGAGACATCATCATCACCACCACATTATTTGCAATTCTGACATCTCGGTATAAATACTACAGTACCCATGAGCCTCAGCTGCTGTTTCTGAGGAGGAGCCAGAATCTAAATGTTCGATCGGACCCGAAAGCTCTGTGACCGGCAGCGTGTTGGTGAAATGCACCCTCGGAGTTGTAGTCGACTTTCTTTTTTAGAAAATGAAAATGTCTTATGACATGGATTTATGATGGATTATATAATGTTCAAACATGAGAGGTGATCACAGAACAGGGAATTCTGGGAGGTATTCAGTCAAAGTAGCGCCCTGATAATAAAGTAGTAAAGAGGTGGAGCCTGAACACCTGTGATTTCAGAGGGGAGGGGGGGGGGGGGGGCGGCTTACCTGGAGGTGGAAGGCAGCTCCTGGTTTGGACACCTGACTCAGGAAGTGTTCATGGAAACCAGAGCGCAGGATGTCCTGAGCGTACGTCTCATAGGGGTCAAAGGCCAGCTCCTGTCAATCAATTCACACAGCAGCCAGTCAGTCAACCACACACACCTAAGATGCATTATCATCAATAGGGTTGAACCATTTTGGAAAATAATCTAATTGCAATTTGTTTTTACCAACATTGCGATTGCAATTTAATAAGCGATTAATTTTTAAGCTCTTTACCTTCTGTATTATTCAAAATGGACAAGCAGTAAATCAGTGTATAGTCTGACCAACACAATATTAGCTAGATTCAACATACACTGTTCTTTCTTGTGGGTCAGGCCTGTGTTACGATGAAATTAGGTGATGCATTAATTGCATGAATTATTATAATAAGCTCTGGTGGAGAAGAAATATCAAATTTTAATAATATGAGAAAGATAATATGAGAGTCAAGTCATGGCATTCAATTTATATGATAAAGACCTAATATCATCAGGTCGGCCTACCTACAGATCACAAGAACTAAGTTCACCACAGTGTGTTATACAGTAAGCGCTCAATACAAAATCCAGTTCAACCACCAATGAATGAATTCTTATCCCAGTTCTAATCTCCTTGGAGTCCATCTTTCTCTATCCCAGTAAGCAAACAAAAAATACTCAGTTTGAGGTTCAATTCAATCAATCACCAAACAGCTGTGTGACTTTCTACAGAGCAATAGTATATTTGAGGATTTTCAGTCAGGATTTAGTGCTCATCATAGCACAGAGACAGCACTGGTGAAAATTACTAACGACCTCCTTATTGCATCAGACAAAGGACTTGTCTCTGTACTGGTTTTATTAGATCTTAGTGCTGCATTTGATACCATTGACCATCAGATCCTATTGCAGAGACTGGAATATTTCATTGGCATTAAAGGAACCGCTCTAAGCTGGTTTAAGTCCTATTTATCAAAACGATGAGTCCTTAACAAGGATCTGTCCTCGGAGAAATCCTCTTCACTTTATATATGCTTCCTTTAGGCAATATTATAAGGAAATATTCCATAAACTTTCATTGTTATGCAGATGATACTCATCAGTTAGTTAAACTTCAAATGTGCCTTCAGGATGTTAAAATCTGGATGACTTGTAATTAACTAATGTTAATCTCAGATAAAACTGAAGTTATTGCTCTGGGGCCTAAGCACCTCCGTGACACATTATCTAAAGATATAGTTTCCCTTGATGGCATCGCCCTGGCCTCCAGCACCACTGTGAGGAATCTTGGAGTTATCTTTGATCAGGACATGTTGTTTAAGTCTCACATTAAGCAAATATCAAGGACCGCCTTTTTTCACCTACATAATATTGCGAAAATCAGGAACAGCAGCCAGGGGCAATTCAGGGTTCAGTATCTTGCCCAAGGACACTTCGACAAGCAGCCTGGGGGAGCCAGGATTGAACTGCCGACCTTCCGATTAACGGTCAACCCGCTCTACCTCCTGAGCCACAGCCGCCCTTACTACCCCACCAGAGCACTGCGCTCCCAGAATGCACTTATGAACCTCTCTCCTCTACTTTCTCTCCCTCTGTATGCAACCTCATCCCATTATTGCATGTTACTTCTTACTTTCTGGTAGTCTTGTGCTTTCTCGTCCCTCTCCTCTCTCCTCCTATCACTTCCTGCAGGTGCTTCTGGCTCTGGAGCTGTGGAGTCTGGATCTGTGGTTGCGGGTCACCTGCTGCCCCTGTGTTCCTGCTCGACACCCTCTGCTACAATTATTGTTACCAGTCCTATTGTTATTATTGTTATTATAATCATTAACATTACGATTATTATCATTAACATTGCTATAAATATCTGTACCATTTTTCATTTAGTCTATAGCAACATCACCTTTACTGTCTGTACCTCTGTGTGGATATTGTGTAGGCTGCCTCCCTCCCCTCTCTAAAAGGAAGTTTTTCCTTGCCTCTGTCGCCTAGTGCTGCTCTAGGTGGGAACTGTTGGGCTTCTGTAAATAACATCACAGAGTACGGTCTAGACCTGCTCTTTATGAAAAGCGCTCAGAGATAACTGTTGTTGTGATTAGTAATTCTCCGTCAACACCGGAGTTCCCCACTCAGCCTCCGATACTGGTAAACAGCGCACTGGTTGTAACTCGGGCTTGTGCGTTTAGTTTTAAACTTAAGATATTTCCTGAGCTGACTGGTGGCTGTGTGTGTGACGCAGGCGCCGATCACCACAATCCGGTTATTTTACTACACGTGTCTTTCTGTTGTGCATTTTTCCTGTCCATCAAAGCGGCGGATGGCCTGACGATTTCACCCACCACCATCAAGTTACCCACTAAAGTTTCTGTCTTGTCAGCTTCTGTCAAGCATAAGGCCATTGAACAACAAGTCAAGGTACAGCGTAACTTGCAAAGTAAGTAACAGACTGCTTTACTTTTACGTGTCATGTGACCAGAGTGTAATCGCAGCCTTTGCGATTAGAAACTCTCGTTTTATCACATCGTGATAATATCTCAAATGCAATTAATCGTTCAGCCCTAATCATCACAGCACCTGAGGAGAAACGAGGAGGCTACATAAACAGCTGTGTGGTCCTTAGCTTTGCAGATTGCTGCAGCCAGCCCAGCTAGCCACGGACTAGGGCCCGACGATTTCACCTAAAACCAAGATGACGATTCACCGAACATTTCTCCTCGATTACTCAACGATTATTTTGTTTTTGAATGTTGTTTTTTTGCCCTCATGTTTCAGTGACAAGGTTTGTGCTGTAAATAAACTATTAAAGCTGGGTTCATTCACAGATTCAGAGTCATCATCTAAACGTTAATTACTGTGTTGGCGTGCACATGTAGTGAACAACAGTGTGGATTTGTGCATTTGTTGACGGCTGAAGAGACCCCAACAGAAGGGGGGTGGAAAGGTCGCTTTCCCTAAGTACTATTCCTGAGCAGCCTGATCGTAAAACGGGCACCTTTGATTCCGCAGCCTGATAATGCGTTGCCTGATTGTTAAACTGACAAAAGGGACATTAACCAGCGATTACAGTTTCCCCGAACAGCCTATCAGAACTCTCCTTAAAAGGGGACAGGAAACCCTAAACTACCCCCCCACACACACACACGTAACCGTGGCAACTGACATTGCTCTGCGTTTCATTACCTCAAAGGGATACTCCTTCTCACCCAGGTGTGACAAAATCCAGGACACCAAGGACAGCCCTGAACTTTATGTGAACAAAGACTGCAGTCTCCAAAGACTCAAAGCATTACCTGTTTAATGAAATAATCTTTTAGTTACTTGATTACGTTTGCCTCTATTTGAGTAGTTACGTTACCATGTTGTTGCTATTATTGCTGAAAAGAATCTAAATAAGTTACTTTTGCAGTGTTTTAATTTTCAGCAAGATTAAGGACACTCCTTTATTTTATGTGTAACCAATGCTTGTTCACAATACTTTCTCACACAATTCCTTTAGAAATGATGATAAATGTCATACTACACGCTATTAATTGCCAGCTTGAATTTAAGGCTAAATAACTAAATTTTCCAGCTCCTGAGAGGATTGTTTTGGATTAATCTAAGCTTTCCTCATGTAACCTGAGCTCCCTCAAGTGGACGAAATAAGTATTACATGCCATTGTCGGAAATGCCGTTAATGTATAAATGTCACTTATTATTTATCTTGACCAAATAATTTGACAAGTGTTTTCCCGTTACCAAATGCTTAAACTTAGAACGGTACAACCGTTTGACCAGTGAGGTTTGATTGTGGGAAATATTGATTATAATACGCGCAAATAGATTTTCTTTTTCTTTAGTTTTTTCGTCGAGCTAACTTCACCGAGGTCAGACCAAGCCACGTGGTCTCGCCAGCGGCAACCAAGGACAACAGCCGAATTGCCAGATGGAGGACGGCCAACCCTTGAGGGGTTTTCTTCAGACACGGAGAACCCTGGAGAAATCCCTAGCAAAAAGCCAGGGATCGGGCAGCTAGCGTGGGACCCGTGCAACAGGCCAAGGAAGGCCGCCGACAAGCAGTAAGACCAAAACAGCTTTCTGTGGTCGGGGATGTCCCATAGTGTTAATATTGTCTTTTTAACTCCTAAACTCATAGCTTACTTTCATTAGTTGCTGTATAGTCAAGTCCTCCCACAATTGAACCTCCATTCTCATTGTTTATTTCTCTCACCTTCTATCACCTTAGTGAGTTAATAAATTCACTGTAACCAAGGAATTGTGTGTATTGCCTACTTCTGAATCCCTGCCAAGAGAATTTACCCTTTGGATATGAGACTGATTGATTGATTTAAGATAATTGAGTGATTATTAACTGATCACTGGTATATAATTGTATAATTATTAAAAGCTACCTAGAGGTCCGGAGACTCTAGGTTAATAACAACTCCGGTGGTGCCCCACGAAACGAGAGATTTATAGATTAATTTCTGAATATTAAAATTCATAATTGGGTATTCTCATAAATGTATTAAAATTGAATTATGAGCGCTGCTACTAAACTTTCACAGTTCAAAAAAATTAAAGTGGAACAAATGATTTTCAGCTGTACACTGTGAGCTCGGGAAAACACGCTTTCATCATTCATCAAAGGATGTCTACCTGACAGGTGCTGGTATCAGGCAGCGGCGTTAACGTCAGGTCTTCAACTGCAGTGTGTTTGCATAGTGAGTGAGTGGACGAGCGAATGACAGAGAGAGAGAGCGAGTGATAAGCTGTCAGTCAGCAGTGAATTTACAGAGTAGGTCACTGTGTGTTGTTTATAAAAGTCTGTCTGTTGTTTCCACATCTGCAGGAAAGTGAAGGCGGTCAGCGCAAGACTGGATGGGGTGGAGTCACGTGACCACACGCGGTGTTTCAAGGGGAAAGAACATGAACCCACACACAATATTACCTAGAGTAAATAACCGACATGGAGAAATTACGTCGGTTAGAGGCTCTGAATTTCAGTTTCGATTACTTTTCAATTAACGGTCCAGCTCTGGCAGGGACTCACCCGTCCCCCTCACCTGTATCACCACACAGCCACAGAACCAGAATTTTGCTCCGCCTGGCTCCATCCACGAGGGACCTGCCAACCTCTGCTACGAAATCCCACAAGCCATTAATTATCTTTATTAATTTAATAATTAATCAGATTCCAAATTGATAGTTTAGTATATTTAAAGAGACTGATTGAGGTGATTAACCAGTTCTCTGAGAGGGAGAGTGGGGCCCCGAGGTTAAATTATAGTAATAATAACCACTATTCTATTATTTATCCAGTGTGTGCCTTTATTTGACAGAGCAGTGGACAGAGTGAGGAAAGAGATGGGGGGGACATGCAGCAAAGGGGCTCAGGCTGGACTCGAACCTGCGCCACAGGGACTCATTCCTCTACGTGAGGCGCGCTCTACCAACGGAGCTGAACGTGCCCCATTTTCATTCTTCCTACACCTTCATAGTTTTATATCTTATTTTCAAAAATCAGTAGAGTAAAGGGTCAAATTCAAAGACAATAAAAATATCTCACACGCTGGTACAAACCTCAGCCAGGTCCTCGAAGCAGCTTCCCACCAGAGGATGAGGACTGCCTTCATCGGTCATCTCCACCGTGTCCTCCACCAAACCCAGCAGCTTCACAGTCACCTCATGGATGTCAACTATCCGACTGAAGATACTGTCCACATCCTAACACACAGACAGGGGGTCAGACTGCGGGTGGGGGGGGGGGGTTAGGCTGCGGGGGGGTCAGGCAGGGGGTCAGGTGATCAGGTACGTACGTGCTGAGAGAAGAGCATGTGGCTGGAGCTGAAGGGCTCTCTGAACACCTTGATGAGCAGGTTGAGCTGTCTCAGGTACTGCCGGCCGTCCGACATGAAGCTCCTCACCAGCTCGTAGTAACTCTGCTCCTCACTGGCTGACGGCTCCTCGTCCATCAGAGGGAAGCCGCTGATGTCCTCCTCGTCCTGGTGGAACATGTCCATCAGCACCTGCGGCAGACAGACAGGTGAGAAAGAGCCAGGTGACACCGAGAGACGCACTGACCTCCTGGCTTCTCCGTACCTTGTCTGCACACATGGCCACGGTGATGTCCTGCTGCGAGATCTCGTAGTGCCGGATGTTCCTGACGTAGTTTCCTGCCAGCTTCAGGATGTCGGCAGAGATGTACTCCAACACGGCGACCATGTAGACCGACACCTGGTGGTCAATCTTATACCCCAGCACCTCCTGACAACACAAGGCATCATGGGAAACAGCGTTAGAGTCTGATGATGAGGATGATGGCAGTGATGATAGCGACAGGTGTACCTTGAGCAGGGGGTGGATCTTGTCCACAGGTAGAGCCAGCGGGTTCCTCCTCTTCCTCTTTTCAATGGCGGCCTGAGCGTCAGCGATCGCCCACTTATCGATCGGGTGAGGAAAACTCTTCTGAACTCGCTCCTGAGAGGAACAGGGGGAGCACGGGTGAGGACAGGAACCAGAGTCATCTGGACCCATCTGCTCTAAAGATCTGGACTGTACTGGTCTAAACATCTGGGCCCATCTGCTCCTAAACATCTGGGCCCATCTGCTCCTAAACATCTGGGCCCGACTGCACTGGTCTAAACTTCTGGACTGCACTGGTCTAAACTTCTGGACTGCACTGGTCTAAACATCTGGACTGCACTGGTCTAAACATCTGGACCCATCTGCTCTTAAACATCTGGACCCATCTGCTCTTAAACATCTGGACCCATCTGCACCTACAGATCTGGACCCATCTGCACCTACAGATCTGGACCCATCTGCACCTACAGATCTGGACCCATCTGCACCTACAGCTCTGGACTGTACTGCTCTAAAGATCTGGACTGTACTGCTCTAAAGATCTAGACCCATCTACTCCTAAACATCTGGACCCATCTACTCCTAAACATCTGGACCCATCTACTCCTAAACATCTGGACTGTACTGGTCTAAATATCTAGACCCATCTGCTCTAAATATCTTGTCGGTACTGGTCTAAACTTCTGGACTGTACTGGTCTAAAGATCTGGACCCATCGGCTCTAAATATCTGGACGGTACTGGTCTAAACTTCTGGACTGTACTGGTCTAAACATCTGGACCCATCTGGTCTAAACATCTGGACTGTACTGGTCTAAAGATCTGGACCCATTGGCTCTAAATTTCTGGACGGTACTGGTCTAAACTTCTGGACGGTACTGCTCTAAACTTCTGGACCCATCTACTCCTAAACTTCTGGACCCATCTACACCTAAACTTCTGGACCCATCTACACCTAAACATCTGGACTGTACTGGTCTAAAGATCTGGACCCATCTGCTCTAAAGATCTGGACTGCACTGGTCTAAACATCTGGACTGCACTGGTCTAAACATCTGGACTGCACTGGTCTAAAGATCTAGACCCATCTGCTCTAAACATCTGGACTGTACTGGTTTAAACATCTGGACCCATCTGGTCTAAAGATCTGGACTGTACTGGTCTAAAGATCTAGACCCATCTGCTCTAAATATCTCGACTGTACTGGTTTAAACTTCTGGACCCATCTGGTCAAAAGATCAGGACTGTACTGGTCTAAACATCTGGACTGTACTGGTCTAAACATCTGGACCCATCTGCTCTAAAGATCTAGACCCATCTACTCTAAACATCTGGACCCATCTGCTCTAAACATCTGGACTGTACTGGTTTAAACTTCTGGACCCATCTGGTCTAAAGATCTGGACTGTACTGGTCTAAAGATCTAGACCCATCTGCTCTATAGATCTGGACTGTACTGCTCTAAAGATCTAGACCCATCTGCTCCTAAACATCTGGACCCATCTGGTCTAAAGATCTGGACTGTACTGGTCTAAAGATCTGGACTGTACTGGTCTAAAGATCTGCACTGCTGAGCACCCAGCAGACACATCTGTGTGAAGATGAGTGCCGTTGATCACACTGCAGGACACACCTGTCCTCTGCTCTGATTGGACCCTTTGAACAGGTTTCTGCAGATTAAACTACAGAACCCTGCCTGCGTCCAGGTGTTCCCTCAGCCAATCAGCTGTGTAAGTTGTATTTCAGCAACGTGGAAGCGTTTAGGAACCACAGCACCATGAGGTGGCAGACCACGTTCCGGAGCAGGGTCACCGAGTCCCGACGCGCACAGTGTGTAAAAGTGGCCAACGCTCTGCTGACTCAGTCACCGCAGAGGACGTTACCTGCCTGCCTGCTGGGTGGAGGAGGGATAATGCTCTGGGGCTGTTTTCTGTGGTCGGCCTCAGCTTACCGAGACATTCTGGAAAATTCTGCGCCTCCAACTCTGAGGGAGCAGTTTGGGGAAGACCTTTTTCTGTTCTGACTGTGCCCCCGTGCACAAAGCCAGGTCCATAAAGGCGTGGCTGGATGACTTTAGTGCGGAAGAAGCCCTGCTCAGAGCCCAGACCTCAACCCTATCCATCACCTTTGGGGTGGAGACTGCGAGCAGGGTCCTCTCGTCCAACATCAGTGCCTGACCTCACAAACGCTCCTCTGGATGAACGGCCAAACTTCCCTCAGACACTGCAAAGGGGGACCAAGCCCATAGCATAGAAGCTCCTGCAGGTCTAATGTGGAGCTGTGTCCCAGCACTTAAGCTGATGATACACGGAGCAACTTTTAGAGCGATCATGCAGGGCAACGTTGCCATCAATGGTAATGAGTAAAGATTACTATCATAATCCCCTCCCCCCACCACTCCGTCACACTCCCCGCACCGCCGCTATCCGTTCAAAACATAGTCTGACTTGCCACTAGCAAGATTGCCCAGCAACATTACTCAAAAAGTTGCCCCGTGTATCATCAGCTTTAGTCCACGTAGTGTACTTCTGTCTTCTATAACTTCCTGTGTGAGTTTAAGCGTCGGTCCAGCTGTTGTCATTATTAAGGACAGGTTCACATCTGTCTGTCCTAAACGACATGGTTCTGGACCAGAACAGGTGGATCCAGAGTTTACCTGAGACACAGGTACTGAAGGTGGACAAGGTGTCTGCAAGGGTCCAGGAGGGTGAACGTACAGGTGCCGCTATCTGATGGGCTGAGGACTGTCTGTCATCTGTCCTCTGTCCCTCTGATAACTGATAGTTACTAAGCTGTGAAGGTGATCTGATTCTTTTCTTTGTTGGTTTGGTGACCCGGCTTTGACACCGGAGCCACAACCAGACACAGCTGGATCCTGTGGGGAACACCTGCAGGTCAGGAGACCAGCTCTGATTGCTTGTTAAAGAGTACCTTTGGAATTGCTCAACCCTGTTTCCCATGTTTTTGTGTCTATGACTAACGGGGACAACAGATACTCCAGGTCCAGTGCTGCAGACCAGCAGCTCCTGTGTTTGTGATTGTCGATGAGTCTGGTGAACTTTGACGAGAGCGATATAGTGACAGAGAAATGATCCGACTCTCTCTGCAGGCCATCAGGGATACGTTGCAGACTGCAGCGCGTTCGCTCACTACTGGACCAGTTTCAAAAACTGTTGTCCCTGTTAGTCACAGAGACACGGAAAACACCAGAATTTCCTGTCTAAGTACAGGTGTTTGACTCGTGTGATCAACTGACTCGACACCAAACAGGAACACTGCACACACACATGATCTGAGCCTGAGGAGCAGTGGGGGGGTCAGAGGTCAGGGGTTCAGAGGTCAAAGGTGGAGGGGTGGGGGAGGAGGGTGGTAAAACACCAGCAGTATGTGGTATTTTACCAGAGAGCACCTCGTTATCTCACTGCAGCCTCCATCAGCTGGAAACAAGAAGCAAACCAGACCAATCACCTTCAGCCTCACAGTGATGTCATCAAGGAGAGACGTTTAAACTACAGGTGACATCCGATAGTTCTACAAATAAAGGAGCTGGTCAGTACCCGGTCAGTGCCGCTCATGGTACCTGTCCTGCCCGGCATGTTTCACAGCATTATACAAATAACAACAGAAAACACAGAATGTGTTTTTATTTAATCCAGGTGTTTCAAAAACAAACGGCTGAAAGATGATTCATTGTTGGAAACAAACGACGCAGCTGCACTCCTCCGTATTTAAACAAACACATCACTGAAGTTTATAAGACATTTTCATATCCTGCCCCCCCAGCCTGTATCTCCATAGCGACAGTAATGATCCAGAGTGGTGATAACGAGCAGCAGCAGGTGTTGATGAGGTCCAGAGATGGACTCCATGTTTTCAGGACATCTGGATACGACTCGTTCATCGCCTGCTATGTCAGTATTAATCGATCCGTTGCTCTAATGAAGAAGCTGTGACTGCTTTCTATTGGCTCAGAATAATTCTACATCTTGTTAATGTAGCCAATCAGCTGCAGAAAGACTGCAGACGGCTCTTTGGCTCTTCTGACTGCCCAGTTCAACCATACTGATGTTTGAGACGGGATTACTAACCACAGCGCTTTATGAAATGGCAAAGAGTTAATGTAGGAAGAGGGAGTCCCCTGCTGTCAGTATAGTGTTTAGAGTTCGGCATGATTATCATTTTCATTAAGTTAACCTTAACAAATAGTGACATATTCTGTTTGCACCAGTTATGTGAAAGAAGCTCCTATAACAGATTGGAGATTAGCCTGCACCACTGTCCTAATCACTGATACACCACACTTGAGGGCCCAGCTCAGTGGAGGTGTGAGGGCAGATCTGTGTGAACAGGCAGATCATCGAGGAGCAAGAACGGAGAGAACCCGGTATTAACCAGCCGGGGTAAGTGATTACAGGCGTAGCGTTGACTAGCTCCTGATGAATGCAGGAGCAGGACTGTTAGTGACCTCGTCATTACGCCTGTTGTAATCTATTGAAAGACCTCTGATGTTCTGATGGCTGTCCTTCACCTCTTCAGATCAGCCGTTAACCCTTCAAAGCTTTCCTTCAGCACATATGAGGATTTTATCGGACACTGCGGCCTCCCGCTGTGCCGTCCCATGATAGGCCGGTCTCTCCCCCAGTGTGTGCGTTACCTCCACGTCCTGCACAGTGCGTGGCTGAGCCTGACACAGCATGCTGAGCAGCAGCAGGATCAGCTCCTCGATGTACTGCAGCGCCTCCTGCTGGGACACCAGGTTAGGGTGCACCTGGTTCAGTACCTGCAAAACACGGAACAACGTTTATCTGAGGCCCCTACCTACCGCACCAGCAGCCAATCGGGCTCAGTTGGTCATCACAAGGTTTCCCACCCTCTTCATCACGGAGAGACAAAGTAGATCCTGAAGAAGAAGCACATCAGCCTGATGACCCGCTGACAGAATCACGTGCAGCCTGTCAGTGAACCAGCAGGCCTGTTTGTTAATGTGTGGTTCTGTGTGTTTGGGGTTCTGTGTGTGTGGTACCTTCTCCAGGGACGGAACCAGCAGGCCTGTTTGTTAATGTGGGGTTCTGTGTGTTTGGGGTTCTGTGTGTGTGGTACCTTCTCCAGGGACGGAACCAGCAGGCCTGTTTGTTAATGTGGGGTTCTGTGTGTTTGGGGTTCTGTGTGTGTGTGTTTGGGGTTCTGTGTGTGTGTGTGTGTGTGTGGTACCTTCTCCAGGGACAGAACCAGCAGGCCTGTTTGTTAATGTGGGGTTCTGTGTGTTTGGGGTTCTGTGTGTGTGGTACCTTCTCCAGGGACGGAACCAGCAGGCCTATGTGTGTATTACTGTGGGGTTCTGTGTGTGTGTGTGTGGTACCTTCTGCAGGGACGGAACCAGCAGGCCTGTTTGTTAATGTGGGGTTCTGTGTGTTTGGGGTTCTGTGTGTGTGTGTGTGTGTGTGATACCTTCTCCAGGGACGGAACCAGCAGGCCTGTTTGTTAATGTGGGGTTCTGTGTTTGGGGTTCTGTGTGTGTGGTACCTTCTCCAGGGACGGAACCAGCAGGCCTGTTTGTTAATGTGGGGTTCTGTGTGTTTGGGGTTCTGTGTGTGTGGTACCTTCTCCAGGGACGGAACCAGCAGGCCTGTTTGTTAATGTGGGGTTCTGTGTGTTTGGGGTTCTGTGTGTGTGTGTGTGTGTGTGTGTGTGTGTGTGTGTGTGTGTGTGTGTGTGTGTGTGTGTGTGTGTGTGTGTGTGTGGTACCTTTTCCAGGGACGGAACCAGCAGGCCTGTTTGTTAATGTGGGGTTCTGTGTTTGGGGTTCTGTGTGTGTGGTACCTTCTCCAGGGATGGAACCAGCAGGCCTGTTTGTTAATGTGGGGTTCTGTGTGTTTGGGGTTCTGTGTGTGTGTGTGTGTGTGATACCTTCTCCAGGGACGGAACCAGCAGGCCTGTTTGTTAATGTGGGGTTCTGTGTTTGGGGTTCTGTGTGTGTGTGTGTGTGGTACCTTCTCCAGGGACGGAACCAGCAGGCCTGTTTGTTAATGTGGGGTTCTGTGTGTTTGGGGTTCTGTGTGTGTGGTACCTTCTCCAGGGACGGAACCAGCAGGCCTGTTTGTTAATGTGGGGTTCTGTGTGTTTGGGGTTCTGTGTGTGTGGTACCTTCTCCAGGGACGGAACCAGCAGGCCTGTTTGTTAATGTGGGGTTCTGTGTGTTTGGGGTTCTGTGTGTGTGTGTGTGTGTGTGTGTGTGTGTGTGTGTGTGTGTGTGTGTGTGTGTGTGTGTGTGTGTGTGTGTGGTACCTTTTCCAGGGACGGAACCAGCAGGCCTGTTTGTTAATGTGGGGTTCTGTGTTTGGGGTTCTGTGTGTGTGGTACCTTCTCCAGGGATGGAACCAGCAGGCCTGTTTGTTAATGTGGGGTTCTGTGTTTGGGGTTCTGTGTGTGTGTGTGTGTGTGTGTGGGGTACCTTCTGCAGGTAAGGAACCAGCAGGCCTGTTTGTTAATGTGGGGTTCTGTGTTTGGGGTTCTGTGTGTGGTACCTTCTCCAGGGATGGAACCAGCAGGTCTGTTTGTTAATGTGGGGTTCTGTGTTTGGGGTTCTGTGTGTGTGTGTGTGGTACCTTCTCCAGGGACGGAACCAGCAGGCCTGTTTGTTAATGTGGGGTTCTGTGTTTGGGGTTCTGTGTGTGTGTGTGTGTGTGGTACCTTTTTCCAGGGATGGAACCAGCAGGCCTGTTTGTTAATGTGGGGTTCTGTGTTTGGGGTTCTGTGTGTGTGTGTGTGGTACCTTCTCCAGGGATGGAACCAGCAGGCCTGTTTGTTAATGTGGGGTTCTGTGTTTGGGGTTCTGTGTGTGTGTGTGTGTGTGTGTGTGGTACCTTCTGCAGGTAAGGAACCAGCAGGCCTGTTTGTTAATGTGGGGTTCTGTGTTTGGGGTTCTGTGTGTGGTACCTTCTCCAGGGATGGAACCAGCAGGTCTGTTTGTTAATGTGGGGTTCTGTGTTTGGGGTTCTGTGTGTGGTACCTTCTCCAGGGATGGAACCAGCAGGTCTGTTTGTTAATGTGGGGTTCTGTGTTTGGGGTTCTGTGTTTGGGGTTCTGTGTGTGTGTGTGTGTGTGGTACCTTCTCCAAGGATGGAACCAGCAGGTCTGTTTGTTAATGTGGGGTTCTGTGTTTGGGGTTCTGTGTTTGGGGTTCTGTGTGTGTGTGTGTGTGTGTGTGTGTGTGTGTGTGTGTGTGTGTGGTACCTTCTCCAGGGATGGAACCAGCAGGTCTGTTTGTTAATGTGGGGTTCTGTGTTTGGGGTTCTGTGTTTGGGGTTCGGTGTGTGTGTGTGTGTGTGTGGTACCTTCTCCAGGGACGGAACCAGCAGGTCTGTTTGTTAATGTGGGGTTCTGTGTTTGGGGTTCTGTGTTTGGGGTTCGGTGTGTGTGTGTGTGTGTGTGTGTGGTACCTTCTCCAGGGATGGAACCAGCAGGTCTGTTTGTTAATGTGGGGTTCTGTGTTTGGGGTTCTGTGTTTGGGGTTCGGTGTGTGTGTGTGTGTGTGTGTGTGTGTGTGGTACCTTCTCCAGGGATGGAACCAGCAGGCCTGTTTGTTAATGTGGGGTTCTGTGTTTGGGGTTCTGTGTGTGGTACCTTCTCCAGGGACGGAACCAGCAGGCCTCTCCATTTCGGTGCGTTCTCCTCGTTGAAGAAGTCGTACTGCAGCTGCGCCGCCTGCATGGCTGCTGCCGCCGCGGGGTCCGGACTCCGGTTCTCCGGTTTACATGAAGGCTGAAAGTCCAGCGGGGGGGGCAGGCCGGTCCTCCAGAACAGCCGCTGTCACCGTGACCATCCTCGGCCGCTGCGGCCAGATGTTCACGGCTAACGGTTAGCTCCGCGGCTAGCAGCTAACGGATAGGCGTTGCTCTGTTTACCGGGATGAGAGCATGCTGACCGTTCACCGTGCCATACCACCAGTACCGGGACAGTTCCGGGACGGTCCGTGACAGACGGACCTCTAGATAACGCTGCTGAGCTGGCTGAGTTAGCCTGTTAGCATGTAGCCTCGCTAATGTTAGCACGGACGGACCATCAGCAGCTGGGCGGTTTAACGGGCAGACACATTACCGGGAGCTAGTTAACGGCAGTGTGCGTGTGTGTGTGTGCGGGCAGACTGCGTGAATCAGCGGGCTGTTCGGTCTCTGCTCCGCTGCGCTGCTAACATTCTATCCGACCACAGCGACTCTCCGGCGGTTCGGCTCCGTTAGTGTACCCCGCTCCTCCGGCTGTGTCCCCCGGACTCTCTCAGGCAGCAGCCCCGGCCCGGCCTCCTGACTTGCGGACAGTCACCGAGCTAGCGGCCGGTCGGTCAACGGCGGCCGGACTCGGTTGTTTTGACTCCTGTGTGAGGTACCGTAGACTGTGGAGTGGCTGGACATGCGCAGCGGACAGGTACTGACGTACATGGGCGGGGCTCCTGAGTGGGAGTGCGTGCTACGTCATCCACAGTGGAGACGGCGCGTGGCAGAGTGACGTAGGTCACCAGCGGTACTGCAACTAAAAAGCATGAAGATATAAAACTATTAATCAAGACTGAGACAGAAATGTTAGAACAAATGCCAGCCTGGGATCTAGCAGCTCCGCCTGCCTGAGTTCTCCAGCTTCGGTTCTAGATAGATATATACTTTATTTATCCCGAGGGAAATTCAGCATCCAGTAGCATAAAAAACATACATACATTAAACCTACATTAAACCTACATTAAAATTAAAATAAATATAACTTATAACACAGTGGCCACAGTAAAACAGTGCAAAACAGTAAATAGTGTAAATGGAGTACAGATGAAGGTAGAAATTGTTCTTTTGTCTGTTGTCCTCCCTGCCATGACTAGGAGCTGTTGTACAGTCTGATGTCCGGGGGGACAAAAGAGTTTTTAAGTATGTTGGTGGAGCTGGGCTGGTACAGCAGTCACTGAACCTCTGCCCGAAGAAGGTGGTGTGCAGAGCAGTTTGTCCAGGGTCCTTCTTTCTGCCACTGTTACCAGAGAGTCCAGCTCTGTGCCCACCACTGAGCCAGCTCTTCTCACCAGTCTGTCCAGTCGACCGGCGTCTCTCTTCTTGCTGCGTCCCTGAGCAAGACACTTAACCCCTAGTTGCTCCCGAGGCGTGCGACCTCTGATATGTATAGCAATTGTAAGTCACTTTCAGCTAAATGAATAAATGTAGTGTAACTACTGCATAAAAGAGGACGCTGGCCACCACAGACTGGTGAAACATCTGCAGCAGTTTTTTGCAGATGTTGAAGGACCCCAGCCTTCTCAGGAAGTACAGACGGCTCTGCCTTTTCTTGTGGAGAGTGTCCATATTTGCTGTCCAGTCCAGCTTGTCATCCAGCGGCAGACCCAGATATTTGTAAGTCCTGACCACCTCCACATCAACCCCCTCGATGGACACAGACTGGAAATGTCCACCATCATCTCCTTGGTCTTGGAGGTGTTCAGCTGCAGATGGTTGGTGCTGCACCACCTCACGAAGTCCTCTACCAGGCTCCTGTACTCCCCCTCCTGTCCATCCTTGATACAGCCAACTACCACAGTACGTCTGAGTATTTCTGCATGTGGCAAAGCCCAGTGTTATACTGGAAGTCAGCTTTGTATAAGGTGAAGAGGACGGGAGAGAGCACCTTCCCCTGTGGTGCTCAGGTGCTGCTTAGGCCTCCTGCCTGAGGTTTCCAGCTTCGGTCCTACTTTGAGGCCACCTGCCTGAGGTCTACCAGCTCCGCTTCAGTCCTACTTTGAGGCCGCCTGCCTGAGGTCTACCAGCTCCGCTTCAGTCCTACTTTGAGGCTGCCTGCCTGAGGTCTACCAGCTCCGCTTCAGTCCTACTTTGAGGCTGCCTGCCTGAGGTCTCCAGCTCCGCTTCAGTCCTACTTTGAGGCCGCCTGCCTGAGGTCTACCAGCTCTGCTTCAGTCCTACTTTGAGGCCACCTGCCTGAGGTCTCCAGCTTCAGTCCTACTTTGAGGCCGCCTGCCTGAGGTCTACCAGCTCCGCTTCAGTCCTACTTTGAGGCCGCCTGCCTGAGGTCTCCAGCTTCAGTCCTACTTTGAGGCCGCCTGCCTGAGGTCTACCAGCTCCGCTTCAGTCCTACTTTGAGGCCGCCTGCCTGAGGTCTCCAGCTTCAGTCCTACTTTGAGGCCACCTGCCTGAGGTCTACCAGCTCCGCTTCAGTCCTACTTTGAGGCCACCTGCCTGAGGTCTCCAGCTTCAGTCCTACTTTGAGGCCGCCTGCCTGAGGTCTACCAGCTCCGCTTCAGTCCTACTTTGAGGCCGCCTGCCTGAGGTCTACCAGCTCCGCTTCAGTCCTACTTTGAGGCCACCTGCCTGAGGTCTCCAGCTTCAGTCCTTCTTTGAGGCCGCCTGCCTGAGGTCTACCAGCTCCGCTTCAGTCCTACTTTAGGCCGCCTGCCTGAGGTCTCCAGCTTCGGACTTACTTTGAGGCCGCCTGCCTGAGGTCTACCAGCTCCGCTTCAGTCCTACTTTGAGGCTGCCTGCCTGAGGTCTACCAGCTCCGCTTCAGTCCTACTTTGAGGCCACCTGCCTGAGGTCTCCAGCTTCAGTCCTACTTTGAGGCCGCCTGCCTGAGGTCTACCAGCTCCGCTTCAGTCCTACTTTGAGGCCGCCTGCCTGAGGTCTACCAGCTCCGCTTCAGTCCTACTTTGAGGCCACCTGCCTGAGGTCTCCAGCTTCAGTCCTACTTTGAGGCCGCCTGCCTGAGGTCTACCAGCTCCGCTTCAGTCCTACTTTGAGGCCACCTGCCTGAGGTCTCCAGCTTCAGTCCTACTTTGAGGCCGCCTGCCTGAGGTCTACCAGCTCCGCTTCAGTCCTACTTTGAGGCTGCCTGCCTGAGGTCTCCAGCTTCAGTCCTACTTTGAGGCCACCTGCCTGAGGTCTACCAGCTCCGCTTCAGTCCTACTTTGAGGCCGCCTGCCTGAGGTCTCCAGCTTCAGTCCTACTTTGAGGCCGCCTGCCTGAGGTCTACCAGCTCCGCTTCAGTCCTACTTTGAGGCCACCTGCCTGAGGTCTCCAGCTTCAGTCCTACTTTGAGGCCACCTGCCTGAGGTCTACCAGCTCCGCTTCAGTCCTACTTTGAGGCCACCTGCCTGAGGTCTCCAGCTTCAGTCCTACTTTGAGGCCGCCTGCCTGAGGTCTACCAGCTCCGCTTCAGTCCTACTTTGAGGCCGCCTGCCTGAGGTCTACCAGCTCCGCTTCAGTCCTACTTTGAGGCCACCTGCCTGAGGTCTCCAGCTTCAGTCCTTCTTTGAGGCCGCCTGCCTGAGGTCTACCAGCTCCGCTTCAGTCCTACTTTAGGCCGCCTGCCTGAGGTCTCCAGCTTCGGACTTACTTTGAGGCCGCCTGCCTGAGGTCTACCAGCTCCGCTTCAGTCCTACTTTGAGGCTGCCTGCCTGAGGTCTACCAGCTCCGCTTCAGTCCTACTTTGAGGCCGCCTGCCTGAGGTCTACCAGCTCCGCTTCAGTCCTACTTTGAGGCCACCTGCCTGAGGTCTCCAGCTTCAGTCCTTCTTTGAGGCCGCCTGCCTGAGGTCTACCAGCTCCGCTTCAGTCCTACTTTGAGGCCGCCTGCCTGAGGTCTACCAGCTCCGCTTCAGTCCTACTTTGAGGCCACCTGCCTGAGGTCTCCAGCTTCAGTCCTACTTTGAGGCTGCCTGCCTGAGGTCTACCAGCTCCGCTTCAGTCCTACTTTGAGGCCACCTGCCTGAGGTCTCCAGCTTCAGTCCTACTTTGAGGCCGCCTGCCTGAGGTCTACCAGCTCCGCTTCAGTCCTACTTTGAGGCCGCCTGCCTGAGGTCTACCAGCTCCGCTTCAGTCCTACTTTGAGGCCACCTGCCTGAGGTCTCCAGCTTCAGTCCTTCTTTGAGGCCGCCTGCCTGAGGTCTACCAGCTCCGCTTCAGTCCTACTTTGAGGCCACCTGCCTGAGGTCTCCAGCTTCAGTCCTTCTTTGAGGCCGCCTGCCTGAGGTCTACCAGCTCCGCTTCAGTCCTACTTTGAGGCCGCCTGCCTGAGGTCTACCAGCTCCGCTTCAGTCCTACTTTGAGGCCACCTGCCTGAGGTCTCCAGCTTCAGTCCTACTTTGAGGCCACCTGCCTGAGGTCTACCAGCTCCGCTTCAGTCCTACTTTGAGGCCACCTGCCTGAGGTCTCCAGCTTCAGTCCTACTTTGAGGCCGCCTGCCTGAGGTCTACCAGCTCCGCTTCAGTCCTACTTTGAGGCCACCTGCCTGAGGTCTCCAGCTTCAGTCCTACTTTGAGGCCGCCTGCCTGAGGTCTACCAGCTCCGCTTCAGTCCTACTTTGAGGCCACCTGCCTGAGGTCTCCAGCTTCAGTCCTACTTTGAGGCCGCCTGCCTGAGGTCTACCAGCTCCGCTTCAGTCCTACTTTGAGGCCGCCTGCCTGAGGTCTACCAGCTCCGCTTCAGTCCTACTTTGAGGCCACCTGCCTGAGGTCTCCAGCTTCAGTCCTTCTTTGAGGCCGCCTGCCTGAGGTCTACCAGCTCCGCTTCAGTCCTACTTTAGGCCGCCTGCCTGAGGTCTCCAGCTTCGGACTTACTTTGAGGCCGCCTGCCTGAGGTCTACCAGCTCCGCTTCAGTCCTACTTTGAGGCCACCTGCCTGAGGTCTCCAGCTTCAGTCCTACTTTGAGGCCGCCTGCCTGAGGTCTACCAGCTCCGCTTCAGTCCTACTTTGAGGCCGCCTGCCTGAGGTCTACCAGCTCCGCTTCAGTCCTACTTTGAGGCCACCTGCCTGAGGTCTCCAGCTTCAGTCCTTCTTTGAGGCCGCCTGCCTGAGGTCTACCAGCTCCGCTTCAGTCCTACTTTAGGCCGCCTGCCTGAGGTCTCCAGCTTCGGACTTACTTTGAGGCCGCCTGCCTGAGGTCTACCAGCTCCGCTTCAGTCCTACTTTGAGGCCACCTGCCTGAGGTCTCCAGCTTCAGTCCTACTTTGAGGCCGCCTGCCTGAGGTCTACCAGCTCCGCTTCAGTCCTACTTTGAGGCCGCCTGCCTGAGGTCTACCAGCTCCGCTTCAGTCCTACTTTGAGGCCACCTGCCTGAGGTCTCCAGCTTCAGTCCTTCTTTGAGGCCGCCTGCCTGAGGTCTACCAGCTCCGCTTCAGTCCTACTTTAGGCCGCCTGCCTGAGGTCTCCAGCTTCGGACTTACTTTGAGGCCGCCTGCCTGAGGTCTACCAGCTCCGCTTCAGTCCTACTTTGAGGCCGCCTGCCTGAGGTCTACCAGCTCCGCTTCAGTCCTACTTTAGGCCGCCTGCCTGAGGTCTCCAGCTTCGGACTTACTTTGAGGCCGCCTGCCTGAGGTCTACCAGCTCCGCTTCAGTCCTACTTTGAGGCTGCCTGCCTGAGGTCTACCAGCTCCGCTTCAGTCCTACTTTGAGGCCACCTGCCTGAGGTCTCCAGCTTCAGTCCTACTTTGAGGCCGCCTGCCTGAGGTCTACCAGCTCCGCTTCAGTCCTACTTTGAGGCCGCCTGCCTGAGGTCTACCAGCTCCGCTTCAGTCCTACTTTGAGGCCACCTGCCTGAGGTCTCCAGCTTCAGTCCTACTTTGAGGCCGCCTGCCTGAGGTCTACCAGCTCCGCTTCAGTCCTACTTTGAGGCCACCTGCCTGAGGTCTCCAGCTTCAGTCCTACTTTGAGGCCGCCTGCCTGAGGTCTACCAGCTCCGCTTCAGTCCTACTTTGAGGCTGCCTGCCTGAGGTCTCCAGCTTCAGTCCTACTTTGAGGCCACCTGCCTGAGGTCTACCAGCTCCGCTTCAGTCCTACTTTGAGGCCGCCTGCCTGAGGTCTCCAGCTTCAGTCCTACTTTGAGGCCGCCTGCCTGAGGTCTACCAGCTCCGCTTCAGTCCTACTTTGAGGCCACCTGCCTGAGGTCTCCAGCTTCAGTCCTACTTTGAGGCCACCTGCCTGAGGTCTACCAGCTCCGCTTCAGTCCTACTTTGAGGCCACCTGCCTGAGGTCTCCAGCTTCAGTCCTACTTTGAGGCCGCCTGCCTGAGGTCTACCAGCTCCGCTTCAGTCCTACTTTGAGGCCGCCTGCCTGAGGTCTACCAGCTCCGCTTCAGTCCTACTTTGAGGCCACCTGCCTGAGGTCTCCAGCTTCAGTCCTTCTTTGAGGCCGCCTGCCTGAGGTCTCCAGCTTCGGACTTACTTTGAGGCCGCCTGCCTGAGGTCTACCAGGTCCGCTTCAGTCCTACTTTGAGGCTGCCTGCCTGAGGTCTACCAGCTCCGCTTCAGTCCTACTTTGAGGCCGCCTGCCTGAGGTCTACCAGCTCCGCTTCAGTCCTACTTTGAGGCCACCTGCCTGAGGTCTCCAGCTTCAGTCCTTCTTTGAGGCCGCCTGCCTGAGGTCTACCAGCTCCGCTTCAGTCCTACTTTGAGGCCGCCTGCCTGAGGTCTACCAGCTCCGCTTCAGTCCTACTTTGAGGCCACCTGCCTGAGGTCTCCAGCTTCAGTCCTACTTTGAGGCTGCCTGCCTGAGGTCTACCAGCTCCGCTTCAGTCCTACTTTGAGGCCACCTGCCTGAGGTCTCCAGCTTCAGTCCTACTTTGAGGCCGCCTGCCTGAGGTCTACCAGCTCCGCTTCAGTCCTACTTTGAGGCCGCCTGCCTGAGGTCTACCAGCTCCGCTTCAGTCCTACTTTGAGGCCACCTGCCTGAGGTCTCCAGCTTCAGTCCTACTTTGAGGCCGCCTGCCTGAGGTCTACCAGCTCCGCTTCAGTCCTACTTTGAGGCCGCCTGCCTGAGGTCTACCAGCTCCGCTTCAGTCCTACTTTGAGGCCACCTGCCTGAGGTCTCCAGCTTCAGTCCTTCTTTGAGGCCGCCTGCCTGAGGTCTACCAGCTCCGCTTCAGTCCTACTTTAGGCCGCCTGCCTGAGGTCTCCAGCTTCGGACTTACTTTGAGGCCGCCTGCCTGAGGTCTACCAGCTCCGCTTCAGTCCTACTTTGAGGCCACCTGCCTGAGGTCTCCAGCTTCAGTCCTACTTTGAGGCCGCCTGCCTGAGGTCTACCAGCTCCGCTTCAGTCCTACTTTGAGGCCGCCTGCCTGAGGTCTACCAGCTCCGCTTCAGTCCTACTTTGAGGCCACCTGCCTGAGGTCTCCAGCTTCAGTCCTTCTTTGAGGCCGCCTGCCTGAGGTCTACCAGCTCCGCTTCAGTCCTACTTTAGGCCGCCTGCCTGAGGTCTCCAGCTTCGGACTTACTTTGAGGCCGCCTGCCTGAGGTCTACCAGCTCCGCTTCAGTCCTACTTTGAGGCCACCTGCCTGAGGTCTCCAGCTTCAGTCCTACTTTGAGGCCACCTGCCTGAGGTCTCCAGCTTCAGTCCTACTTTGAGGCCGCCTGCCTGAGGTCTACCAGCTCCGCTTCAGTCCTACTTTGAGGCCACCTGCCTGAGGTCTCCAGCTTCAGTCCTTCTTTGAGGCCGCCTGCCTGAGGTCTACCAGCTCCGCTTCAGTCCTACTTTAGGCCGCCTGCCTGAGGTCTCCAGCTTCGGACTTACTTTGAGGCCGCCTGCCTGAGGTCTACCAGCTCCGCTTCAGTCCTACTTTGAGGCCGCCTGCCTGAGGTCTACCAGCTCCGCTTCAGTCCTACTTTGAGGCCGCCTGCCTGAGGTCTACCAGCTCCGCTTCAGTCCTACTTTGAGGCCACCTGCCTGAGGTCTCCAGCTTCAGTCCTACTTTGAGTCCTACTTTGAGGCCACCTGCCTGAGGTCTCCAGCTTCAGTCCTACTTTGAGGCTGCCTGCCTGAGGTCTCCAGCTTCAGTCCTACTTTGAGGCTGCCTGCCTGAGGTCTACCAGCTCCGCTTCAGTCCTACTTTGAGGCCGCCTGCCTGAGGTCTACCAGCTCCGCTTCAGTCCTACTTCCATTAGCTCAGGAGTTTATTTTCTACATACCTTCATCAGGTGCAGTGAAGCAGATGTTTATGCATATGTTGAGTTTACAGAATGAAGATCAGTTAATGCGGGTTTAAATCTTAGATACAGGATTTCTTCCAGAAACAGCAGCTGATTTAGACTGAAACATAAGTTGCCTGACAGTATTAGACATTAGATTGTTTAGTTTGAGTTGATCTAAATCACAGGTGACAGGTGGAGGAGCTGCTGGAAAGAAAAGAAAAAGAACTCTGAGGCATTCACTGTCACCTACAGTTCACTGCAGCTGAAGCATCTAACTGGAGTTTCCATGAACTCACACTGACAGTAATTCACACGTCTGCAGGCTGAAGGCGTCGAGCTGAACTCACAGCTGCTGTCATGTGACCAACTGTGTGAAAATAAAACTCAAGCTGCTGAGCTAACCCTAAAACCTGCTGAAACTGTGTGTATCTCAGACTCCAGATCTAGAATATGATTCCTGTTACTGTTTTATGTCCCAATGATGTGACTTACAGTTCCTTATGGACTACAGAACACTGGGAACACATTTCAAAAGTATTTAATGCTTCACTGAAATTATATCAAACAAATATGAAAAATGCATTAGAGAATCAGTCTGATGATGTTTACATGGTTTATTTACAGCTGTACAGCAGAAAACTCTAGAGACACTTTGAGCGTCCAGCAGAGGGCAGCACAGGGATTCAGGAGGGTGTAGGAGAACAGATTTCAGATAAATCAGAGACTATAAGGGTATCTGAGAGAATGAGGGGCATCACAAGGTATTACAGGGTACAGGAGGGGTTTCATAAGGTAACAGGGATATCAGAGGGTATCGGATGGGATTACAAAGTAAAATGATCATCTTGTTGAGAGTGCTGCAGGCTCACTGTGAATGACGCTTGACTCTGTTGCCCCTTTACAGATGATAATAAAACAAGGAAGGTTAGCTCCGTGGTATAAGCCCCTGTCACGGTCTGACTATTTCTGCTTTGTGTTTTCTGATCCTTGTTTCCTTGTCTTATTTTGGGATGGTCTGTGTTTCTAAGGGGCGTACTCACACTAGGTCCGGTTGCCTTGTACCCCCCTCCCCCGCTGGCCTGCGCTCACACTGCGCCTAAACGATCCGAGCTGGACCACGTTTACGTCATCACTCCAGTGTTTCCCATACATTCATTACTTGCGGCGGCCCGCCACAGTACCAGCGCTGACCACCACATTTGATTTTTACTAGGCCTATATAAAATCAAATTTGATTGCAGAGCACATATTCGCTCAGCACCTTGCTTGCTCCCTCTCTCTCTCATGAACACTGCTGCACATAACGTAAAGCTGTCAGTGTGGAGATCCACCTTAAAAAAAGTGATTAGCGAGCATGTAAAGAGCCTAGCTAACAAAGACAGCTATGTTAATGTCCACAGCTGGATTGTCAAAGTCAGCACAACCAAGTTTTCTTTTCAGCCAGGCTGACAGAGAGTCACAGCT
The DNA here is from genome assembly GCF_014851395.1 of Micropterus salmoides. Classification (NCBI taxonomy): domain Eukaryota; kingdom Metazoa; phylum Chordata; class Actinopteri; order Centrarchiformes; family Centrarchidae; genus Micropterus; species Micropterus salmoides. The sequence continues at coordinate 35,643,708 of NW_024040263.1, read as the reverse complement.
CTATTGAGCCAAGTATTCCCATAGCTCTCAGTAATTACGACTTCATGAGCTTCTTTGATGATAAAATAATAATTAATAGAGACAAAATTCACAAAGACCTGGTCTCAACTGGCACCAACTTATCTCTAAACTCAGGAACCTTAGAAACAGCTGTAAAACCAGATATATGTTTAGACTGTTTTGCTTCCCTTAGTCTTTACCAACTAACTTCAATAATTTCTTCATCTAAACCATCAACCTGCCTCTTAGACCCCATCCCGACTAGGCTGCTTAAAGATGTTTTACCCTTAGTCAGCACTTCTATACTAGATATGATAAATCTATCTCTATCAACAGGCTATGTACCACAGTACTTTAAAGTAGCTGTAATTAAACCTCTTCTGAAAAAGCCCAAACTTGATCCAGATGTTTTAGCCAACTATAGACCTATATCTAACCTTCCATTTCTCTCTAAGGTTCTGGAGAAAGCAGTTGCTAAACAGCTGTGTGACTTTCTACAGAGCAATAGTTTATTTGAGGATTTTCAGTCAGGATTTAGAGCTCATCATAGCACAGAGACAGCACTGGTGAAAATTACTAACGACCTCCTTATTGCATCAGACAAAGGACTTGTCTCTGTACTGGTTTTATTAGATCTTAGTGCTGCATTTGATACCATTGACCATCAGATCCTATTGCAGAGACTGGAACATTTCATTGGGATTAAAGGAACCGCTCTAAGCTGGTTTAAGTCCTATTTATCAGATCGATTTCAGTTTGTACATGTTAACGATGAGTCCTCCAGGCATGCCAAAGTTAGTCATGGAGTTCCTCAAGGATCTGTCCTCGGACCAATCCTCTTCACTTTATATATGCTTCCTTTAGGCAATATTATAAGGAAATATTCCATAAACTTTCATTGTTATGCAGATGATACTCAGTTATATCTATCGATAAAGCCAGATAAAACTCATCAGTTAGCTAAACTTCAAATGTGCCTTCAAGATGTTAAAACCTGGATGACCTGTAATTTTCTAATGTTAAACTCAGATAAAACTGAAGTTATTGTTCTGGGGCCTAAGCACCTCCTTGACGCATTATCTAAAGATATAGTTTCCCTTGATGGCATCGCCCTGGCCTCCAGCACCACTGTGAGGAATCTTGGAGTTATCTTTGATCAGGACATGTCGTTTAAGTCTCACATTAAGCAAATTTCAAGGACCGCCTTTTTTCACCTACGTAATATTGCGAAAATCAGGAACATCCTGTCTAAAAATGATGCAGAAAAACTAGTCCATGCATTTGTTACTTCTAGGCTGAATTACTGCAATTCCTTATTATCAGGCTGCTCGAAAAAGTCTATTAAGACTCTTCAGCTGATCCAGAATGCTGCAGCACGTGTTCTGACAGGAACCAGGAAAAGAGATCACATTTCTCCTGTCTTAGCTTCTTTGCATTGGCTTCCAGTAAAATCCAGAACAGAATTTAAAATCATTCTTCTTACCTACAAAGCTCTTAATGTTCAGGCACCATCTTATCTTAAAGAGCTCATAGTACCTTACTACCCCACCAGAGCACTGTGCTCCCAGAATGCAGGGTTACTTGTGGTTCTTAGAGTCTTCAAAAGTAGACTAGGAGCCAGAGTGTTCAGCTATCAATCTCCTCTCCTGTGGAACCAGGTTCCAGTTTGGGTTCAGGAGGCAGACACCATCTCCACATTTAAGAGTAGGCTTAAGACTTTCCTCTTTGATAAAGCTTATAGTTAGGGCTGGCTCGGGTGAGTCCTGAACCATCCCTTAGTTATGGTGCTAGAGGCCTAGACTGCCGGGGGACTTCCCATGATGCACTGAGCTCCTCTCTCTCTCTGCATGTTATTAACTCCACTTCTTCCCTTTCCCGCAGTCTTGTGCTTTCTTGTCCCTCTCCTCTCTCCTGTTTCTGGCTCCGGAGCAGGACTCAGAGTTGAGCCTCACCTGCTGCCTCCCATTCTGCAGTGAAGTCTCCTGAAACTACCTGGCTCTGCCACACTCACCTTGCCAGATCGTAGTATCTGCTGAGTCCAGTACTATTTTCATGAACTTCTGACCACTGCCTGTTGAATCCAACCTAACAGTGTTCCTGTTCTCCCAGCAGTTCCAGTGCTCCACTCTGATACTACCCAGCTTTTGGACCCTCCTGTTCGGAACGTCACACCTCAGACCACCTTCTGGGTCAAGCTCAGTCCCGGTCCATATTTTTTAAGCTCTCTGAAAAAGTCACCATTGAAATTATAGCCCCAGCCTCCTGGCTCTCTGTGTCTCGCTCCTGGGTTCACTAAATTCACCAAAACACCATTACTATTTATTCTACTGCCCCTCCCCCCCAAGAGTGCAATGGGATTACTTCTGTCATAAAAATGAATTCAAATAAATAAATAATTTAATTGAATATTGGGGTACCAAAGGGTAACAAAGGGTACAGGAATATATACACAACGATATGAGAGGGTTTAGGAGAGTACACAAAGGTATGATGGTGCATCATGGGGGTATCAGAAGAGAAACTCAAAGAGGGTATCAGGGTGTTTAAGAGGGTGTAGGAGGGACTGCTGGGCATCAGAAGGTACAGGAGGGGTATCCCAGGATTTGATAGGGTTTAAGAGGGTATAGGAGGGGTATGATGGGGCATCATAGGGTACAGGAGGGGTATCCGAGGGTTTGATAGGGTTTGAGAGGTTATAGGAGAGGTATGATAGGGCATCAGAGGGTACAGGAGGGGTATCCCAGGATTTGATAGGGTTTAAGAGGGTATAGGAGGGGTATCCGAGGGTTTGATAGGGTTTGAGAGGTTATAGGAGAGGTATGATGGGGCATCAGAGGGTACAGGAGGGGTATCCGAGGGTTTGATAGGGTTTGAGAGGTTATAGGAGAGGTATGATGGGGTATCAGAGGGTACAGGAGGGGTATCCCAGGATTTGATAGGGTTTAAGAGGGTATAGGAGGGGTATCCGAGGGTTTGATAGGGTTTGAGAGGTTATAGGAGGGGTATGATGGGGCATCAGAGGGTACAGGAGGGGTATCCGAGGGCTTGATAGGGTCTAAGAGGGTATAGAGGGGTGTGATGTGGGTATCAGAGTGTTTAAGAGGCATATCAGTTAGATTCTCACATCTGATCAGATACATGGGTACCAGAAGGGGGTAAATACATGAAATGGTAAAGACGTGGCATCCAGCCTGCTGCAGTATCAGAGACCGAGCTGAAGATGACTGAAGGAGTTTCTCTGCCTTCAATTCAAGTTCAATAAATAATAAAGCACCAAGCAGCAGCATTCAGTTTATACACCTGGACCACCTGCACACACCTGGACTTCCTGTGTGTGAGAAGATGACACGGCAGAGAACACGTCAGTCTGATCTTAGACCAGCCGAATGGTGATCAGGTCCAGTGTTGGTTGACTTTATTTGATGAGTACTGGTTTCACCTGGTCCAGATGTTCTTTAGTAAATGTCCCACATGTTCTCCAGATATACACGGTGTTCCTCATTCAGCGAAGATGGTTAAACTCCAGGTCAGAGTTAGTCTGGCTCAGCTCGCAGGCCAGCGTAAGACAAACACCAACTTCTACACAACACTGCTTCATCCACATGTTCTCCGATCAAGTAAAAAACTCTGGATCTATTTACACATCTGTGAGAGAGCTCATTGTGTGGATCCAAACCAGCTGGTAATGAAACATCTTCTCATACAGGTCTGAACATCTGCAGAACCAGTTCCTGGACTGGACTGATAATCATTACTCCACTTTAGGACTGACTGTTTTCACGTTCAGCTGCTTCGTTTAACAACTTTAACGTATTTTGTTCACTAAAAATGTATATATATCTCAAATTAAGTTAACTGCTGCTGAGGACAATTAGTTTGCATTGATTGGCTGTCAGGATCAAACAGCAACTGAACAAAGAAAAGATCACATGGCCTGAACCTGCAATTAAAAATTACATCTGATTTCTCTGAAGACCGGACTGAAGATTTCTTCTACTGCTCTGAAAAGAGTGAAACGAGAGAAAACTACGAACACAAAAGAAACAAACTTGTAAAGACGGTCTATCTGATTCTATTATAAATCTGGTTCTGTGCCTCAGACGGGCAGTGCTTGTACTGAGAGACGTGGACCTGCAGGTTTGGATCAACAGGTTCAGGGTGGTTGATGCAGCAGTTGAGTCTGAGCTCAGTCTGAAGACCTTGTTCTGTTTATTGTGTGGTTCTGGTTCAGAGCTCCATGGACCTCAAAGACAGATCAGAGCAGGACCTGGACCAGCTGAGAGATTGTCAGAATCATCTCAGTACTGTGTGTGATGTGTACTTTCACTTTTAGGTCTGTGGCGTGTATGCTCCAGTCTGACTTCATTACCAATTCTGGTTTTAAAAGTTCTGGACCTGGTCCTCTCAGTGTCTGAATCCAAAAGGGCACTGATTCTGGTCCTGATTCTGGTGTAAACTCTGTACAGTTCACATCGGTGTGACCAGCATCTCCTTCCCTTCCTCTCTGATTGAACTCTGACCATGTTCAGCCAATCAGAGAGCGCGGCGGAAACTGACCTCATGCAGGAAATACTGATAATCAGCTGGTCAATAATCAAACTGTGCTGGTCTCAGTCTGACTCGGACTCGACTCCTGCTTTACCTTTACAATGTGTGTGTGTGTGTGTGTGTGTGTTTGTGTACTTCCTGCAGGGTTAACCAACAGACTGAAGACATTTTTCTTCACGACTTCAGAGCTGCTTGAAGGTTCAGACTTGGTGTTAAGGGTTAGAGTAGAATCAGGGTCTCAAGGAACCGGTTCTGTCACAACGGGTCCTCAAATCTATACAAGTACTGTTACTGTGTGTGTTACAGTGTGCGTGTGTGTTACAGTGTGTTACTGTGTGTAACTGTGTGTAGCTGTGTGTTACTGTGTGTAACTGTGTGTTACTGTGTGTTACAGTGTGTAACTGTGTGTTACAGTGTGTTACTGTGTAACTGTGTGTGACTATGTGTTACAGTGTGTTACATAATGTAACTGTGTGTTACTGTGTGTTAGTGTGTGTGACTGTATGTAACTGTGTGTAACTGTGTGTTACTGTGTGTTACTGTATGTAACTGGTTGTAAGTGTGTTACTCTGTGTTGCAGTGTGTAACTGTAACTGTATGTAACTGTATGTAACTGTATGTAACTGTATGTAACTGTGTGTAACTATGTGTTATAGTGTGTAACTGTGTGTTACTGTGTGTAACTGTATGTAACTGTGTGTTACTGTATGTAACTGTGTGTAACTGTGTGTTACTGTTTGTGTTACAGTGTGTAACTGTGTGTGACTATTTGTGTTACAGTGTGTAACTGTGTGTAACTGTGTGTTACTGTGTGTGTTACAGTGTGTAACTGTGTGTTACAGTGTGTGTTACAGTGTGTTACAGTGTGTAAATGTGTGTGTAACTGTGTGTAATTGTGCGTTACTATGTGTGTAACTGTGTGTAACTTTGTAACTGTGTGTTACAGTGTGTAACTGTGTGTTATTGTGTGTTACTGTATGTAACTGGTTGTAAGTGTGTTACTCTGTGTTGCAGTGTGTAACTGTAACTGTATGTAACTGTATGTAACTGTATGTAACTGTGTGTAACTATGTGTTATAGTGTGTAACTGTGTGTTACTGTGTGTAACTGTATGTAACTGTGTGTTACTGTATGTAACTGTGTGTAACTGTGTGTTACTGTTTGTGTTACAGTGTGTAACTGTGTGTGACTGTTTGTGTTACAGTGTGTAACTGTGTGTAACGGTGTGTAACGGTGTGGAACTGTGTGGAACTGTGTGTAACGGTATGTAACTGTGTGTAACTGTGTGTTACTGTGTGTAGCTGTGTGTTACTGTTTGTGTTACAGTGTGGAACTGTGTGTTACTGTGTGGAACTGTGTGTTACAGTGTGTAACTGTATGTAACGGTGTGTTACTGTGTGTAATTGTGTGTTACAGAGTGTAACTGTGTGTAACGGTGTGTAACGGTGTGTAACAGTGTGTAAATGTGTGTAACTGTGTGTTACAGTGTGTGTTACAGTGTGTTACAGTGTGTAACTGTGTGTGTAATTGTGCGTTACTGTGTGTGTAACTGTGTGTAACTTTGTAACTGTGTGTTACAGTGTGTAACTGTGTGTAACTGTGTCTTACTGTTTGTGTTACTGTTTGTGTTACAGTGTGTAACTGTGTGTTACAGTGTGTTACTGTGTAACTGTGTGTGACTGTATATAACTGTGTGTAACTGTGTGTTACTGTGTGTTACTGTATGTAACTGGTTGTAAGTGTGTTACTCTGTGTTGCAGTGGGTAACTGTAACTGTATGTAACTGTGTGTAACTATGTGTTGTAGTGTGTAACTGTGTGTTATTGTGTGTAACTGTATGTAACTGTGTGTTACTGTATGTAACTGTGTGTAACTGTGTGTTACTGTTTGTGTTACAGTGTGTAACTGTGTGTGACTGTTTGTGATACAGTGTGTAACTGTGTGTTACTGTGTGTGTTACAGTGTGTAACTGTGTGTTACAGTGTGTAACTGTGTGTTACAGTGTGTGTTACAGTGTGTAAATGTGTGTGTAACTGTGTGTAATTGTGCGTTACTGTGTGTGTAACTGTGTGTAACTTTGTAACTGTGTGTTACAGTGTGTAACTGTAACTGTGTGTTACTGTAACTGTATGTGTGTTGCAGTGTGTAACTATGTGTTACTGTGTGTAACTGTGTGTAACTGTGTGTTACAGTGTGTGTTACAGTGTGTTACAGTGTGTAACTGTGTGTGTAATTGTGCGTTACTGTGTGTGTAACTGTGTGTAACTTTGTAACTGTGTGTTACAGTGTGTAACTGTGTGTAACTGTGTCTTACTGTTTGTGTTACTGTTTGTGTTACAGTGTGTAACTGTGTGTTACAGTGTGTTACTGTGTAACTGTGTGTGACTGTATATAACTGTGTGTAACTGTGTGTTACTGTGTGTTACTGTATGTAACTGGTTGTAAGTGTGTTACTCTGTGTTGCAGTGGGTAACTGTAACTGTATGTAACTGTGTGTAACTATGTGTTGTAGTGTGTAACTGTGTGTTATTGTGTGTAACTGTATGTAACTGTGTGTTACTGTATGTAACTGTGTGTAACTGTGTGTTACTGTTTGTGTTACAGTGTGTAACTGTGTGTGACTGTTTGTGATACAGTGTGTAACTGTGTGTTACTGTGTGTGTTACAGTGTGTAACTGTGTGTTACAGTGTGTAACTGTGTGTTACAGTGTGTGTTACAGTGTGTAAATGTGTGTGTAACTGTGTGTAATTGTGCGTTACTGTGTGTGTAACTGTGTGTAACTTTGTAACTGTGTGTTACAGTGTGTAACTGTAACTGTGTGTTACTGTAACTGTATGTGTGTTGCAGTGTGTAACTATGTGTTACTGTGTGTAACTGTGTGTAACTGTGTGTTACTGTTTGTGTTAGTGTGTAGCTGTGTGTTACTGTTTGTGTTACAGTGTGGAACTGTGTGTAACTGTGTGTAACTGTGTGTTACTGTGTGTTACTGTTTGTGTTACAGTGTGTAACTGTGTGTAACTGTGTGTTACAGTGTGTAACTGTATGTAACGGTGTGTTACTGTGTGTTACTGTGTGTAACTGTGTGTTACAGAGTGTAACTGTGTGTAACGGTGTGTAACTGTGTGTAAATGTGTGTTACTGTGTGTTACAGTGTGTAACTGTGTGTTACAGTGTGTGTTACAGTGTGTAACTGTGTGTGACTGTTTGTGTTACAGTGTGTAACTGTGTGTGTAACTGTGCGTTACTGTGTGTGTAACTGTGTGTTACTGTTTGTGTTAGTGTGGAACTGTGTGTTACTGTGTGTAACGGTGTGTAACGGTGTGTAACTGTGTGTAACGGTATGTAACTGTGTGTAACTGTGTGTAACTGTGTGTAACGGTGTGTAACTGTGTGTAACGGTGTATTACTGTGTGTAACTGTGTGTTACTGTGTGTAACTGTGTGTAACGGTGTGTAACTGTGTGTAACGGTGTGTTACTGTGTGTAACTGTGTGTTACTGTGTGTAACTGTGTGTTACTCTGTGTAGCTGTGTGTAACGGTGTGTAACGGTGTGTAACTGTATGTAACGGTGTGTTACTGTGTGTTACTGTGTGTAACTGTGTGTAACGGTGTGTAACTGTATGTAACGGTGTGTTACTGTGTGTTACTGTGTGTAACTGTGTGTAACGGTGTGTAACGGTGTGTTACTGTATGTAACGGTGTGTTACTGTGTGTAACTGTGTGTTACTGTGTGTAGCTGTGTGTAACGGTGTGTAACTGTGTGTAACTGTGTGTAACGGTGTGTAACTGTATGTAACGGTGTGTTACTGTGTGTAACTGTGTGTTACTGTGTGAAACTGTGTGTTACTGTGTGTTACAGAGTGTTACTGTGTGTAACTGTGTGTTACTGTGTGTAACGGTGTGTTACTGTGTGTAACGGTGTGTAACTGTGTGTTACTGTATGTAACTGTAAAACTGTGTGTTACTGTGTGTTACATTGTGTAACTGTGTGTTACAGTGTGTAACTGTGTGTTACTGTATGTAACTGTAAAACTGTGTGTTACTGTGTGTTACTGTGTGTTACTGTGTGTTACAGTGTGTAACTGTGTAACTGTGTGTTGCTGTGTGTTACATTGTGTAACTGTGTGTTACAGTGTGTAACTGTGTGTTACTGTATGTAACTGTAAAACTGTGTGTTACAGTGTGTAACTGTGTGTTACAGTGTGTAACTGTGTGTTGCTGTGTGTTACATTGTGTAACTGTGTGTTACAGTGTGTAACTGTGTGTTACTGTATGTAACTGTAAAACTGTGTGTTACTGTGTGTTACAGTGTGTAACTGTGTGTTACTGTGTGTAACTGTATGTAACTGTGTTACTGTGTGTTACATTGTGTAACTGTGTGTTACAGTGTGTAACTGTGTGTAACAGTGTGTTACTGTATGTAACTGTAAAACTGTGTGCTACAGTGTGTTACTGTGTGTTACTGTGTTACAGTGTGTAACTCTGTGTTACAGTGTGTTACTGTATGTAACTGTGTGTTGCAGTGTGTAACTGTGTGTTACTGTGTGTTACTGTGTTACAGTGTGTTACTGTATGTAACTGTGTGTAACTGTGTGTTACTGTATGTAACTGTGTGTAACTGTGTGTAACTATGTGTTACAGTGTGTTACAGTGTGTTACTATGTGTTACTGTGTGTTACTGTGTTACTGTGTGTGTTACAGTGTGTTACTGTGTGTTACAGTGTGTGTTACAGTGTGTGTTACAGTGTGTAACTGTGTGCTACAGTGTGTAACTGTGTGTTACTGCGTGTTACATTTTGTAACTGTGTGTAACTTTGTAACTGTGTGTTACAGTGTGTTACTGTGTGTAACTGTGTGTTACTGTGTGTGTTACAGTGTGTAACTGTGTGTTACTATGTGTTACTGTGTGTTACTGTGTTACAGTGTGTGTAACTGTGTGTAACTATGTGTTACAGTGTGTAACTGTGTGTTACTGCGTGTTACATTGTGTAACTGTGTGTAACTTTGTAACTGTGTGTTACAGTGTGTTACTGTGTGTAACTGTGTGTTACTGTGTGTGTAACGGTGTGTAACTGTGTGTAACTGTATGTGTGTGTTACTGTGTTACTGTGTGTTACAGTGTGTAACTCTGTGGTACAGTATGTTAGTGTGTGTTACAGTGTGTTACAGTGTGTTACAGTGTGTTACAGTGTGTAACTGTGTGTTACAGTGTGTTACTGTATGTAACTGTGTGTTAGTGTGTGTTACATTGTGTAACTGTGTGTTACAGTGTGTTACTGTATGTAACTGTGTGTTAGTGTGTGTTACATTGTGTAACTGTGTGTAACTTTGTAACTGTGTGTTAGTGTGTGTTACTTTGTGTAACTGTGTGTTACAGTGTGTAACTCTGTTACAGTGTGTGTTACAGTATGTTACTGTGTGTTACAGTGTGTTACTGTGTGTAACTGTGTGTTAGTGTGTGTTACAGTGTGTAACTGTGTGTTACAGTGTGTTACTGTGTATAACTGTGTGTTAGTGTGTGTTACAGTGTGTAACTGTGTGTAACTGTGTGTTACTGTGTGTAACTGTGTGTAACTTTGTAACTGTGTGTTACTGTGTGTAACTGTGTGTTACAGTGTGTTACTGTGTGTAACTGTGTGTTACTGTGTGTAACTGTGTGTTAGTGTGTGTTACAGCGTGTTACTGTGTGTAACTTTGTAACTGTGTGTTACTGTGTGTAACTGTGTGTTACAGTGTGTTACTGTGTGTAACTGTGTGTTACTGTGTGTAACTGTGTGTAACTGTGTGTAACTATGTGTTACAGTGTGTTACTATGTGTTACTGTGTGTAACTCTGTTACAGTGTGTGTTACAGTATGTTACTGTGTGTTACAGTGTGTTACTGTGTGTAACTGTGTGTTACTGTGTGTAACTGTGTGTAACTGTGTGTAACTATGTGTTACAGTGTGTTACTATGTGTTACTGTGTGTAACTCTGTTACAGTGTGTGTTACAGTATGTTACTGTGTGTTACAGTGTGTTACTGTGTGTTACTGTGTGTTACAGTGTGTTACAGTGTGTTACTGTGTGTAACTGTGTGTTACTGTGTGTAACTGTGTGTAACTGTGTGTAACTATGTGTTACAGTGTGTTACTATGTGTTACTGTGTGTAACTCTGTTACAGTGTGTGTTACAGTATGTTACTGTGTGTTACAGTGTGTTACTGTGTGTAACTGTGTGTTACAGTGTGTTACTGTATGTAACTGTGTGTTAGTGTGTGTTACATTGTGTAACTGTGTGTAACTTTGTAACTGTGTGTTAGTGTGTGTTACTTTTGTAACTGTGTGTTACAGTGTGTAACTCTGTTACAGTGTGTGTTACAGTATGTTACTGTGTGTAACTGTGTGTTAGTGTGTGTTACTTTGTGTAACTGTGTGTTACAGTGTGTAACTCTGTTACAGTGTGTGTTACAGTATGTTACTGTGTGTAACTGTGTGTAACTGTGTGTAACTATGTGTTACAGTGTGTTACTATGTGTTACTGTGTGTAACTCTGTTACAGTGTGTGTTACAGTATGTTACTGTGTGTTACAGTGTGTTACTGTGTGTAACTGTGTGTTACAGTGTGTTACTGTATGTAACTGTGTGTTAGTGTGTGTTACATTGTGTAACTGTGTGTAACTTTGTAACTGTGTGTTAGTGTGTGTTACTTTGTGTAACTGTGTGTTACAGTGTGTAACTCTGTTACAGTGTGTGTTACAGTATGTTACTGTGTGTTACAGTGTGTTACTGTGTGTAACTGTGTGTTAGTGTGTGTTACAGTGTGTAACTGTGTGTTACAGTGTGTTACTGTGTATAACTGTGTGTTAGTGTGTGTTACAGTGTGTAACTGTGTGTAACTGTGTGTTACTGTGTGTAACTGTGTGTTAGTGTGTGTTACAGCGTGTTACTGTGTGTAACTTTGTAACTGTGTGTTACTGTGTGTAACTGTGTGTTACAGTGTGTTACTGTGTGTAACTGTGTGTTAGTGTGTGTTACAGTGTGTTACTGTGTGTAACTGTGTGTTACTGTGTGTAACTGTGTGTAACTGTGTGTAACTATGTGTTACAGTGTGTTACTATGTGTTACTGTGTGTAACTCTGTTACAGTGTGTGTTACAGTATGTTACTGTGTGTTACAGTGTGTTACTGTGTGTAACTGTGTGTTACTGTGTGTAACTGTGTGTAACTGTGTGTAACTATGTGTTACAGTGTGTTACTATGTGTTACTGTGTGTAACTCTGTTACAGTGTGTGTTACAGTATGTTACTGTGTGTTACAGTGTGTTACTGTGTGTAACTGTGTGTTACAGTGTGTTACTGTATGTAACTGTGTGTTAGTGTGTGTTACATTGTGTAACTGTGTGTAACTTTGTAACTGTGTGTTAGTGTGTGTTACTTTGTGTAACTGTGTGTTACAGTGTGTAACTCTGTTACAGTGTGTGTTACAGTATGTTACTGTGTGTAACTGTGTGTTAGTGTGTGTTACTTTGTGTAACTGTGTGTTACAGTGTGTAACTCTGTTACAGTGTGTGTTACAGTATGTTACTGTGTGTAACTGTGTGTAACTGTGTGTAACTATGTGTTACAGTGTGTTACTATGTGTTACTGTGTGTAACTCTGTTACAGTGTGTGTTACAGTATGTTACTGTGTGTTACAGTGTGTTACTGTGTGTAACTGTGTGTTACAGTGTGTTACTGTATGTAACTGTGTGTTAGTGTGTGTTACATTGTGTAACTGTGTGTAACTTTGTAACTGTGTGTTAGTGTGTGTTACTTTGTGTAACTGTGTGTTACAGTGTGTAACTCTGTTACAGTGTGTGTTACAGTGTGTTACTGTGTGTAACTGTGTGTTACAGTGTGTTACTGTATGTAACTGTGTGTTAGTGTGTGTTACATTGTGTAACTGTGTGTAACTTTGTAACTGTGTGTTAGTGTGTGTTACTTTGTGTAACTGTGTGTTACAGTGTGTAACTCTGTTACAGTGTGTGTTACAGTATGTTACTGTGTGTAACTGTGTGTTAGTGTGTGTTACTTTGTGTAACTGTGTGTTACAGTGTGTAACTCTGTTACAGTATGTTACTGTGTGTAACTGTGTGTAACTGTGTGTAACTATGTGTTACTGTGTGTTACAGTGTGTTACTGTGTGTAACTGTGTGTTACAGTGTGTTACTGTATGTAACTGTGTGTTAGTGTGTGTTACATTGTGTAACTGTGTGTAACTTTGTAACTGTGTGTTAGTGTGTGTTACTTTGTGTAACTGTATGTGTGTTACAGTGTGTAACTCTGTTACAGTGTGTGTTACAGTGTGTTACTGTGTGTAACTGTGTGTTAGTGTGTGTTACAGTGTGTAACTGTGTGTTACAGTGTGTTACTGTGTGTAACTGTGTGTTAGTGTGTGTTACAGTGTGTAACTGTGTGTAACTGTGTGTTACTGTGTGTAACTGTGTGTTAGTGTGTGTTACAGTGTGTTACTGTGTGTAACTTTGTAACTGTGTGTTACTGTGTGTTACAGTGTGTTACTGTGTGTAACTGTGTGTTAGTGTGTGTTACAGTGTGTAACTGTGTGTAACTGTGTGTAACTATGTGTTACAGTGTGTTACAGTGTGTTACTATGTGTTACTGTGTGTTACTGTGTTACTGTGTGTAACTGTGTGTAACTGTGTGTAACTATGTGTTACAGTGTGTTACTATGTGTTACTGTGTGTAACTCTGTTACAGTGTGTGTTACAGTGTGTTACTGTGTGTAACTGTGTGTTACTGTGTGTAACTGTGTGTAACTGTGTGTAACTATGTGTTACAGTGTGTTACTATGTGTTACTGTGTGTAACTCTGTTACAGTGTGTGTTACAGTATGTTACTGTGTGTTACAGTGTGTTACTATGTGTTACTGTGTGTAACTCTGTTACAGTGTGTGTTACAGTATGTTACTGTGTGTAACTGTGTGTTACTGTGTGTAACTGTGTGTAACTGTGTGTAACTATGTGTAACTGTGTGTTACTGTGTGTAACTGTGTGTTACTGTGTGTTACTGTGTGTTACTGTGTGTAACTCTGTTACAGTGTGTGTTACAGTATGTTACTGTGTGTTACTGTGTGTTACAGTGTGTTACTGTGTGTAACTGTGTGTTACTGTGTGTTACTGTGTGTTACTGTGTGTTACAGTGTGTTACTGTGTGTAACTGTGTGTTACTGTGTGTAACTATGTGTAACTGTGTGTTACTGTGTGTAACTGTGTGTAACTGTGTGTTACTGTGTGTTACTGTGTGTTACTGTGTGTTACAGTGTGTTACTGTGTGTAACTGTGTGTTACTATGTGTTACTGTGTGTAACTCTGTTACAGTGTGTGTTACAGTGTGTTACTGTGTGTTACTGTGTGTTACAGTGTGTTACTGTGTGTAACTGTGTGTTACTGTGTGTAACTGTGTGTAACTGTGTGTAACTATGTGTTACAGTGTGTTACTATGTGTTACTGTGTGTAACTCTGTTACAGTGTGTGTTACAGTGTGTTACTGTGTGTTACAGTGTGTTACTGTGTGTAACTGTGTGTTAGTGTGTGTTACAGTGTGTAACTGTGTGCATCATGGACAGCAGTCCGGCAGCAGGGGGCGCTTGGCTGCACTCGTCCGTCCTACAAACACTTTGCTTCAGAATAAAAGTGGAACTCATCGAACACATTTTAGAAACAGGTACTGAACTGGAAGTCCGTCCAGAACCACGTCACATAAAGCTGGTTCACCAAACACTGAGGGTTCTGTCGTTAACCCCTCGCGCTCCTCCTCTGTCTGACGAACAGCCGGCAGCTCAGACAGAGGACTCGCGGGCGGTTTTGGATCGCAGAGCTCCACCCCGGCTCAGGAAGGGGAAGGTGGTACCGAGGCAACCGGCGGCCACGGTCAGACCCAGGCTGGCCCAGGCGCAGCAGATGGACCAGCCGTAACCATGATCCACGTCGGCCGGCAGACCGTAGATGAAGGGAGGGTTTCTGGCGAGGTCGTAGGTCACGCTGGCTGCATACGTACACAGAGAGATGGTGCAGAAGATCCCTAAAGAGACCAGAGACCACATCAGAGACCGGAGATCAGACCAGAGATCAGAGACCATATCAAAGACCTGAGATCAGATCAGAGACCAGAGACCTGAGATCAGACCAGAGACTAGAGACCAGGTCAGAGACCTGAGATCAGACCAGAGACCATATCAAAGACCTGAGATCAGATCAGAGACCAGAGACCTGAGATCAGACCAGAGACTAGAGACGAGGTCAGAAACCTGAGATCAGACCAGAGACGAGGTCAGAGACCTGAGATCAGACCAGAGACCAGGTCAGAGACCTGAGATCAGATCAGAGACCAGCGACCAGGTCAGAGGCTGTTCTGTTTCAGTTTGTCATCAGAGACTCTGTGTCATAGTGTCCTTCATGTTGTTGTGAGTGCTGACCAGCAGGGGGAGACTCAGGTCTACAGATCCAGCACACACACACAGGTGAGTTACCTGCCATCAGGAACAGCAGGCCGGAGACGTGCTGAGTCAGACTCTCCTCCCAGAAGAATCCGACCGACGCCACGATGCTCCCACACAGCAGGACGGCCGCCGCCATGCCCAGAAACCCCGCTGTGATGCGCCGCAGGTCTACACGCACACACACACACACACACACACAACTGTATTAAATTAAACTAAAGGAGGAAACACACAGAGTGTTACCGTAGCGACTCCCCCCCACACTGTACTGTTACATAACGCTATCACGCCGTTTCCATGGCACCCAATGACAAGCAGCCAGAAAATAATATTGATATCAGATCAGCAGGGAAAAAATCAATAATCAATAATCCATCATCTGGAACTGTCAGGAGGCCGCCTTCAGACTGAAGTACTACTGTGGTACTACTGTAAATTACTACTGTAATACCACTGTAACACTACTGTAATTCTACTGTAATATATTAGTGTAATATTACTGTAAAATATTACTGAAATACTACTGTAATACTACCGTAATATTGTAATACATTACTGTAATACTACTGTAACACTACTGTAATACTACTGTAGTACTATTGTAAAATACTACTGTTGTACTACTGTAATACTAATGTAGTACTACTGTAATATATTACTGTAAAACTACTGTAACACTACTGTAATGCATTACTGTAATACTACTGAAATACTACTGCAATACTACTGTAATATGTTATTGTAATACTACTGTAGTACTATTGTAATACTACTGCAATACTACTGTAATATATTATTGTAATACTACTGAAATATATTACTGTAAACTACTGTAAAACTACTGTAATGCATTACTGTAATACTACTGAAATACTACTGCAATACTACTGTAATATGTTATTGTAATACTACTGTAGTACTATTGTAAAATACTGCTGTTGTACTACTGTAATACTAATGTAGTACTACTGTAATATATTACTGTAAAACTACTGTAACTACTGTAATGCATTACTGTAATACTACTGAAATACTACTGCAATACTACTGTAATATGTTATTGTAATACTACTGTAGTACTATTGTAATACTACTGCAATACTACTGTAATGCATTACTGTAATACTACTGTAGTACTACTGTAGTACTACTGTAATACTATTGTAATATGTTATTGTAATACTACTGTAGTACTACTGTAATACTATTGTAATATGTTATTGTAATACTACTGAAATATATTACTGTAAAACTACTGTAACACTACTGTAATGCATTACTGTAATACTACTGTAGTACTACTGTAATACTATTGTAATATGTTATTGTAACACTACTGTAGTACTATTGTAATACTACTGCAATACTACTGTAATATATTATTGTAATACTACTGTAGTACTACTGTAATACTACTGTAATACAACTGTAATACTACTGAAATATATTACTGTAAAACTACTGTAACACTACTGTAATGCATTACTGTAATACTACTGTAGTACTACTATAATACTATTGTAATATGTTATTGTAATACTACTGTAATATATTACTGCAAAACTACTGTAACACTATTGTAATACATTACTGTAATACTACTGTAGTACTACTGTAATACTACTGTAATATGTTATTGTAATACTACTGTAGTACTACTGTAATACTACTGTAATACTACTGTAATATGTTATTGTAATACTACTGTAATATATTACTGTAATGTTACTGTAATTCTACTGTAATAAATTAGTGTAATACTACTGTAGTACTACTGTAATACTACTGTAATATGTTATTGTAATACTACTGTAGTACTACTGTAATACTACTGTAATACTACTGTAATATGTTATTGTAATACTACTGTAATATATTACTGTAATGTTACTGTAATTCTACTGTAATAAATTAGTGTAATACTACTGTAATACCACTGTAACACTACTGTAATACATTACTGTAATACTACTGTAGTACTACTGTAATACTACTGTAATATTTTATTGTAATACTACTGTAGTACTACTGTAATACTACTGTAATATGTTATTGTAGTACTACTGTAATACTACTGTAATATGTTATTGTAGTACTACTGTATTATATTACTGTAAAACTACTGTAATAGATTACTGTAATACATTACTGTAATGCTACTGTAATATTACTGTAATATATTACTGTAATGCTACGGTAATAAATTACTGTAATGTTACTGTAACACTACTGTAATACTACTGTAATATGTTATTGTAATACTACTGTAGTACTACTGTAATACCACTGTAATATGTTATTGTAGTACTGCTGTAATACTACTGTAATATGTTATTGTAGTACTACTGTATTATATTACTGTAAAACTACTGTAACACTACTGTAATAGATTACTGTAATATTACTGTAATATATTACTGTAATGCTACTGTAATAGATTACTGTAATATTACTGTATATATTACTGTAATGCTACTGTAATATTACTGTAATATATTACTGTAAAGATACTGTAATATATTACTGTAATGCTACTGTAATATATTACTGTAATATTACTGTAATATATTACTGTAAAGCTACTGTAATAGCTTAATGTAATATAACTGTAATATATTACTGTAATGCTACTGTAATGCTACTGTAATATATTACTGTAAAGCTACTGTAATATATTACTGTAATATTACTGTAATATATTACTGTAATGCTACGGTAATAAATTACTGTAATGTTACTGTAACACTACTGTAATACTACTGTAATATGTTATTGTAATACTACTGTAGTACTACTGTAATACTACTGTAATATGTTATTGTAGTACTGCTGTAATACTACTGTAATATGTTATTGTAGTACTACTGTATTATATTACTGTAAAACTACTGTAACACTACTGTAATAGATTACTGTAATATTACTGTAATATATTACTGTAATGCTACTGTAATAGATTACTGTAATATTACTGTAATATATTACTGTAATGCTACTGTAATATTACTGTAATATATTACTGTAAAGATACTGTAATATATTACTGTAATGCTACTGTAATATATTACTGTAATATTACTGTAATATATTACTGTAATGCTACTGTAATATATTACTGTAATATTACTGTAATATATTACTGTAAAGCTACTGTAATAGCTTAATGTAATATAACTGTAATATATTACTGTAATGCTACTGTAATATTACTGTAATATATTACTGTAAAGCTACTGTAATATATTACTGTAATATTACTGTAATATATTACTGTAATGCTACGGTAATAAATTACTGTAATGTTACTGTAACACTACTGTAATACTACTGTAATATGTTATTGTAATACTACTGTAGTACTACTGTAATACTACTGTAATATGTTATTGTAGTACTGCTGTAATACTACTGTAATATGTTATTGTAGTACTACTGTATTATATTACTGTAAAACTACTGTAACACTACTGTAATAGATTACTGTAATATTACTGTAATATATTACTGTAATGCTACTGTAATAGATTACTGTAATATTACTGTAATGCTACTGTAATATTACTGTAATATATTACTGTAAAGATACTGTAATATATTACTGTAATGCTACTGTAATATATTACTGTAATATTACTGTAATATATTACTGTAAAGCTACTGTAATAGATTAATGTATATAACTGTAATATATTACTGTAAAGCTACTGTAATATATTACTGTAATATTACTGTAATATATTACTGTAATGCTACGGTAATAAATTATTGTAATGTTACTGTAACACTACTGTAATACTACTGTAATATGTTATTGTAATACTACTGTAGTACTACTGTAATACTACTGTAATATGTTATTGTAGTACTGCTGTAATACTACTGTAATATGTTATTGTAGTACTACTGTATTATATTACTGTAAAACTACTGTAACACTACTGTAATAGATTACTGTAATATTACTGTAATATATTACTGTAATGCTACTGTAATAGATTACTGTAATATTACTGTAATATATTACTGTAATGCTACTGTAATATTACTGTAATATATTACTGTAAAGATACTGTAATATATTACTGTAAAGATACTGTAATATATTACTGTAATATTACTGTAATATATTACTGTAATGTTACTGTAACACTACTGTAATACTACTGTAGTACTATTGTAAGGTATTACTGTTGTACCACTGTAATACTAATGTAGTACTACTGAAATATATTACTGTAAAACTACTTTAACACTACTGTAATACATTACTGTAATACTACTGTAGTACTACTGTAATACTACTGTAATATATTACTGTAATGCTACTGTAATTCTACTGTAATAAATTAGTGTAACGCTACTGTAATACTACTGTTATACCACTGTAACACTACTGTAATACTATTGTAAAATACTACTGCTGTACTACTGTAATACTAACGTAGTACTACTGTAATATATTACTGTAAAACTACTCTAAAACAATAATAATAATAATAATAAATTTTATTTATAATGCACTTTACATTTCAGGGAAATCTCAAAGTGCTACAGCAACAAGGGGTTAAAAACAGTTCCAGAAAATAACAATCGCAATAAAACACCGTAACAAAGATTTAAAACCATGACTGTTAAAAGGCCTTTTGAAATAGAAAAGTCTTTAGGCCCTTCTTAAAAACCTCCAGAGTTTGTGGGGCCCTTAGGGGCTCTGGGAGGGCATTCCAGAGCCGTGGGGCGACTGCCTGGAAGGCCCTGTCTCCCATGGTGGAGAGTTTAGTCCTTGGTTGGTGGAGGCAGTGGGTAGAGGTGGAAGAGCGGAGGTTTCTTAAGGTGGTGAGTGGGGTGAGGAGTTCACTGAGGTAGGCAGGGGCAGTTCCATGTATGCACTGGTGGGTAAGGAGACAGATTTTATATTGAATTCTGTATTGAATGGGCAGCCAGTGGAGGGATTTCAGGACTGGAGTGATATGGTCATATTTGCGCCTCCTCGTCAGGACCCGGGCAGCGCAGTTCTGAATATGCTGGAGCTTTTGCAGTCTCCTGCCAGGGATCCCGACGAGGAGGGCATTACAGTAGTCCAACCTGGAGGAGATAAAGGCATGGATCAACTTCTCAGCATCTAGTTGTGAGAGGGAGGGGCGGAGTTTGGCGATGTTTTTGAGGTGGAGGAAGGAGACCTTACAGAGGTGACGGATGTGAGTGTCGAATGTGAGATTTGAGTCAAGTCTGACTCCAAGGTTTGTAACAGAGGTAGACTGGGGAATGTGATGACCAAAAATGGATATACTGCTGAGGGAGGAGGACTGGGTTTGATGTGGGGTACCGATCAGGATGGCTTCGGTTTTGCTGCTATTTAGTTGAAGAAAGTTGTCAGCCATCCATGCCCTTATCTCCTCCAGGCAAACCTGAAGTGCAGATGGCAGAGCTGAGGGGAGTGTGGAGTCCATTTTTATGTATAGTTGTGTATCATCTGCGTAACAATGGAATGAAACTTTGTGTTTATGGATGATGTGACCGAGGGGTAGTAAGTAGATGGTAAAAAGGGTTGGACCAAGGACGGACCCTTGTGGCACTCCACAGCTGACTGTGTGGGGTGATGATTGGGACTGTCCTAGAGCCACATACTCCATCCTGGCTGTGAGATAAGACTGGAACCAGCCTAGTGTGGTCCCAGAAAGTCCTACCATAGACTGGAGACGGTGAAGCAGGATGTTGTGATCCACAGTGTCAAAGGCGGCCGACAGGTCCAGTAGGAGGAGGAGAGATGGTAAGCCCTGGTCTGCAGTCATAAGTAGGTCATTTGTGACGCGGACCAGGGCTGTCTCCGTGCTGTGTGCTGCTCAAAAACCGGACTGAAATTTTTCATATATGTTATGGATGTGAAGGTGATTGTGGAGTTGGGCTGCAACAACTTGTTCCAGGACTTTGGACAAAAACGGCAGGTTTGAAATGGGTCTGTAATGAGCCAGGATGTCGGGGTCAAGTGACGGCTTTTTCAGATGGGGGCGGACAACTGCAGTTTTGAGAGCTGGAGGAACCTGACCGGATTTGAGTGACTGGTTGAGGATTGCTGTGATCAATGGACTGATGGCTGTAATGTTGGATTTTAATAATGATGTGGGGAGAGGGTCCAGTGAGCATGTGGTGGATTTCATGCACCTTATGATCCTCTCCACCTCTGTCTGAGAAATGCCTGAGAAAACAGAAAATGTCTTTAATGGGTTTGTGGGACTAATTTTGAGGAGGGTGAAACTGTGGCAGAAAGGTTGGATCGGATTGAAGCTACCTTGTTGGTGAAAAAGTCCATGAACCTATTGCACTGGTCTGTACTGGTGTCAAAATGTGCATATGTGGGAGGTTTGAGAAGAGAATTTATTGATGCAAACAGCTGTTTTGAATTTCCAGAGCACTTTGAGATTTTTTGAGAGAAGTATTGAGACCTGGCTGTGGTGAGTGCTTTCAGTATGATTTTTGGTGTTCACGGTAGGCCTGTTGATGTACATGTAGGCCACTGGAGGTGAATTTCCGTTCCAGGGCACGGCCAGCCGTTTTCATCCTCCGGAGCTCTGTTGTGTACCAAGGGGCTGACCTGGAAAAAGTAACTGTTTTCGTTTTGATTGGTGCATGTAAATCAAGAATATTGTAGAGGCTGGAATTATAGTGGTCAACAGAGCCATTAACTGATGCGAACTGTGTGACTAGTGAAATTTGCTGTATGTCTTGGTTGAAGAGGGTGGTGTCTATTGCTTTTAAATTTCTGAACCGGATTTGACGTTTTGTTTTATGGTAGGGACTTGCTAGGGGCACTTCCAGGGAGATAACCTTATGATCAGACACGCCCAAGTCATAGACTCTCATGTTGGTGATGGTGGCGGTGTCTGTTATGACTAAGTCAAGAGTGTGGCCTTCTGTGTGTGTGGGTACTGTGACATGTTGTGTGAGATATAAGCAGTCCAGGAGTTCAAGGAACTCTGCAGCAGGGCGTTTTGTGGGGGAGTCAACATGAAGGTTGAAATCTCCCATAATGAGTGTGTTATGGGTAATTGCACAGAAAGATGTGAGTAGATCTTGCAGCTCAGTGATGAATCCAGGGTGTGGTTTTGGGGGGCGATAGATGAGGAGTATTGTTATTACTTCTTTATGTGATCTGAGTTTGAATGGAAGACACTCAAATGTGGTCAGCTCTGGCAGTGGAAGGGGGGTGGCAATTAGGTCTTTGCGATGGATGACAGCAAGACCTCCACCCCGGCCGGTGGTTCTGGCCTTCTCCAGGTATGTGTATCCTGGGGGGCAGGCTTCATTTAGTGCGAGATATGAATTTTGTTTGTGCCAAGTTTCAGTGAGGCACATCATGTCTATTTGTTTTTCAAGAATATGTTCAGATATTAAACCGGTTTTGTTTGTCAGTGACTGGGTATTGAAAAGGTCTATTTTTATTTCTGAGATGATCTTACATTTGGGAAGAGTGCGGAGAAGGCGGAAATCCACTCCACGTTTTCCATGTCTCCGGTGTTGCCCGTTCTGACGCAGCCCTTTATTGGTCCTTGTGTTTGTCGTGTTCTGATGACGTAATTGCCAGTGACGCGTTTGGTGAGCGCCGCGGAGATGCAGCCGGTGAGGGTGAGGTCCAGGTGGAGACGAGCTGATGGAGTCTCCGAGTTTTTCGAATCTGGACGGTCTGCATACAGGTTGGGGTCGACGGCGGTGGGGCCTGCTTTCCACTACGCGGATGTGATGTGATGGTCCGGGATGTCGCTGCAGCGAGGCTGGCGTGCGCGGTCTGTCCCAGGTAGACACGCCGCTCCCGGGCTCCAATGGCTCCGTCCTGTTGACCGCCTCGTCTGTCCTGGATTCCGGTGACACCGCATCGCTCACAGGAGGAACACAAGGACGGAGATGAGATTGTTGTAGTGCAGTGTGAAATGAACAAGGTGAGAATACCTGTAAGTTGTCGATGATGCTCCTGTTGTTAGCAGTGGTGTTGACATGGTTTTCATCTGTTGGGCAGTTCAGCGGGCCTGGACATTGGTGGATGTCCCCGGATAGCAGGAGGCAGATTGCGATGATAAATGCGAGGGTTTGTTGTGGTTTAAGCGTAGTTTTGGTATGTGTTGAGGGACGGCCGAAGAGGTGCGGATGAATGAACGTGGCAGCCAGGGCATGTTTTCCAAATCCAAAGTGCTTGTTTGCTTGCTTTGTTATTAACATGTGTGAGGATGACGATTTCAAATCATAGGAATCTGTCAGTATTTGACCGGTGTCGGAAAAGGCAGAAAGACTCATGAGAAGTACATGTATGAAGAGAGCTGTAACTACCCCTGCTGTACCTGGCGCGGCCATGTTGAAATACATAAACACAGTCAACCACAGATGGTGGTAGGTCAACTACTGTAATACTACTGTAATATATTATTGTAATACTACTGTAATATATTACTGTAATACTACTGTAATATATTACTGTAACACTACTGTAACATGGAAGTGAACCTGCTGACAGGACGTGAACCTACTGACAGGACGTGAACCTACTGACAGGACGTGAACCTGCTGACAGGACGTGAACCTACTGACAGGAAGTGAGTCTGCTGACAGGAAGTGAACCTACTGACAGGACGTGAACCTACTGACAGGAAGTGAGTCTGCTGACAGGAAGTGAACCTACTGACAGGAAGTGAACCTACTGACAGGAAGTGAGTCTGCTGACAGGAAGTGAACCTACTGACAGGAAGTGAACCTACTGACAGGAAGTGAGTCTGCTGACAGGACTTGAGTCTGCTGACAGGAAGTGAACCTACTGACAGGACGTGAACCTGCTGACAGGAAGTGAACCTACTGACAGGAAGTGAGTCTGCTGACAGGACGTGAACCTGCTGACAGGGAAGTGAACCTAATGACAGGACTTGAGTCTGCTGACAGGAAGTGAACCTACTGACAGGACGTGAACCTGCTGACAGGAAGTGAACCTACTGACAGGAAGTGAGTCTGCTGACAGGAAGTGAACCTACTGACAGGACGTGAACCTGCTGACAGGAAGTGAACCTGCTGACAGGAAGTGAACCTACTGACAGGAAGTGAGTCTGCTGACAGGAAGTGAGTCTGCTGACAGGACGTGAACCTGCTGACAGGACGTGAACCTGCTGACAGGGAAGTGAACCTACCGACAGGAAGTGAGTCTGCTGACAGGAAGTGAGTCTGCTGACAGGAAGTGAGTCTGCTGACAGGACGTGAACCTGCTGACAGGACGTGAGTCTGCTGACAGGACGTGAGTCTGCTGACAGGACGTGAACCTACTGACAGGACTTGAGTCTGCTGACAGGACGTGAACCTACTGACAGGACTTGAACCTACTGACAGGACTTGAGTCTGCTGACAGGACGTGAGTCTGCTGACAGGAAGTGAACCTACTGACAGGACGTGAACCTACTGACAGGACTTGAGTCTGCTGACAGGACGTGAACCTACAGACAGGACGTGAACCTGCTGACAGGACGTGAACCTACTGACAGGACATGAACCTGCTGACAGGGAAGTGAACCTACTGACAGGACGTGAGTCTGCTGACAGGAAGTGAGTCTGCTGACAGGAAGTGAACCTACTGACAGGACGTGAACCTGCTGACAGGACGTGAGTCTGCTGACAGGACTTGAGTCTGCTGACAGGACGTGAGTCTGCTGACAGGACGTGAGTCTGCTGACAGGACTTGAACCTACTGACAGGACTTGAGTCTGCTGACAGGACGTGAACCTGCTGACAGGACGTGAACCTGCTGACAGGACGTGAGTCTGCTGACAGGACTTGAACCTACTGACAGGACTTGAACCTACTGACAGGACTTGAGTCTGCTGACAGGACGTGAACCTACTGACAGGACGTGAACCTGCTGACAGGACGTGAACCTGCTGACAGGACGTGAACCTACTGACAGGACATGAACCTGCTGACAGGGAAGTGAACCTACTGACAGGACGTGAGTCTGCTGACAGGACTTGAGTCTGCTGACAGGACTTGAGTCTGCTGACAGGACGTGAACCTGCTGACAGGACGTGAACCTGCTGACAGGAAGTGAGTCTGCTGACAGGACGTGAACCTGCTGACAGGACGTGAGTCTGCTGACAGGACTTGAACCTACTGACAGGACTTGAGTCTGCTGACAGGACGTGAACCTGCTGACAGGACTTGAACCTACTGACAGGACTTGAGTCTGCTGACAGGACTTGAACCTACTGACAGGACTTGAGTCTACTGACAGGACGTGAACCTACTGACAGGAAGTGAACCTACTGACAGGAAGTGAGTCTGCTGACAGGAAGTGAGTCTGCTGACAGGACTTGAACCTACTGACAGGACTTGAGTCTGCTGACAGGACGTGAACCTACTGACAGGACGTGAACCTACTGACAGGAAGTGAGTCTGCTGACAGGACGTGAACCTGCTGACAGGGCGTGAACCTACTGACAGGACGTGAACCTACTGACAGGACGTGAGTCTGCTGACAGGAAGTGAGTCTGCTGACAGGAAGTGAACCTACTGACAGGAAGTGAGTCTGCTGACAGGACGTGAACCTACTGACAGGACGTGAACCTGCTGACAGGACGTGAGTCTGCTGACAGGACTTGAGTCTGCTGACAGGGAAGTGAGTCTGCTGACAGGAAGTGAACCTACTGACAGGACGTGAGTCTGCTGACAGGACTTGAGTCTGCTGACAGGACTTGAGTCTGCTGACAGGACGTGAACCTGCTGACAGGACGTGAACCTGCTGACAGGACGTGAACCTACTGACAGGACGTGAACCTGCTGACAAGGAAGTGAACCTACTGACAGGAAGTGAGTCTGCTGACAGGAAGTGAACCTGCTGACAGGACGTGAGTCTGCTGACAGGACTTGAACCTACTGACAGGACTTGAGTCTGCTGACAGGACGTGAACCTGCTGACAGGACTTGAACCTACTGACAGGACTTGAGTCTGCTGACAGGACTTGAACCTACTGACAGGACTTGAGTCTACTGACAGGAAGTGAGTCTGCTGACAGGACGTGAACCTGCTGACAGGGCGTGAGTCTGCTGACAGGATGTGAACCTGCTGACAGGACGTGAACCTACTGACAGGAAGTGAACCTACTGACAGGAAGTGAGTCTGCTGACAGGACGTGAACCTACTGACAGGAAGTGAGTCTGCTGACAGGACGTGAACCTACTGACAGGAAGTGAGTCTGCTGACAGGACGTGAACCTACTGACAGGACGTGAACCTGCTGACAGGGAAGTGAGTCTGCTGACAGGACGTGAACCTGCTGACAGGAAGTGAACCTACTGACAGGAAGTGAACCTACTGACAGGGAAGTGAGTCTGCTGACAGGAAGTGAGTCTACTGACAGGACGTGAACCTGCTGACAGGAAGTGAACCTACTGACAGGAAGTGAGTCTACTGACAGGACATGAACCTGCTGACAGGACGTGAACCTACTGACAGGAAGTGAACCTACTGACAGGACGTGAGTCTGCTGACAGGAAGTGAACCTACTGACAGGACGTGAGTCTGCTGACAGGAAGTGAACCTACTGACAGGACGTGAGTCTGCTGACAGGAAGTGAGTCTGCTGACAGGAAGTGAACCTACTGACAGGACGTGAACCTGCTGACAGGACGTGAGTCTGCTGACAGGACGTGAACCTGCTGACAGGACGTGAACCTGCTGACAGGACGTGAACCTGCTGACAGGACGTGAGTCTGCTGACAGGACGTGAACCTACTGACAGGACGTAAGTCTGCTGACAGGACGTGAGTCTGCTGACAGGAAGTGGTTGGAAACACTGTGAGTACTCACGCAGCAGGTGCCACTCGTCCTGTTGGATGGTCCTGGTCAGGTTCAGAGGGATGTTCCGCAGTCTGATTGGCTGAGAGAAGTGATACTTCACAGCTGTGCATCGATCTGCGATACCTGCAGTGAAGAGACAGTTGAGAAGTCCACGTAAACACGGGTACCTGAGCTGATAACTACACCTGACCATCACAACTACAGCTGCTGTGTCACCAGGTATGAGACACGTCTGAGGGGACAGTCCACCACTTTTACACAAAGTCCAGTTCCTGGTCCTAGTGAGTCCTCCTCAGGCTGAACCAGGACCAGGAAAATGGATGGCTCCTCTGAGCCTCTGTAAACGGGTGTATGATGTCTTCTGGTGATGTCATATTGATGTCATCAGGCTTGGAGTTACAAAGCGCAGGTGTTGACGTGGCTGTTTACCAGGCAAGGAGGCTCTAATGAAAGACACTACCCTGGTGCGTTATGGGAAATGTAGGATCGTGTGCTGCTCAGATTTAATAGTGAGGAGCCTCAGCTGCAATAATGAACCAGCACAGCAGCAGCTCTCTTTTCATCTGGTTCACAGATTCTCCCTGAAGGTCCCGCAGATCCAACACGTAGAAGATGGTGATGGCTCCGCCTCGGCTCGTCCAACAGAAAAGAGTTCGGAAACCGGGTGAAGTCAGTTTCTGTTTCCTTCAGCAGCTCCGCGTCAACGCCTGGAGTTCTCCCAGTTCTGGGTTGTTGAGAGATTCAGACAGACGGTTTACAGTTTGTGTCAACTCAGAATCACCAGAGATGATAAGAACTGAATGTCCGACGCACCTGTTACTGTAGGAGGGATCGACGACTAAATCTCTGGTATGGTGCGTTGTGTATCTTATCATGAGCCACACGATATACAGCAAAAAAATGCAAATAAACAAATAAACAGAACCTTTTTCATCTTCTGCAGAGTCCTGCGGAGCTGAGCATCAGAACCGCCCTGACACTACCTGCTGAATCTCTGCCGGACACGACCCGTTAACACAAAACGCTCGTTAGCCAGGTGTTCTGAACCGGCTCCGAGCGGCTGTAAATAAATGTTCCTAATACACGGATCAATAAGTAAAAGGTGCAGTAATATTACACAGAGCTGACACAGCAAACCTTCATCCATTATTTAAATCTTCTACCCGACTCCAGATGTCAGTCACATTTCAACATGCGGAGGATCCATCGCACTACACAGATCAATAGAAAATTAGATTCTGACATCTTCTGGGGGTCCGAGGTGTTATTCAGAGGGTCTGAGACTCCTCGCACCAGGGCTCACTGTGACCGTGCCTGGATCCTCTCCTCCACTCTGATCCTCCCCAGTGGGATCGATTGATCTAATCTGATCTGAGCTCAGGCTCCGGCCTAATGCGCTGCAATGATATGTAACATAATGCAGTGTAATGTGATTTGGAGTGTTGTAATCTGATGTGCGGTCCGAGTGTTGTCGGGGTCCAGGTCCTCTCTGTTCACCATCACTCTGACCTCCAGGTCTCGGGTCGGCACGCTGCCAGAGACTGCAGAGACACAAAGTGCACACGTCATGGTGACGGACCAGGTCCTGCAGAGACGGGTTCCTATAGGGGTTAGTCTGCTGGTCTCAGGTCAGGATCTAATGTTGTAGGACCAGTGTGTAACCAGCCTGACGTCATCCAGAAACCAGTCTTAGGTCATCCAGAAACCAGTCTGAGGTCATCCAGAAACCAGTCTTAGGTCATCCAGAAACCAGCCTGTAACCAGTCTGCAGAAACCAGCCTGACGTCATCCAGAAACCAGTCTTAGGTCATCCAGAAACCAGTCTGAGGTCATCCAGAAACCAGTCTGTAACCAGTCTGCAGAAACCAGCCTGATGTCATCCAGAAACCAGTCTGAGGTCATCCAGAAACCAGTATGAGGTCATCCAGAAACCAGTCTGCAGAAAAAAGCCTGAGGTCATCCAGAAACCAGTCTGTAACCAGTCTGCAGAAACCAGCCTGTAACCAGTCTGCTGAAACCAGCCTGACGTCATCCAGAAACCAGTCTGTAACCAGTCTGCAGAAACCAGTCTGAGGTCATCCAGAAACCAGCCTGAGGTCATCCAGAAACCAGTCTGTAACCAGTCTGCAGAAACCAGCCTGTAACCAGTCTGCAGAAACCAGCCTGTAACCAGTCTGCAGAAACCAGCCTGATGTCATCCAGAAACCAGCCTGAGGTCATCCAGAAACCAGTGTGTAACCAGTCTGCAGAAACCAGCCTGATGTCATCCAGAAACCAGCCTGAGGTCATCCAGAAACCAGTATGAGGTCATCCAGAAACCAGTGTGTAACCAGTCTGCAGAAACCAGCCTGATGTCATCCAGAAACCAGCCTGAGGTCATCCAGAAACCAGTATGAGGTCATCCAGAAACCAGTCTGTAACCAGTCTGCAGAAACCAGCCTGTAACCAGTCTGCAGAAACCAGCCTGTAACCAGTCTGCAGAAACCAGCCTGATGTCATCCAGAAACCAGCCTGAGGTCATCCAGAAACAAGTATGAGGTCATCCAGAAACCAGTATGAGGTCATCCAGAAACCAGTCTGAGGTCATCCAGAAACCAGTATGAGGTCATCCAGAAACCAGTCTGTAACCAGTCTGCAGAAACCAGCCTGATGTCATCCAGAAACCAGTCTGAGGTCATCCAGAAACCAGTCTGAGGTCATCCAGAAACCAGTCTGTAACCAGTCTGCAGAAACCAGCCTGATGTCATCCTGAAACCAGTCTGAGGTCATCCAGAAACCAGTATGAGGTCATCCAGAAACCAGTATGAGGTCATCCAGAAACCAGTCTGTAACCAGTCTGCAGAAACCAGCCTGATGTCATCCAGAAACCAGCCTGAGGTCATCCAGAAACCAGTATGAGGTCATCCAGAAACCAGTCTGTAACCAGTCTGCAGAAACCAGCCTGAGGTCATCCAGAAACCAGTATGAGGTCATCCAGAAACCAGTCTGTAACCAGTCTGCAGAAACCAGCCTGATGTCATCCAGAAACCAGTCTGCAGAAAAAAGCCTGAGGTCATCCAGAAACCAGTCTGTAACCAGTCTGCAGAAACCAGCCTGTAACCAGTCTGCAGAAACCAGCCTGACGTCATCCAGAAACCAGTCTGTAACCAGTCTGCAGAAACCAGCCTGAGGTCATCCAGAAACCAGTCTGCAGAAAAAAGCCTGAGGTCATCCAGAAACCAGTCTGTAACCAGTCTGCAGAAACCAGCCTGTAACCAGTCTGCAGAAACCAGCCTGACGTCATCCAGAAACCAGTCTGTAACCAGTCTGCAGAAACCAGCCTGAGGTCATCCTGAAACCAGCCTGACGTCATCCAGAAACCAGTCTGCAGAAACCAGCCTGAGGTCATCCT
The DNA here is from genome assembly GCF_014851395.1 of Micropterus salmoides. NCBI lineage: Eukaryota > Metazoa > Chordata > Actinopteri > Centrarchiformes > Centrarchidae > Micropterus > Micropterus salmoides. The sequence goes on along the minus strand of NW_024040263.1, from coordinate 35,613,477 downwards.
GAAACCAGCCTGACGTCATCCAGAAACCAGTCTGCAGAAACCAGCCTGACGTCATCCAGAAACCAGCCTGTAACCAGTCTGCAGAAACCAGCCTGAGGTCATCCTGAAACCAGCCTGAGGTCATCCAGAAACCAGCCTGAGGTCATCCTGAAACCAGCCTGACGTCATCCAGAAACCAGTCTGCAGAAACCAGCCTGATGTCATCCAGAAACCAGTCTGCAGAAACCAGCCTGAGGTCATCCTGAAACCAGCCTGACGTCATCCAGAAACCAGTCTGCAGAAACCAGCCTGATGTCATCCAGAAACCAGTCTGAGGTCATCCTGAAACCAGCCTGACGTCATCCAGAAACCAGTCTGCAGAAACCAGCCTGATGTCATCCAGAAACCAGTCTGAGGTCATCCTGAAACCAGCCTGACGTCATCCAGAAACCAGTCTGCAGAAACCAGCCTGATGTCATCCAGAAACCAGCCTGAGGTCATCCTGAAACCAGCCTGACGTCATCCAGAAACCAGTCTGCAGAAACCAGCCTGATGTCATCCAGAAACCAGTCTGAGGTCATCCTGAAACCAGTCTGAGGTCATCCAGAAACCAGTCTGTAACCAGTCTGCAGAAACCAGCCTGAGGTCATCCTGAAACCAGCCTGACGTCATCCTGAAACCAGCCTGATGTCATCCTGAAACCAGCCTGTAACCAGTCTGCAGAAACCAGCCTGAGGTCATCCTGAAACCAGTCTGAGGTCATCCAGAAACCAGTCTGCAGAAACCAGCCTGAGGTCATCCTGAAACCAGCCTGACGTCATCCAGAAACCAGTCTGCAGAAACCAGCCTGACGTCATCCTGAAACCAGCCTGTAACCAGTCTGCAGAAACCAGCCTGAGGTCATCCTGAAACCAGTCTGAGGTCATCCAGAAACCAGCCTGAGGTCATCCTGAAACCAGCCTGACGTCATCCAGAAACCAGTCTGCAGAAACCAGCCTGACGTCATCCTGAAACCAGCCTGATGTCATCCTGAAACCAGCCTGTAACCAGTCTGCAGAAACCAGCCTGAGGTCATCCTGAAACCAGTCTGAGGTCATCCAGAAACCAGTCTGCAGAAACCAGCCTGAGGTCATCCTGAAACCAGCCTGACGTCATCCAGAAACCAGTCTGCAGAAACCAGCCTGACGTCATCCAGAAACCAGTCTGTAACCAGTCTGCAGAAACCAGCCTCACGTCATCCAGAAACCAGTCTGCAGAAACCAGCCTGATGTCATCCTGAAACCAGCCTGATGTCATCCTGAAACCAGTCTGCAGAAACCAGCCTGAGGTCATCCAGAAACCAGTCTGCAGAAACCAGCCTGAGGTCATCCTGAAACCAGCCTGACGTCATCCAGAAACCAGTCTGCAGAAACCAGCCTGAGGTCATCCAGAAACCAGCCTGACGTCATCCAGAAACCAGTCTGCAGAAACCAGCCTGAGGTCATCCAGAAACCAGTCTGCAGAAACCAGCCTGATGTCATCCAGAAACCAGCCTGACGTCATCCAGAAACCAGCCTGTAACCAGTCTGCAGAAACCAGCCTGATGTCATCCAGAAACCAGCCTGTAACCAGTCTGCAGAAACCAGCCTGATGTCATCCTGAAACCAGCCTGATGTCATCCTGAAACCAGTCTGAGGTCATCCAGAAACCAGCCTGATGTCATCCTGAAACCAGCCTGAGGTCATCCAGAAACCAGCCTATAACCAATCTGCAGAAACCAGCCTGATGACATCCAGAAACCAGCCTGATGTCATCCTGAAACCAGCCTGATGTCATCCTGAAACCAGCCTGAGGTCATCCTGAAACCAGTCTGATGTCATCCAGAAACCAGCCTGAGGTCATCCAGAAACCAGCCTGTAACCAATCTGCAGAAACCAGCCTGTAACCAGTCTGCAGAAACCAGCCTGAGGTCATCCTGAAACCAGCCTGAGGTCATCCAGAAACCAGCCTATAACCAGTCTGCAGAAACCAGCCTATAACCAGTCTGCAGAAACCAGCCTGAGGTCATCCTGAAACCAGCCTGATGACATCCAGAAACCAGCCTGTAACCAATCTGCAGAAACCAGCCTGATGACATCCAGAAACCAGCCTGTAACCAATCTGCAGAAACCAGCCTGAGGTCATCCTGAAACCAGCCTGAGGTCATCCAGAAACCAGCCTGTAACCAATCTGCAGAAACCAGCCTGATGACATCCAGAAACCAGTCTGCAGAAACCAGCCTGAGGTCATCCTGAAACCAGCCTGACGTCATCCAGAAACCAGTCTGCAGAAACCAGCCTGATGTCATCCAGAAACCAGTCTGAGGTCATCCTGAAACCAGTCTGAGGTCATCCAGAAACCAGTCTGTAACCAGTCTGCAGAAACCAGCCTGAGGTCATCCTGAAACCAGCCTGACGTCATCCTGAAACCAGCCTGATGTCATCCTGAAACCAGCCTGTAACCAGTCTGCAGAAACCAGCCTGAGGTCATCCTGAAACCAGTCTGAGGTCATCCAGAAACCAGTCTGCAGAAACCAGCCTGAGGTCATCCTGAAACCAGCCTGACGTCATCCTGAAACCAGCCTGACGTCATCCAGAAACCAGTCTGCAGAAACCAGCCTGACGTCATCCTGAAACCAGCCTGTAACCAGTCTGCAGAAACCAGCCTGAGGTCATCCTGAAACCAGTCTGAGGTCATCCAGAAACCAGCCTGAGGTCATCCTGAAACCAGCCTGACGTCATCCAGAAACCAGTCTGCAGAAACCAGCCTGACGTCATCCTGAAACCAGCCTGATGTCATCCTGAAACCAGCCTGTAACCAGTCTGCAGAAACCAGCCTGAGGTCATCCTGAAACCAGTCTGAGGTCATCCAGAAACCAGTCTGCAGAAACCAGCCTGAGGTCATCCTGAAACCAGCCTGACGTCATCCAGAAACCAGTCTGCAGAAACCAGCCTGACGTCATCCAGAAACCAGCCTGTAACCAGTCTGCAGAAACCAGCCTGATGTCATCCTGAAACCAGCCTGATGTCATCCTGAAACCAGTCTGCAGAAACCAGCCTGAGGTCATCCAGAAACCAGTCTGCAGAAACCAGCCTGAGGTCATCCAGAAACCAGTCTGCAGAAACCAGCCTGAGGTCATCCAGAAACCAGTCTGCAGAAACCAGCCTGACGTCATCCAGAAACCAGTCTGCAGAAACCAGCCTGACGTCATCCAGAAACCAGCCTGAGGTCATCCAGAAACCAGTCTGTAACCAGTCTGCAGAAACCAGCCTCACGTCATCCAGAAACCAGTCTGCAGAAACCAGCCTGATGTCATCCTGAAACCAGCCTGATGTCATCCTGAAACCAGTCTGCAGAAACCAGCCTGAGGTCATCCAGAAACCAGTCTGCAGAAACCAGCCTGAGGTCATCCTGAAACCAGCCTGACGTCATCCAGAAACCAGTCTGCAGAAACCAGCCTGAGGTCATCCAGAAACCAGCCTGACGTCATCCAGAAACCAGTCTGCAGAAACCAGCCTGAGGTCATCCAGAAACCAGTCTGCAGAAACCAGCCTGATGTCATCCAGAAACCAGCCTGACGTCATCCAGAAACCAGCCTGTAACCAGTCTGCAGAAACCAGCCTGATGTCATCCAGAAACCAGCCTGTAACCAGTCTGCAGAAACCAGCCTGATGTCATCCTGAAACCAGCCTGATGTCATCCAGAAACCAGCCTGACGTCATCCAGAAACCAGCCTGTAACCAGTCTGCAGAAACCAGCCTGATGTCATCCAGAAACCAGCCTGTAACCAGTCTGCAGAAACCAGCCTGATGTCATCCTGAAACCAGTCTGAGGTCATCCAGAAACCAGCCTGATGTCATCCTGAAACCAGCCTGAGGTCATCCTGAAACCAGCCTGAGGTCATCCAGAAACCAGCCTATAACCAATCTGCAGAAACCAGCCTGATGACATCCAGAAACCAGCCTGATGTCATCCTGAAACCAGCCTGATGTCATCCTGAAACCAGCCTGAGGTCATCCTGAAACCAGTCTGATGTCATCCAGAAACCAGCCTGAGGTCATCCAGAAACCAGCCTGTAACCAATCTGCAGAAACCAGCCTGTAACCATCTGCAGAAACCAGCCTGAGGTCATCCTGAAACCAGCCTGAGGTCATCCAGAAACCAGCCTATAACCAGTCTGCAGAAACCAGCCTATAACCAGTCTGCAGAAACCAGCCTGAGGTCATCCTGAAACCAGTCTGATGTCATCCAGAAACCAGCCTGATGTCATCCTGAAACCAGCCTGAGGTCATCCTGAAACCAGTCTGATGTCATCCAGAAACCAGCCTGAGGTCATCCAGAAACCAGCCTGTAACCAATCTGCAGAAACCAGCCTGTAACCAGTCTGCAGAAACCAGCCTGAGGTCATCCTGAAACCAGCCTGAGGTCATCCAGAAACCAGCCTATAACCAGTCTGCAGAAACCAGCCTATAACCAGTCTGCAGAAACCAGCCTGAGGTCATCCTGAAACCAGCCTGATGACATCCAGAAACCAGCCTGTAACCAATCTGCAGAAACCAGCCTGATGACATCCAGAAACCAGCCTGTAACCAATCTGCAGAAACCAGCCTGAGGTCATCCTGAAACCAGCCTGAGGTCATCCAGAAACCAGCCTGTAACCAATCTGCAGAAACCAGCCTGATGACATCCAGAAACCAGTCTGCAGAAACCAGCCTGAGGTCATCCTGAAACCAGCCTGACGTCATCCAGAAACCAGTCTGCAGAAACCAGCCTGATGTCATCCAGAAACCAGTCTGAGGTCATCCTGAAACCAGTCTGAGGTCATCCAGAAACCAGTCTGTAACCAGTCTGCAGAAACCAGCCTGAGGTCATCCTGAAACCAGCCTGACGTCATCCTGAAACCAGCCTGATGTCATCCTGAAACCAGCCTGTAACCAGTCTGCAGAAACCAGCCTGAGGTCATCCTGAAACCAGTCTGAGGTCATCCAGAAACCAGTCTGCAGAAACCAGCCTGAGGTCATCCTGAAACCAGCCTGACGTCATCCTGAAACCAGCCTGACGTCATCCAGAAACCAGTCTGCAGAAACCAGCCTGACGTCATCCTGAAACCAGCCTGTAACCAGTCTGCAGAAACCAGCCTGAGGTCATCCTGAAACCAGTCTGAGGTCATCCAGAAACCAGCCTGAGGTCATCCTGAAACCAGCCTGACGTCATCCAGAAACCAGTCTGCAGAAACCAGCCTGACGTCATCCTGAAACCAGCCTGATGTCATCCTGAAACCAGCCTGTAACCAGTCTGCAGAAACCAGCCTGAGGTCATCCTGAAACCAGTCTGAGGTCATCCAGAAACCAGTCTGCAGAAACCAGCCTGAGGTCATCCTGAAACCAGCCTGACGTCATCCAGAAACCAGTCTGCAGAAACCAGCCTGACGTCATCCAGAAACCAGCCTGTAACCAGTCTGCAGAAACCAGCCTGATGTCATCCTGAAACCAGCCTGATGTCATCCTGAAACCAGTCTGCAGAAACCAGCCTGAGGTCATCCAGAAACCAGTCTGCAGAAACCAGCCTGAGGTCATCCAGAAACCAGTCTGCAGAAACCAGCCTGAGGTCATCCAGAAACCAGTCTGCAGAAACCAGCCTGACGTCATCCAGAAACCAGTCTGCAGAAACCAGCCTGACGTCATCCAGAAACCAGCCTGAGGTCATCCAGAAACCAGTCTGTAACCAGTCTGCAGAAACCAGCCTCACGTCATCCAGAAACCAGTCTGCAGAAACCAGCCTGATGTCATCCTGAAACCAGCCTGATGTCATCCTGAAACCAGTCTGCAGAAACCAGCCTGAGGTCATCCAGAAACCAGTCTGCAGAAACCAGCCTGAGGTCATCCTGAAACCAGCCTGACGTCATCCAGAAACCAGTCTGCAGAAACCAGCCTGAGGTCATCCAGAAACCAGCCTGACGTCATCCAGAAACCAGTCTGCAGAAACCAGCCTGAGGTCATCCAGAAACCAGTCTGCAGAAACCAGCCTGATGTCATCCAGAAACCAGCCTGACGTCATCCAGAAACCAGCCTGTAACCAGTCTGCAGAAACCAGCCTGATGTCATCCAGAAACCAGCCTGTAACCAGTCTGCAGAAACCAGCCTGATGTCATCCTGAAACCAGCCTGATGTCATCCAGAAACCAGCCTGACGTCATCCAGAAACCAGCCTGTAACCAGTCTGCAGAAACCAGCCTGATGTCATCCAGAAACCAGCCTGTAACCAGTCTGCAGAAACCAGCCTGATGTCATCCTGAAACCAGTCTGAGGTCATCCAGAAACCAGCCTGATGTCATCCTGAAACCAGCCTGAGGTCATCCTGAAACCAGCCTGAGGTCATCCAGAAACCAGCCTATAACCAATCTGCAGAAACCAGCCTGATGACATCCAGAAACCAGCCTGATGTCATCCTGAAACCAGCCTGATGTCATCCTGAAACCAGCCTGAGGTCATCCTGAAACCAGTCTGATGTCATCCAGAAACCAGCCTGAGGTCATCCAGAAACCAGCCTGTAACCAATCTGCAGAAACCAGCCTGTAACCAGTCTGCAGAAACCAGCCTGAGGTCATCCTGAAACCAGCCTGAGGTCATCCAGAAACCAGCCTATAACCAGTCTGCAGAAACCAGCCTATAACCAGTCTGCAGAAACCAGCCTGAGGTCATCCTGAAACCAGCCTGATGACATCCAGAAACCAGCCTGTAACCAATCTGCAGAAACCAGCCTGATGACATCCAGAAACCAGCCTGTAACCAATCTGCAGAAACCAGCCTGAGGTCATCCTGAAACCAGCCTGAGGTCATCCAGAAACCAGCCTGTAACCAATCTGCAGAAACCAGCCTGATGACATCCTAAAACCAGACGTGCTGAAAAACTCCCAACAAAGTAAACAGATCACAAAACTGATATCAGCTCCCAGCATTAGCAGTTTGACCACCTGTCTGTACTGAACCATCACCTGTCTCGCTTGTCTGTACTGAACCACCACCTGTCTGTACTGAACCACCACCTGTCTGTACTGAACCACCACCTCTCTCACCTGTCTGTACTGAACCACCACCTGTCTCACTTGTCTGTACTGAACCACCACCTGTCTGTACTGAACCACCATCTCTCTCACCTGTCTGTCCTGAACCACCACCTGTCTCACTTGTCTATACTGAACCACCACCTGTCTGTACTGAACCACCATCTCTCTCTCACCTGTCTGTCCTGAACCACCACCTGTCTCACTTGTCTATACTGAACCACCACCTGTCTGTACTGAACCACCATCTCTCTCACCTGTCTGTACTGAACCACCACCTGTCTCACTTGTCTGTACTGAACCACCACCTGTCTCACTTGTCTGTACTGAACCACCATCTCTCTCACCTGTCTGTACTGAACCACCACCTGTCTGTACTGAACCACCATCTCTCTCACTTGTCTGTACTGAACCACCACCTGTCTGTACTGAACCACCACCTCTCTCACCTGTCTGTACTGAACCACCACCTGTCTGTACTGAACCACCACCTCTCTCACTTGTCTGTACTGAACCATCACCTGTCTCACTTGTCTGTACTGAACCACCACCTGTCTGTACTGAACCACCACCTTTCTCACCTGTCTGTCCTGAACCACCACTTGTCTGTACTGAACCACCATCTCTCTCACCTGTCTGTACTGAACCATCACCTGTCTCACTTGTCTGTACTGAACCACCACCTGTCTGTACTGAACCACCACCTGTCTGTACTGAACCACCACCTTTCTCACCTGTCTGTACTGAACCACCACCTGTCTCACTTGTCTGTACTGAACCACCACCTGTCTGTACTGAACCCCCATCTCTCTCACCTGTCTGTCCTGAACCACCACCTGTCTCACTTGTCTATACTGAACCACCACCTGTCTGTACTGAACCACCATCTCTCTCACCTGTCTGTCCTGAACCACCACCTGTCTCACTTGTCTATACTGAACCACCACCTGTCTGTACTGAACCACCACCTTTCTCACCTGTCTGTACTGAACCACCACCTCTCTCACCTGTCTGTACTGAACCACCACCTGTCTGTACTGAACCACCACCTCTCTCACCTGTCTGTACTGAACCACCACCTGTCTGTACTGAACCACCACCTGTCTCACCTGTCTGTACTGAACCATCACTTGTCTCACTTGTCTGTACTGAACCACCACCTGTCTGTACTGAACCACCACCTTTCTCACCTGTCTGTACTGAACCACCACCTGTCTGTACTGAACCACCACCTGTCTCACCTGTCTGTACTGAACCACCACCTCTCTCACCTGTCTGTACTGAACTACCACCTCTCTCACCTGTCTGTACTGAACCACCACCTGTCTATACTGAACCACCACCTGTCTCACCTGTCTGTACTGAACCACCACCTGTCTGTACTGAACCACCACCTCTCTCACCTGTCTGTACTGAACCACCACCTTTCTCACCTGTCTGTACTGAACCACCACCTGTCTGTACTGAACCACCACCTGTCTCACTTGTCTGTACTGAACCATCACCTGTCTGTACTGAACCACCACCTGTCTGTACTGAACCACCACCTGTCTCACCTGTCTGTACTGAACCACCACCTGTCTGTACTGAACCACCACCTCTCTCACCTGTCTGCACTGAACCACCACCTTTCTCACCTGTCTGTACTGAACCACCACCTGTCTGTACTGAACCACCACCTGTCTCACCTGTCTGTACTGAACCATCACCTGTCTCACTTGTCTGTACTGAACCATCACCTGTCTCACTTGTCTGTACTGAACCACCACCTTTCTCACCTGTCTGTACTGAACCACCACCTCTCTCACCTGTCTGTACTGAACCACCACCTTTCTCACCTGTCTGTACTGAACCACCACCTGTCTGTACTGAACCTCCACCTGTCTCACCTGTCTGTACTGAACCATCACCTGTCTCACTTGTCTGTACTGAACCACCACCTGTCTCACTTGTCTGTACTGAACCACCATCTCTCTCACCTGTCTGTACTGAACCATCACCTGTCTCACTTGTCTGTACTGAACCACCACCTGTCTGTACTGAACCACCACCTCTCTCACCTGTCTGTACTGAACCACCACCTGTCTGTACTGAACCACCACCTCTCTCACTTGTCTGTACTGAACCATCACCTGTCTCACTTGTCTCACCTGTCTGTACTGAACCACCACCTTTCTCACCTGTCTGTCCTGAACCACCACTTGTCTGTACTGAACCACCATCTCTCTCACCTGTCTGTACTGAACCACCACCTGTCTCACTTGTCTATACTGAACCACCACCTGTCTGTACTGAACCACCACCTGTCTGTACTGAACCACCACCTCTCTCACCTGTCTGTACTGAACCATCACCTGTCTCACTTGTCTGTACTGAACCACCACCTGTCTGTACTGAACCACCACCTTTCTCACCTGTCTGTACTGAACCACCACCTGTCTCACCTGTCTGTACTGAACCACCACCTCTCTCACCTGTCTGTACTGAACCACCACCTGTCTGTACTGAACCACCACCTCTCTCACCTGTCTGTACTGAACCACCACCTGTCTGTACTGAACCACCACCTGTTTCACCTGTCTGTACTGAACCACCACCTGTCTGTACTGAACCACCACCTGTCTGTACTGAACCATCACCTGTCTCACTTGTCTGTACTGAACCACCACCTGTCTCACCTGTCTGTACTGAACCACCACCTGTCTGAACTGAACCACCACCTCTCTCACCTGTCTGTACTGAACCACTACCTTTCTCACCTGTCTGTACTGAACCACCACCTCTCTCACCTGTCTGTACTGAACCACCACCTGTCTGTACTGAACCACCACCTGTTTCACCTGTCTGTACTGAACCACCACCTGTCTGTACTGAACCACCACCTCTCTCACCTGTCTGTACTGAACCACCACCTGTCTGTACTGAACCATCACCTGTCTCACTTGTCTGTACTGAACCACCACCTGTCTCACCTGTCTGTACTGAACCACCACCTGTCTGAACTGAACCACCACCTCTCTCACCTGTCTGTACTGAACCACCACCTGTCTGTACTGAACCACCACCTCTCTCACCTGTCTGTACTGAACCACCACCTGTCTGTACTGAACCACCACCTGTCTATACTGAACCACCACCTGTCTCACCTGTCTGTACTGAACCACCACCTCTCTCACCTGTCTGTACTGAACCACCACCTGTCTGTACTGAACCACCACCTCTCTCACCTGTCTGTACTGAACCACCACCTTTCTCACCTGTCTGTACTGAACCACCACCTGTCTGTACTGAACCACCACCTCTCTCACCTGTCTGTACTGAACCATCACCTGTCTCACTTGTCTGTACTGAACCACCACCTGTCTATACTGAACCACCACCTGTCTCACCTGTCTGTACTGAACCACCACCTGTCTGTACTGAACCACCACCTGTCTCACCTGTCTGTACTGAACCACCACCTGTCTGTACTGAACCACCACCTCTCTCACCTGTCTGTACTGAACCATCACCTGTCTCACTTGTCTGTACTGAACCACCACCTGTCTATACTGAACCACCACCTGTCTCACCTGTCTGTACTGAACCACCACCTGTCTGTACTGAACCACCACCTGTCTCACCTGTCTGTACTGAACCACCACCTGTCTGTACTGAACCACCACCTGTCTGTACTGAACCACCACCTGTAAAACTGAGTTTAGGATGAAAAAAAGCTGATACTACGATTCACCATGGCAACGGATCAATAAAGGCGGAGCCTCCATTTGAGTCCAGCGGAGACAGAAATATGAACCAGTTTCAGCTGATCCCTGTGACAGGACTGTTCCATCAGTGTGACTGGTCGCAGCTGACAGCTGATTGATCAGCGATCGGTTACAGCTTCACACAGCTTACAGCTAATTAGCTTTGTGTTCGGGTGACAAACTAATATGTAACAGGGATTTCAATGTTTCCAGTAACCTTCTGCAGATGAACGCATCTGTTGATATCGACCGAGTGAATGAGGAAGTGACCCGGTGGCTCGCGGGAGGGGAGGAGTCAGAGAGGAACACCTGCGCAGGTTAACTTCACAGCACAGGTTACTGGAGTTATTGATCCAGGGTTTATGTGAGCTCCGTCTCTGAAACAGGAAAGCCAGAGTTTCTCATCTCCAGCTCAACAACAGCTCAACAACAACAACAAGGCTTCACCTTCAATAAACAGTACTTTAGACTGCAGTATCAGCACATAATACAGTACTTTTTCTTTCTGTTAGAATATTATTATCCACCATGATGTCACTGTGTCCACCTTCAGTCCCACAGAACCTGATCACAGAACCTGTACTGTTAGAACAGCAGTACACTGTGTGTACAGTGTGTATCAGTATGCACGCTGACCTCTGTCGCTCCACCTTCATTAATACATTCATGTGGTTATTATACAACGTATATGTACTGTGTGTGAGTGCGCGCAGTCTGAGCGATGAAGGCGAGCTTGCTGATGCACATTAATACACTGATAATGTTTTTAGAACCAGTATATACAGGATGTTTATATAAGTGCATCACCTGGACATATTTTTACTACATTATAGTTCTGTTTACATGTTTACTGTAGCCTGTATTTGTGCATGGTACTGTTTATATATATTATTATGCAGTATATACTGTACAGCATATTGTACTATATGTACTGTAAACATATATGTACTGTGTACTGTCCTGCAGTCTGACCCCGGTCGATGAGCTTGTCGATGTCCGGGTCCAGGCGCTTGAAGTAGCACTTCCTCCAGAGGCCGGAGTGAGTGGAGAACAGCGGCCTGCCGCACTCGGTCTCCAGGATGCCCATCCCCAGGATGGCCCGCCAGTTCTCCAGCAGCTCCTCCTCTCTGCTGCCCACATGCACGGGCTTCATCAGCGCCACGTCCCGCTGCCGAGCCCCGCCGCTGCTCGTGTCCACCAGCGGGAGGTGGTAGATGGGCATCTCCCGGTTCTTCTGGTCGTTGGAGTCGGACCCGTGGCGGTCGCAGTTGTCCTTGTGTCTGCGGGTGTCGGTCTCGTACCAGTGGTCGGTGGAGATGGCGGTGACCAGCAGCAGCAGGGACAGCGCGCTGAGCGCGAGGCTCACCGCGGACACCGTCACCGTGGCCGGCCGGGCTCTCTCCATGGCCGGGACATGGACCGGGTCGCTCCCGGGACAGGTGCCGGTGCTGGTCCCGGTGCCGCTGTTCTCTCGGTTCCTGCCGCTGGTTCCGTTACTGAGCATCTTCTGCTGCCATCCTCGTGCACGTCAGCCGCTCCCCGTCTGCTCCCGGGACCGTGTTGTCATGCCGACTGACGGGGCTGCGTCAGGGCGGAGGCAGGTACCGCACGCAGGACCGGAAGTCCACCAAGGCGGCCTTCAGAATAAGAGAGTTCCCCTTCAGAAATAACTCCATTTCCAACACAAACAGAACAGATTGACATGTTGACACAGAACCCAACAACATGAAAACATGCTATTTTACTTCACTCTGGTTTCAAGGCAGATAAAACTGAAGTTATTGTCCCTTGATGGCATCGCCCTGGCCTCCAGCACCACTGTGAGGAAGCTTGGAGTTATCTTTGATCAGGACATGTCGTTTAAGTCCCACATTAAGCAAATTTCAAGGACCGCCTTTTTTCACCGACGTAATATTGCGAAAATCAGGAACATCCTGTCTAAAAATGATGCAGAAAAACTAGTCCACGGCCGGTAGCCGCCCGCCACACTGAGCTTCACAAGGCTCTTCAGAACCCTGCAGGTGACGTCCACGTTTTACACCGTCCATGGTCTTCACGTCAACTTCACATTCCTGACGTTTCATCAGTGAGTTTTACTTTGAAATCAGAGACCGGAAGTGTGGTTGTGCCATCACCGCAGCTGACTTGACTGTGTCGAGCCTCCTCAGCGAGCTGGGCGTGGACTCTCTCTCTCCTTCTGGTGTCTATGTCTCTCTGTCCTCAGCCACTGATTACTAATAAGTAAAATAAAAGCCTGTAACAACAACAACAACAACAATAATAATATAATAATTAACCTTCATAATTTGATTCCAGGTTTAAAGCTCTGCACCGTGGAGCGTTTCTGCCAGTAGAGTTTCTCGGTGTGTTCCCGCGGTCACTTAGTGTTGAAAAGTGTGGGGGCGGTCCCCACCGTGCCCAGTGTAAATGGCACCTATGCGCTGGAGTCTTCTGGAAAGAATAAGTGACCGACCACGCAAAATATTAATGTTGGTTTATTATTTGTTTTATAACTTTGTGTCTCACAAAAAATGTTTACTCATCAATCAAGGCAAGTTCATTTGTATAGCACATTTCAACGACAAGGTAATTCAAAGTGCTTTACATAAAACATAATGGCAACAGGGAAATATAAAAAAGTTTAAAAGCAGCATAGGGAAATTGAAAAAACACACATTTAAAAAATAATAAAAGTTACAGTGCAGTGTACAATCAGGGTTAAAAGAGTTAAATGGAAAATAAAAACAGGCTGAGGGGTTGAGCAAATAATTGAGTTACAATTATTCTGAAAAGAGAATAAACAGAGAAGTACACTTAATCTACTCTCTCTAGCTAGTCTGCACTCAGGTCCAGAGCAATCTTTGGGTCCACTGAAACTCCAAAAACCCTCGGACACTACAGAGAAACCAGGACATGTCTGTCCGCAGGCCGCTGTGATCCAGTTATACTCTGGACCCACTTGTTTACAGGTGGACAGAGGTTCCTGCAAATCACTCAGGCGCGAGATTTAAGACCACTTCCTTCACTCTGTTCAATCTCACTCTCATTATCTTTTCACTCAATTACCTACTCATTTCTCACTGTGTAAAATTTAATTAAAAGCAATGGTAAAAAGAAAAGTCTTCAGTCTTAATTTAAAAGAACAGTTTCAGCAGACCTGCAGTTATCTGGGAGTTTGTTCCAGATATACGGAGCATAATAACTGAACGCTGCTTCTCCTTGTTTAGATTTGACTCTGGGGACAGAAAGCAGACCTGATCCCAGACGACCTGAGAGGTCTGGATGGTTCATAACGAAGCAGAAGATCAGAAATGTATTTTGGCCCTAAACCATTTAGTGCTTTATAAACTAACAGCAGGATTTTGAAATCAGTGCTTTGACATACAGGAAGCCAATGTAAAGACCTCAGAACTGGAGTGATGTGATCCACCTTTTTGGTCTTAGTGAGGACTCGAGCAGCAGCGTTCTGAATCAGCTGCAGCTGTCTGATGGTTTTCTTAGGGAGCCTGTAAGGACGCTGTTACAGTAGTCGAGTCGACTGAAGATAAATGCATGGATACGTTTTTCCAGGTCCTGCTGAGACATAAGTTCTTTAATCTGTGATATATTCTTCAGGTGATAGGCTGACTTTGTAATTGTCTTAATATGGCTCCGCAAATTCAGGTCTGAGTCCATGACAACACCAAGATTTCTGGCTTGATTTGAACTTCAGTTTTATCTTTGTTCAAGTGAAGAAAATTCTGGCACATCCAATCATCGACCTGCTCAATACAGTTACTCAGCGCCTGTATGGAATCATAGTCCCCTGGTGAAATGGTTATGTAAATCTGTGTGTCATATGCATAATTATGGTAACATATTTTGTTGTTTTTCATAATCTGAGCCAGTGGAAGCATGTAAATATTAAACAAAAGAGGCCCCAGAATGGAGCCTTGGGGAACTCCACGTCATTTTTGTCAGCTGGGATGTGTGATTACCTATAGACACAAAGTAGTCCCTGTCCTTTAAGTAGGATTCAAATCATTTTAGTACTGTGCCAGAAAGTCCAACCCAGTTTTCAAGTCTGTCTAGTAACATGTTGTGGTCCACCGTGTCGAATGCAGCACTGAGATCCAATGATACTAAGACTGAAATTCTGCCACTGTCAGTGTTTAAATGGATGTCATTGAAGACCTTAACAAGAGCCGTCTTAGTGCTGTGGTGTGGTCGAAAACCTGACTGGAAGACATCAAAACAGTTATTTAGTGTCAAGAAAGCACTAAGCTGTTGAAAAACATGATTTGATATGGGCCTATAATTGCTCTTTAGTGAACTGTCTAGATTGCTCTTTTTTAAGAGTGGCTTAATGACTGCAGTTTTCAGGGCCTGTGGGAAAAAACCTGAGAGGAGAAACATGTTGACAATTTGTAGTAAATCTGAGGCCGTGCATTTAGACACATATTTGAAAGAACCTGTTGGCTGAATATCAAGGCAGCATGAGGAGGATTTCAGATGTTATGTCCTCCAGGTTTTTATGGTTAATAGAATCAAATTGTCTCATGCTATATGAATTGTTTTTGAGTGGACACAGGGACAAGACATATCCTGTTACTGGCATGGAGGCACTGATTGCTTGTCTAATTGTTTGAATTTTGTCTGTGAAGAAGGAGGCAAAGTCATTGCAGACCCTGGTGGATCAAATAAAATCTCCATCCGTCAGCTGTTTCTTAGACAAACTGGACATTTGAAAACGAAACTGTGATGAACATTTTTACTACTTTCTGACATTTTAAATACAATTAATCACCTTATCAAAATAAATTAACAGAATAACCGAAAGTAAAATTAATCTTTGTTAAAAAAAATCACAATGTTATTAAATAAAAACTATAAAATCTACATTTAAGATGATCAATAAGTGCTGAAGCCATGGAAATCTTATTTCAAAGAAAGAAAGCAAATCCTTCATCAACCATCGGTGTGTGAAATTAAAAACTGTAGGATCATCTCCTGATTATTGTTCCCGCCGCTGTGTCCCGCAGTTTGATGCTTCATGTGGTTTAAATTCTCATTTGTTCCACTGCCCCTGAAGGCATCTCCAGCCTCCCTGCGATGCACAGTACGCATGCGCCGTGTTCGCGGAAGAAGCAAGTTGTGTTGACGGCGTCTGTTGTGTGTCTGCTAGTCCGGCTCAGAGGGTCCGTCTGGGTCGGAGTCTCCGGCTCGTTTCGGTCTGAACAGCCGGGAAGATGAGCTGCTGCCCGGACATCTCCCGCAGGAACCCGCAGGAGGACTTCCAGCTGATCCAGCGGGTCGGCAGCGGGACGTACGGCGACGTCTTCAAGGTGGGGACAGCGACGTCACAGACCGACTCTGCGTTAGCTTAGCAGCAGGTCAGCTCGGAACCGGGCTGCAGGTACAGGTGTGCGCGCGGGTGGAGGAGGTGGTTTAGAGGTGACGTCAGATCAGGTAAACAAACTGATTTTTAGGTTCAGTTTTATTGAGATGACAGAGGTTAGAGAGCAGGTCCAGATCCAGTTGGACCCAGTTTCAACCACGAGCAGCACCGGGCCACACCGGCAAGGAGAACTCCTGTTAACAGGTAGAAACCTGGAGCAGAACCTGGTCTGGGGGGGCAACGCCAGACATCACTGAAAATTAATTATAGGTCTAATAAGAATAACAGAGGGTGTAGAGCAGCTCCAGACCCCCCCAGATCCAGACCCCACAGCTCCAGACCCCCCCAGATCCAGACCCCACAGCTCCAGACCCCACAGCTCCAGACCCCACAGCTCCAGACCCCCCCAGATCCAGACCCCCCCAGATCCAGACCCCACAGCTCCAGACCCCACAGCTCCAGACCCCCCCAGATCCAGACCCCACAGCTCCAGACCCCACAGCTCCAGACCCCCCCAGATCCAGACCCCACAGCTCCAGACCCCACAGCTCCAGACCCCCCCAGATCCAGACCCCACAGCTCCAGACCCAACAGATCCACAGCCCACAGATCATCATCACAGAGCATCATCACAGAGCATCATGGGAAATCCCCCAGCAGTCTAGGGCTGTGTCTCAAAAGTCAAAAAAATCTCCTTTCCTAACCACCTTTCCTTGACCTCAATGGAAAACGTCATGAGGTCAAACTACGTGTAAACATGGTTCAGGAGAAACGAAGAGTCTGTCAGTTCAGTTAAATTCAGTTATTGGGATGGTGTTTGTTGCCGAAGCTGAAAGTCACATGAATAATAAAATATACATAATAAACAATAAAATGAAATTAAGAAAAGAGAAAACAAACTAAAAACAAAATTTACGTTAAAACTTGGTTCTGCTTTTTGACGAGCAGTAACAACTCCTGCCGAGGAACAACAACAATCATTTATTATTTGACACAAACATCGACAGAGGTTTATTTTCTCTCTCGGTCTGAGCTCTGAGGTTCTTCTCAGTTTGTGGCGTGACGAGATGACTGTTCTCCCTGTCAGCAGAGGAGTGAGGTCTCTCTCCCTCTCTGTGGGCCAGGATGAGGTTTGTTGTGTATCCTTGGCGTCCCGGTGACTGCGGCCTCATGGGAAATCTCAGGTGACTGCGTCTCTCGTCCTCACGGAGTCAAAACTCAGTGTGACGGCAGAAAAAACTGAAAGTTTGTCCATTAAGTTGATCAATAATTCAGCAGCGTCCCTGCTGGGCTCTGCTGCTTCCTGTAACACGACCCCCCCAGAACCTCCGTGGTCACCCTGGAGTCTCCCACCTTGACTTTGACATCTGATTGGCAGGACGCTGGTGACTGTTTGCTGCCTACAGCTATTGATCCTTTTCAGTATCAATCAGTAGCTGGTCAGTTTATCATTTATTTCAGTCTATAAACAGGATCCGGTTACTGATCAGAGAAACTGGGACTAGAAGGACTGGAGCTGCCCCGGGTTTCCCTGGACGGTGTCACTAGTAGTGT
The DNA here is from genome assembly GCF_014851395.1 of Micropterus salmoides. Classification (NCBI taxonomy): domain Eukaryota; kingdom Metazoa; phylum Chordata; class Actinopteri; order Centrarchiformes; family Centrarchidae; genus Micropterus; species Micropterus salmoides. The sequence continues at coordinate 35,595,741 of NW_024040263.1, read as the reverse complement.
TAACGCTGAGCTCATTACAGAGAAATACACAACTAAAATGAGCTGCTCGTTTGTGGGTTCTGGTTCTGGACGCGTGCAGCAGCAGTAGGACGTGTGAACGCAGACCGATCAGCATGATGGAGGATGTATAACGGTACCGACTGGTTAACCCTGATCCTCCTGGTGGTCGAAAGCGCCGGTGCTGGAGGTGGAAACAAGCGCCATCGCTCTGAGCTCATCCCCTGTTGATCGTCTCATTGGTTCAGCTTTAGTTCAGAGTATCAGCATCACATGACAGGAAGTTGACATTCGGCAGGTCTACTAATGATAAAAACAGCAGAAGAATCCGTCAGTTCAGCTCCTCCCTTAGTCAAGATGACTCATAACATGTGGTGGATTTACTAACGTTGGTTCTGTTCATGATCAGAACTGTTCCTTCGGCCTTCAGTGAATCCTGAACCATTCATGAGTTTATGTTTGCTGCCAGAACTCTTCCCATGATGCACTGAGATCCTCTCTCTCTTCATCTGTATTAATGCATCTTACTAACTCCACTGCTCACCTCTCTGGTGGTCTTGTGCTGTCCCGGTTCTGCTCCAGGTTCCTGGCCTCTGTGGCCTGTTGGGTCTCATATTACAGAGTGTTCAGTCTGGATCTGCTCGGTCTGGAAAGTGTTGCTGGTGCTGTATAAATAAAGCTGAACTAGGTTCTCTTGGTTTGTGTGTGAAACACGATCCGGGTCAGAACTCAGAGAGAGTGGATCTGATCTCCGCGTTAACTCAGCGTGACGCCGGCGTGATGTCATAGTCTGACAGTGAGCTCATCAGTGATTCAACACACACTCCGCCCCCTCACCCTTCACTGATCAATACCTGGGTGGGCCGTTTCCCACGATCCTCTGCTCTGGCCCGCTGCGTGCGTGTCATTAGCATTGTTAGTCAGGAGTTATTGATTGTCGTCCCGAAGCTCCATCAGCTCGTATCGACCCACCGTCAGGACGCTGCTGCTTCACCTTCCAGAGGGTCGTGTTTTAATTACCGCTCAGTTGGGGAGCGGCTGTGTGCTCAGAGGTGTGAATATCATTGCTGTGTTGAAGTGCTGAAGCGGCGCGATGATGGAGGTCAGGCCGGAGGAGGATCGATGGGGCGCAGCCTGTCCTCCATCAGGTCCTCCGGTCCCTCCAGACACCGTCACCTTCTTCTGGCCCTGCAGAGACATGAGAAGCCTCATGCAGGTTCCTTCTGTAGAAACACAAAGAGATACTGTGATACTGCAGGAACCCTCAAGTACTCAGGCACGCTTTTCATTAATAAACTCTTGCTCCACACTGTCTCCGTTGGACTGAACTGATGGCAGGTCAAAACCTGGAGCCTGAGAGATCAGATCCAGTACTGTAAAGTACTGCAGGTTAGCAGCGCAGCAGGAGTGCAGAGAGACGAGAGGTCGATCTGAACACGCTGAGGTTTCAACAGCATGAACGTGAGCAGTGGGTCAGACAGGAAGAGTAACTGGGCTGTGAGGCTGTGAGGCTGTGAGGCTGAGGGAAGGTGAATCCACGTTAATAATTATCTTATTGATCAGTGGTGACAAGAAGTGAACTGTGTTGAGCCAACACACACACACAGTAACACACACACACACACACACAGTAACACACACACACACACAGTAACACACACACACACACTCACACACTCACAGTAACACACACACACACACACAGAGCTCTGAGGGCGTGTGCATGAATTGATGGCTGCTGCTTCGGATCCTGTGTTTAATAAAATGTAAGTTTATTATGAGCAGCTCATTTTGCAGAACCTTTGGAACATGAGAACAAACATTAAGAAATGTTGAATGTTGATGATTAAGAAACGATCTCTGTCTGTCGGCAGGCGAGGAGCGTCGGCACCGGAGAGCTGGCCGCCATCAAGGTCATCAAGCTGGAGCCTGGTAGGAATCAAAGCAGCAAAATCTGTTCATCCTGCCGTCACATCACGCGCCATTATCTTCCCACAATGCACTGCGAGCCCCACTGTACCCACTGCAGTCAATCACCACTGCATCACATCACAGGCAATTATCTTCCCACAATGCACTGCGAGCCCCACTGTACCCACTGCAGTCACTCACCACTGCATCACATCACGGGCCATTATCTTCCCACAATGCACTGCGTGCTCCAATGTACCCACTGCAGTCAATCACCACTGCATCACATCACATGCAATTATCTTCCCACAATGCACTGCGAGCCCCACTGTACCCACTGCAGTCAATCACCACTGCATCGCTTCATATCACATGCAATTATCTTCCCACAATGCACTGCGAGCCCCACTGTACCCACTGCAGTCAATCACCACTGCATCACATCACAGGCAATTATCTTCCCACAATGCACTGCGAGCCCCACTGTACCCACTGCAGTCACTCACCACTGCATCACATCACATGCAATTATCTTCCCACAATGCACTGCGTGCTCCAATGTACCCACTGCAGTCAATCACCACTGCATCACTTCATATCTCATGCAATTATCTTCCCACAATGCACTGCGAGCCCCACTGTACCCACTGCAGTCAATCACCACTGCATCACATCACATGCAATTATCTTCCCACAATGCACTGCGTGCCCCACTGTACCCACTGCAGTCAATCACCACTGCATCACATCACATGCAATTATCTTCCCACAATGCACTGCGAGCCCCACTGTACCCACTGCAGTGAATCACCACTGCATCACATCACGGGCCATTATCTTCCCACAATGCACTGCGTGCCCCACTGTACCCACTGCAGTCAATCACCACTGCATAGCTTCATATCACATGCAATTATCTTCCCACAATGCACTGCGAGCCCCACTGTACCCACTGCAGTCAATCACCACTGCATCACATCACATGCAATTATCTTCCCACAATGCACTGCGAGCCCCACTGTGTACCCACTGCAGTCAATCACCACTGCATCACATCACATGCAATTATCTTCCCACAATGCACTGCGAGCCCCACTGTGTACCCACTGCAGTCAATCACCACTGCATCACATGACATGCAATTATCTTCCCACAATGCACTGCGAGCCCCACTGTACCCACTGCAGTCAATCACCACTGCATCACATCACATCACATGCAATTATCTTCCCACAATGCACTGCGTGCCCCACTGTACCCACTGCAGTCAATCACCACTGCATCACATGACATGCAATTATCTTCCCACAATGCACTGCGAGCCCCACTGTACCCACTGCAGTGAATCAACGTGTTGTCAGGTCTCTTCAGCTTTCTGTCTCTTGTGAAGTTACATTGTTGTTGCGGTGACTTCCTGAAGACGTAGTAGGTTAGTTTTGACAGATGATTGAGACGTTTTCACTTCAGTGATGCAGCTCTTCATCATCTTCATCCTCCTCATTAATCAGTGCAGGCAGACTGCAGCAGTCTGCAGGGGGTCCAGCTGCATCGCACTGTGTGTGTGTGTTACTGTGTGTATCCTGAGGCTCCCCATTTGATGATCAGGCTATAGAAACTAATGAAGACAACTGCAGAACTGTGTTACTGTATGTGGGTGTGTGATATATATCCAGTGAATACTGATCAGGTGTTTATCATTCTGCAGGTTAACACACACACAGTCTCAGAGCATCCTGCTGTATCACTGTCTTTATGAGGACACTGATATTTTCATTAAGCCCTGCACGCAGCGCCCCCTGCAGGCTGCATTACAAACAGCATCCTGATCATCGAGATGACGGCGGCTGACTTGGTCTAACGTGTGCTGCAGGTGACTGCAGGGGCGGGGAATAAAAACGCCGTCAAGTCGGATACATTCTACCTACGCGAGCTTACTGTGAGCTGAAATCAATGACTGATGACCAGGCAATAGTGTTGTTCCAACTTGGTGCAGCCGTGGAAAAGCAACTGCGGCCGCCGGAATCGGCGCCTGCATCTGGCTTGCCCCCGCAAGGTTTTAATGTCATGTGACATGGTGACGTTTTGCAGCGCCGGTGAAAGTCGGACACAATTTCTAACCAGCTTGCCTTATTTTAAGTCCAGCATGCATCACGTTAAGTCAGCACTGCGCAGCATGAAGTCAAACCCACCTATTAACATCTAATGCAGTGGTTCTTACCCTTTCTGGCAGTCCGAACCCTTTTTGAGGTTGAAAATATTTCGCGACCCCCCTCCCCCAACACATACACCTCCATCCTACTCACTTATGGGACTTTTTTTCATTCTTTTACTTCTTTGGTGTTTCATGGCGGTTGGCATCACCTCCACCTACTGGATTAACCCGTGGAAACTATTTACACCCAAGGTGATTCCACTCACAACTATACAGGTTTTTCAATTCAATTTTATTTATGTAGTGCCAAACCACAACAACAGTTATCTCACAGCGCTTTTCATAAAGAGCAGGTCTAGACCGTATTCTGTGATGATATTTACAGAAGCCCAACAGTTCCCACCAAGAGCAGCACTAGGAGACAGAGGCAAGGAAAAACTTCCTTTAAGAGGCAGAAACCTCGAGCAGAGCCATGACTCAGGGTGGGCGGCCATCTGCCTCCACCGGTTGGGGGTGAAGGGGGGGGGGGGGGAGGCAATGATAGCAATCGTAATGTTAAAGATTATAATAACAATAATAAGACTAGTAACAATAGTCGTTGCAACAGAGGGTGTCGAGCAGGAACACGGGGGCAGCAGGTGACCCGCAACCACAGATTCAGACTCCATAGCTCCAGAGCCAGAAACACCTGCAGGAAGTGATAGGAGGAGAGAGGAGAGGGACGAAAAAGCACAAGACTACCGGAAAGGGGAGAAGTTGTGTTAGTAACATGCAATAATGGGATGAGGTTCCATACAGAGGGAGAGAAAGTAGAGGAGAGAGGAGCTCAGTGCATCATGGGAAATCCCCCGGCAGTCTAGGCCTATAGCAGCATAACTAAGGGATGGTTCAGGACTCACCTGAGCCAGCCCTAACTATAAGCTTTATCAAAGAGGAAAGTCTTAAGCCTACTCTTAAATGTGGAGATGGTGTCTGCCTCCTGAACCCAAACTGGAACCTGGTTCCTAGTCTACTTTTGGAGACTCTAGGAACCACAAGTAACCCTGCATTCTGGGAGCGCAGTGCTCTGGTGGGGTAGTAAGGTACTATGAGCTCTTTAAGATAAGATGGTGCCTGACCATTAAGAGCTTTGTAGGTAAGAAGAATGATTTTAAATTCTATTCTGGATTTTACTGGAAGCCAATGCAAAGAAGCTAAGACAGGAGAAATATGATCTCTTTTCCTGGTTCCTGTCAGAACACGAGCTGCAGCATTCTGGATCAGCTGAAGAGTCTTAATGGACTTTTTCGAGCAGCCTGATAATAAGGAATTGCAGTAATCCAGCCTAGAAGTAACAAATGCATGGACTAGTTTTTCTGCATCATTTTTAGACAGGATGTTCCTGATTTTCGCAATATTACGTAGGTGAAAAAAGGCGGTCCTTGAAATTTGCTTAATGTGAGACTTAAATGACATGTCCTGATCAAAGATAACTCCAAGATTCCTCACAGTGGTGCTGGAGGCCAGGGCGATGCCATCAAGGGAAACTATATCTTTAGATAATGCGTCAAGGAGGTGCTTAGGCCCCAGAACAATAAATTCAGTTTTATCTAAGTTTAACATTAGAAAATTACAGGTCATCCAGGTTTTAACATCCTGAAGGCACATTTGAAGTTTAGCTAACTGATGAGTTTCATCTGGTTTGATCGAAAGATATAACTGAGTATCATCTGCATAACAATGAAAGCTTGTGGAATATTTCCTGATAATATTGCCTAAAGGAAGCATATATAAAGTGGGATTGGATTGGACAAGGATTGGACAAGGATTGGTCCGAGGACAGATCCTTGAGGAACTCCATGACTAACTTTGGCGTGCATGGAGGACTCATCGTTAACATGTACAAACTGAAATCGATCTGATAAATAGGACTGGTCCACTAATAAACTTGGCCAGATTTCTAGAAATGAGAGCTGCTCCTTGAGATGGATGCCGTCTCTCCGGATCAGACCAGGTCTTCCCCAGAAAGTCTGCCAATGATCTACAAAGCCCACATTGTTTGCTGGACACCACCTCGACAACCAGCGGCGGAATGACGACATACGGCTATACATGTCATCACTGGTCAGATTTGGCAGGGGTCCAGAGAAAACTACGGTGTCCGACATTGTTTTTGCATATGTACACACCGACTCAACATTAATCTTAGTGACCTCCGATTGACCGCTGACGTGAATAACAGTCTTACTGTATTTACGTTTATCCTTAGCCAGCAGTTTCAAATAAGACTCAGTGTTGCCCGCTCTGGCCCCAGGGATGCACTTAACTATGGCCGCTGGCTTCGCTAACTTCACGTTTCTCAAAATGAAGCTGCCAATGATCAGAGTTGGTTTCTCAGCGGGTGTGTCGCTGAGTGGGGAAAATCTGTTAGAAACGTGAACAGGTTGATGGTGCCCCGTGGACTTTGAATGCTTACGACTATCCCTCCTTCGGACAGTCACCCAGCCCCCCCCCTTTCCTGGCTGCTCAGGAGATTCCGGGGGACGGCTACCAGAGGCTAACTCAGGCCGTTCCGCACAGACTACCGGGGACTGGCTAGCTACAGTAGCTAAAGACTGATCTACCAAGGTGCGGAGCCGGACTTCTAAATCACTGAGTCTCGTCTCCATGTCTATAAATAAACTACACTTATTACATGTACCATTACCGCTAAAGGAGGCAGAGGAGTAACTGAACAGCTGACACACCGAGCAGGAGAAAGTGGGAGAGAGAGAGGGAGAAGGAGAAGCCATCGCTAGCTGCTAAGCTAAAGTCGCTAACGGCTAAGCTAAATTACTGTAGCGTCAGCTACCAAAACTTTAGAACAACTATGAGATTGAACAGCAGTCACTAAAAGATGGAAAGAACTGTGAGTGCTTAGGCAAAATTACTGTAAAGAATAAGTGTTTAGCAGACAGTTGGCTGCTGTAATCTAACAAATGTAGCTGGTATTTAGCGAGAGCAGCACCACACGGTACCAACACACAAGCACCGGAAACAGAAATGAGTCGACACGCTTACCGCAGTACATCATGCGGCGTGGCATGGAGTCCATCAGTCTGTGGCACTGCTCAGGTGTTATGAGAGCCCAGGTTGCTCTGATAGTGGCCTTCAGCTCTTCTGCATTGTTGGGTCTGGCGTATCGCATCTTCCTCTTCACAATACCTCATAGATTTTCTATAGGGTTAAGGTCAGGCCAGTTTGCTGGCCAATTAAGAACAGGGATACCATGGTCCTTAAACCAGGTACTGGTAGCTTTGGCACTGTGTGCAGGTGTCAAGTCCTGTTGGAAAATGAAATCTGCATCTCCATAAAGTTGGTCAGCAGCAGGAAGCATGAAGTGCTCTAAAACTTCCTGGTAGACGGCTGTGTTGACCTTGGACCTCAGAAAACACAGTGGACCAACACCAGCAGATGACATGGCACCCCAAACCATCACTGACTGTGGAAACTTTACACTGGACTTCAAGAAACGTGGATTCTGTGGCTCTCCTCTCTTCCTCCAGACTCTGGGACCTTGATTTCCAAAGGAAATGCAAAATTTACTTTCATCAGAGAACATAACTTTGGACCACTCAGCAGCAGTCCAGTCCTTTTTGTCTTTAGCCCAGGCGAGACGCTTCTGACGCTGTGTCTTGTTCAGGAGTGGCTTGACATAAGGAAAGCGACAGCTGAAACCCATGTCTTGCATGCATATATTTTTGAATGGGTTTTGTTTCACAATCCTCTCCAGGGTGCGGTTATCCCTATTGCTTGTACACTTTTTTCTACCACATCTTTTCCTTCCCTTCACCTCTCTATTAATGTGCTTGGACACAGAGCTCTGTGAACAGCCAGCCTCTTTAGCAATGACCTTTTGTGTCTTGCCCTCCTTGTGCAAGGTGTCGATGGTCGTCTTTTGGACAGCTGTCAAGTCAGCAGTCTTCCCCATGATTGTGTAGCCTACAGAACGAGACTGAGAGACCATTTAAAGGCCTTTGCAGGTGTTTTGAGTTAATTAGCTGATTAGAGTGTGGCACCAGGTGTCTTCAATATAGAACCTTTTCACAATATTCTAATTTTCTGAGATACTGATTTTGGGGTTTTCATTAGTTGTCAGTTATAATCATCAAAATTAAAAGGAATGGACACTTGAAATATATCAGTCTGTTTGGAATGAATGTATACATTATACAAGTTTCACTTTTTGAATGGAATTACTGAAATAAATCAACTTTTTGATGATATTCTAATTATATGACCAGCACCTGTAGTCCGTCTAGTTATTTTAAAGGTTTTGTTTTTCCTATTTTTGTGTCTATAGTAGCATTCTCGCGACCCTCCTGGGACCAGGTGGCGACCCCCAGGGGGTCCCGACCCCCAGGTTAAGAACCACTGAATCTAATTGGTTCATCCTCTGGAGAGCCGGGAGGAGATCAGTCTGACTTGTGACTGTGTATTTCAATTGTTGTAAGGTGGACCGGAGGTGGAGACTGATTGGTTGTATAAAGGTGGACCGGAGGATAGGCTGGTTTAAAGGTGGACTGGAGGCAAGGCTTGTTTTAAGGGGGACCTGAGGTGTTGAATGAGTCTGATTAGATGTATAAAGGTGGATCGGAGGCGAGGCTCGTCTAAAAGTGGACCTGTGGTGGTGACTGATTGGTTGTATAAGGTGGATTGGAGGGGAGGCTTGTTTTAAGGTGGATCGGAGGCGAGGCTCGTCTAAAAGTGGACCTGAGGTGGTGACTGATTGGTTGTATAAGGTGGATTGGAGGGGAGGCTTGTTTTAAGGTGGATCGGAGGCGAGGCTCGTCTAAAAGTGGACCTGTGGTGGTGACTGATTGGTTGTATAAGGTGGATTGGAGGGGAGGCTTGTTTTAAGGTGGATCGGAGGCGAGGCTCGTCTAAAAGTGGACCTGAGGTGGTGACTGATTGGTTGTATAAGGTGGATTGGAGGGGAAGCTTGTTTTAAGGTGGATCGGAGGCGAGGCTCGTCTAAAAGTGGACCTGAGGTGGTGACTGATTGGTTGTATAAGGTGGACAGGAGGAGAGGCGTGTTTTAAAGTGGACTTGAAGTGGTGACTGAGTCTGATTAGATGTATAAAGGTGGACTGGAGGCAAGGCTGGTTTTAAGGTGGACCAGAGGCGAGGCTCATCTAAAGGTGGACCTGAGGTGGTGACTGATTGGTTGTATAAGGTGGATTGGAGGGGAAGCTTGTTTTAAGGTGGATCGGAGGCGAGGCTCGTCTAAAAGTGGACCTGAGGTGGTGACTGATTGGTTGTATAAGGTGGACAGGAGGAGAGGCGTGTTTTAAAGTGGACTTGAAGTGGTGACTGAGTCTGATTAGATGTATAAAGGTGGACTGGAGGCAAGGCTGGTTTTAAGGTGGACCAGAGGCGAGGCTCATCTAAAGGTGGACCTGAGGTGGGGACTGATTGGTTGTATAGAGGTCGACCTGAGGATAGGCTGGTCACTGATGGGGGTGTGTGGTGCTGATCCAGCAGCCGTCTCTGTCCTGCAGGAGGATTTTAACAGAATCAGTCGAGGTTGGTCGCTGCAGGAATAAACACGTCTCTGATCTGAAATCACTGCAGAGTTCAGAATCTGTTCTGTGAATCACAAACATTTGTTAGTAACAGCAGATCATCAGAGTCGGAGGAGACAGGAAGTTCCTGTTGCCACCGCCGTATGTTGACCATGTTTGAGGATGGTGGACGTTGACGGACACAGGTTGGACGAGCTCGGTGTGGAAGAGTTGGATGTCAGAGTTACAGCTGTCAGAGGTAAAACCTGAATTTCATTGTGAGTTTTTGTTATTTCTCGGGGAGGAAAACTGATTTCCAGCAGCAGAGTGAGAGCTCTCCTCCAGCATCAGCTCACAGCAGAGCTTCTGTTTTAACGAGACGTTACATAAATCCTGTGTTTATTATTCTGATCAGCTGGAGGACGGTGGAGCTCTAATGAGGCCTGAAGCCTGCGGCAGCAAAGATCCACAACAAAGACTCTTTGTTCTCTTTTATTCTCAGCTCTGACATGATGAGCACATTCAGCTGTGGACAAAATAACAGAAACACCTGCAACTCCGTCTGCATACTGAGCAGAAGAGTAAGAGTTTACCTGCTGGACAGGTGCAGAGTCGGTAGATCATCAACAAACAACAAACAAAATGCATTTTCATTATCAATTGATCAGCCCATCAGCTTCTTGATGGATCAGAGAATTGGTTTGTCTATACAGAATCTGCACCACTGGAGTATCAGAAAATACTCCAGTGTGATGTTTTGTTCGACCAACAGTCCCAAACCCTAAAAGTTTACTGAGATATAAATCAGAGAAAAGCTGAAATGAGAAGCTGAACTGGTGAAGGTGGAAAAAGGACTGACACGATTGTCAACCAAGTTTTATTTTTCTGTGGACTGACTAATTAATGCATCACCTTTCAGCTCCACATGTCACTGCATGTTTTCTGTCTGATGTGTTAAAGAAAAACAAAAGGTCAGAGGTTACAGAAGTCCCAGAGAGCATTGCTGTAAATCATTCAATCAGAGAGTTTCAGACATTTGAATTCGTCTGAAAGGAGCTGAAGGGTCACCTGGCTGATTGGGTCAGTATCAGGTGCTTGCTATGGAGTCCCATGTAGTTACTATAGAGATGTGAAGTGGGAGGGGACCACTCAGACTCATGTACTGTGAGTACTGAGCTCAGAACTGAACTCAGTTCTGTGTTTTCTCTGTGTGTCTGTAGGTGAGGACTTTGCTGTGGTGCAGCAGGAGATCACCATGATGAAGGACTGTAAACACTCCAACATTGTGGCGTACTACGGCAGCTACCTCCGGTAACATCTACAAAACAGCCAACCAGTCTCCAAACCAACCAACCAGACTCTAAACCAACCAACCAGACTCTAAACCAACCAACCAGACTCCAAACCAACCAACCAACCAGACTGCAAACGAACAAACCAGACTCCAAACCAGCCAACCAGACTCCAAACCAGCCAACCAGACTCCAAAACAACCAACCAGACTCCAAACCAACTAACCAGACTCCAAACCAACCAGACTCCAAACTAACCAACCAGACTCCAAAACAACCAACCAGACTCCAAACCAACTAACCAGACTCCAAACCAGCCAACCAGACTCCAAACCAGCCAACCAGACTCCAAAACAACCAACCAGACTCCAAACCAACTAACCAGACTCCAAACCAACCAGACTCCAAACTAACCAACCAGACTCCAAACCAACCAACCAACCAACCAGACTCTAAACCAACCAACCAGACTCCAAACTAACCAACCAACCAACCAGACTCCAAACCAACCAGACTCCAAACTAACCAACCAGACTCCAAACCAACCAACCAGACTCCAAACTAACCAACCAGACTCCAGACCAACCAATCAACCAGACTCCAAACCAGCCAACTAACCAGACTCCAAACCAACTAACCAGACTTCAAACTAACCAACCAACCAACCAGACTCCAAACCAGCCAACCAACCAGACTCTAAACCAACCAACCAACCAGACTGCAAACTAACAAACCAGACTCCAAACCAGCCAACCAGACTCCAAACCAGCCAACCAGACTCCAAACCAGCCAACCAGACTCCAAAACAACCAACCAGACTCCAAACCAACCAACCAACCAGACTCTAAACCAACCAACCAGACTTCAAACTAACCAACCAGATTCCAAACTAACCAACTAGACTCCAAACTAACCAACCAACCAGACTCCAAACTAACCAACCACCCAACCAGACTCCAAACCAACTAACCAGACTCCAAACCAACCAGACTCCAAACTAACCAACCAACCAGACTCTAAACCAACCAACCAGACTTCAAACTAAACAACCAGATTCCAAACTAACCAACTAGACTCCAAACTAACCAACCAACCAACCAACCAGACTCCAAACTAACCAACCACCCAACCAGACTCCAAACCAACTAACCAAACTCCAAACCAACCAGACTCCAAACTAACCAACCAGACTCCAAACCAACCAACCAACAAGACTCTAAACCAACCAACCAGACTTCAAACTACCCAACCAGACTCCAAACTAACCAACCAACCAGACTCCAAACCAACCAACCAACAAGACTCTAAACCAACCAACCAGACTTCAAACTACCCAACCAGACTCCAAACCAACCAACCAACCAGACTCCAAACCAACTAACCAGACTTCAAACTAACCAACCACCCCACCAGACTCCAAACTAACCAACCAGACTCCAAACTAACCAACCAGACTCCAAACTAACCAACGACTCAACCAGACTCCAAACCAGCCAGCCAACCAGACTCCAAACCAGCCAGCCAATCAGACTCCAAACCAACTAACCAGACTTCAAACTAACCAACCAGACTCCAAACCAACCAACCAACCAGACTCCAAAACAGCCAACCAACCAGACTCCAAACTAACCAACGACTCAACCAGACTCCAAACCAGCCAGCCAACCAGACTCCAAACCAGCCAGCCAACCAGACTCCAAACCAGCCAGCCAACCAGACTCCAAACCAACTAACCAGACTTCAAACTAACCAACCAGACTCCAAACCAACCAACCAACCAGACTCCAAACCAGCCAACCAACCAGACTCCAAACTAACCAACCAACCAACCAGACTCCAAACCAGCCAGCCAACCAGACTCCAAACCAGCCAGCCAACCAGACTCCAAACCAACTAACCAGACTTCAAACTAACCAACCAGACTCCAAACCAACCAACCAACCAGACTCCAAACTAACCAACCAGACTCCAAACCAACCAACCAACCAGACTCCGAACCAGCCAACCAACCAGACTCCGAACCAGCCAACCAACCAGACTCCGAACCAGCCAACCAACCAGACTCCAAACCAGCCAGCCAACCAGACTCCAAACTAGCCAGCCAACCAGACTCCAAACCAGCCAACCAACCAGACTCCAAACCAACCAGACTCCAAACTAACCAACCAGACTTCAAACTAACCAACCAGACTTCAAACTAACCAACCAGACTCCAAACTAACCAACCAACCAACCAGACTCCAAACTAACCAACCAGACTCCAGACCAACCAACCAACCAACCAGACTCCAAACCAGCCAGCCAACCAGACTCCAAACTAGCCAGCCAACCAGACTCCAAACCAGCCAACCAACCAGACTCCAAACCAACCAACCAGATTCCAAACTAACCAACTAGACTCCAAACTAACCAACCAACCAACCAAACAGACTCCAAACCAGCCAACCAACCAGACCAACCAGACTCCAAACTAACCAGCCAGATTCCAAACTAACCAACCAGACTCCAAACTAACCAACCAACCAACCAAACAGACTCCAAACCAGCCAACCAACCAGACCAACCAGACTCCAAACTAACCAGCCAGATTCCAAACTAACCAACCAGACTCCAAACTAACCAACCAACCAACCAGACTCCAAACTAACCAACCAGACTCCAGACCAACCAACCAACCAACCAGACTCCAAACCAGCCAACCAACCAGACTCCAAACCAACTAACCAGACTTCAAACTAACCAACCAGACTCCAAACTAACCAACCAACCAACCAGACTCCAAACTAACCAACCAGACTCCAGACCAACCAACCAACCAACCAGACTCCAAACCAGCCAGCCAACCAGACTCTAAACCAACCGACCAACCACACTGCAAACTAACAAACCAGACTCCAAATCAGCCAACCAGACTCCAAACCAGCCAACCAGACTCCAAACCAACTAACAAGACTTCAAACTAACCAACCAGACTCCAAATTCACCAACCAACCAACCAGACTCCAAACTAAGCAACCAGACTCCAAACCAGCCAACCAACCAGACTCTAAACCAACCAACCAACCAGACTGCAAACTAACAAACCAGACTCCAAATCAGCCAACCAGACTCCAAACCAGCCAACCAGACTCCAAACCAGCCAACCAGACTCCAAACCAACTAACCAGACTCCAAACCAACCAGACTCCAAACTAACCAACCAGACTCCAAACCAACCAACCAACCAACCAGACTCCAAACCAACCAACCAACCAACCAGACTCCAAACCAACCAACCAACCAGACTCTAAACCAACCAACCAGACTTCAAACTAACCAACCAGATTCCAAACTAACCAACTAGACTCCAAACTAACCAACCAACCACCCAACCAGACTCCAAACCAACTAACCAGACTCCAAACCAACCAGACTCCAAACTAACCAACCAGACTCCAAACCAACCAACCAACCAGACTCCAAACCAACCAACCAACCAGACTCTAAACCAACCAACCAGACTTCAAACTACCCAACCTGACTCCAAACCAACCAACCAACCAGACTCCAAACCAACCAACCAGACTCACCATTGTTGTTGTCGCCCAGTTCTGTTTTAAACTGGTCAAACATTTCACCATCATCCGTGTGTGTGTGTGCAGCAGGGAGAAGTTGTGGATCTGTATGGAGTTCTGTGGAGGAGGATCACTTCAGGACATCTACCACAGTGAGACACACGTTTGCCTATGTCACTTCCTTCAGACCGACCCAACAAACCCTAAGCACTGACCCAAAACTCATTTGGACAGTCCGTCACCGATCAGCTGGTCTGTTGTCACATCTTCTTCCCCTTTAAATGCCGTGACTGCCGAGTGCAGACACAAAACGGTACGGTAGGACAGGGGCAAACACTGAGCCAGGGAGAACACAGAGACAGGAAGTACAAGTTCAGACACCAGGAAGAATCGTTTCAAAATAAAACAGGAACTAACACAGACAGGGATTTAAACCTGGAGGCTCCTCAGAGCAGCAGCATGCCTTTAGTCTGACGTGTTGTGCTGTTTGTTGAGGGCCGTGGCCGAATGAGGGGCCTCCTCTCTAACTTCTGTCAGGAGGTGATTCACCTGAAGGGTTTCTGCTAGATTCACTGACTGTGTTCAAATCAAAGGCACTTTTCTAAACTCCCTTTGGAGGATTTCTGAATTAATTAATTCTGGCTGGTGGATTTGAAGTTTTTACTCACAGGTGAGCCTCACCTGTCTGAACCTCTGATCGTGCTGAGGTTTAATATTATAATGTACATGTGATGTGGTAATGATTCAATTCAATGCAGTCTAGGCCTATAGCAGCATAACTAAGGGATGGTTCAGGACTCACCTGAGCCAGCCCTAACTATAAGCTTTATCAAAGAGGAAAGTCTTAAGCCTACTCTTAAATGTGGAGATGGTGTCTGCCTCCTGAACCCAAACTGGAACCTGGTTCCACAGGAGAGGAGCTTGATAGCTGAACGCTCTGGCTCCTAGTCTACTTTTGGAGACTCTGGGAACCACAGGTGCATTCTGGGAGCGCAGTGCTCTGGTGGGGTAGTAAGGTACTATGAGCTCTTTAAGATAAGATGGTGCCTGACCATTAAGAGCTTTGTAGGTAAGAAGAATGATTTTAAATTCTATTCTGGATTTTACTGGAAGCCAATGCAGAGACGCTAAAACAGGAGAAATGTGATCTCTTTTCCTGGTTCCTGTCAGAACACGTGCAGCATTCTGGATCAGCTGAAGAGTCTTAATGGACTTTTTCGAGCAGCCTGATAATAAGGAATTGCAGTAATCCAGCCTAGAAGTAACAAATGCATGGACTAGTTTTTCTGCATCATTTTTAGACAGGATGTTCCTGATTTTCGCAATATTACGTAGGTGAAAAAAGGCGGTCCTTGAAATTTGCTTAATGTGAGACTTAAACGACATGTCCTGATCAAAGATAACTCCAAGATTCCTCACAGTGGTGCTGGAGGCCAGGGCGATGCCATCAAGGGAAACTATATCTTTATATAATGCGTCACGGAGGTGCTTAGGCCCCAGAACAATAACTTCAGTTTTATCTGAATTTAACATTAGAAAATTACAGGTCATCCAGGTTTTAACATCCTGAAGGCACATTTGAAGTTTAGCTAACTGATGAGTTTCATCTGGCTTGATCGATAGATAGAGAGTATCATCTGCATAACAATGAAAACTTATGGAATATTTCCTGATAATATTGCCTAAAGGAAGCAAATATAAAGTGAAGAGGATTGGTCCGTGGACAGATCCTTGAGGAACTCCATGAGTAACTTTGGCGTGCATGGAGGACTCATCGTTAACATGTACAAACTGAAATCGATCTGATAAATAGGACTTAAACCAGCTTAGAGCGGTTCCTTTAATGCCAATGAAATATTCCAGTCTCTGCAATAGGATCTGATGGTCAATGGTATCAAATGCAGCACTAAGATCTAATAAAACCAGTACAGAGACAAGTCCTTTGTCTGATGCAATAAGGAGGTCGTTTTTCACCAGTGCTGTCTCTGTGCTATGATGAGCTCTAAATCCTGACTGAAAATCCTCAAATAAACTATTGCTCTGTAGAAAGTCACACAGCTGTTTAGCAACTGCTTTCTCCAGAAGCTTAGAGAGAAATGGAAGGTTAGATATAGGTCTATAGTTGGCTAAAACATCCGGATCAAGTTTGGGCTTTTTCAGAAGAGGTTTAATTACAGCTACTTTAAAGTACTGTGGTACATAGCCTGTTGATAGAGATAGATTGATCATATCTAGTATAGAAGTGCTGACTAAGGGTAAAACATCTTTAAGCAGCCTAGTCGGGATGGGGTCTAAGAGGCAGGTTGATGGTTTAGATGAAGAAATTATTGAAGTTAGTTGGTAAAGATTGAGGGAAGCAAAACAGTCTAAACATGTATCTGGTTCTACAGCTGTTTCTAAGGTTCCTGAGTTTAGAGATAAGTTGGTGCCAGTTGAGGGCAGGTCTTGGTGAATTTTGTCTCTAATAGTAAGAATTTTATCATTAAAGAAGCTCATGAAGTCGTAACTACTGAGAGCTATGGGAATACTTGGCTCAATAGAGCTGTGACTCTCTGTCAGCCTGGCTACAGTGCTGAAAAGAAACCTGGGGTTGTTCCTATTTTCCTCTATTAATGACGAGTAGTACGCTGCTCTGGCATTACGGAGGGCCTTCCTATAAGTTTTAAGACTATCTTGCCAAATTAAACGACAATTTTCCACTTTGGTGGAACGCCAATTCCTTTCAAGTTTCCGCGATATTTGCTTTAATTTGCGAGTTTCAGTATTATACCATGGAGCTAACCGTCTTTGTTTTAGTATTTTCTTTTTTAGAGGGGCTACAGAGTCCAGTGTCATTCGCAGCGAGCCTGCAGCACTATCAACAAGATGATCGATTTGGGACTGACTGAAATTAGCATAGGAGTCCTCTGTTACTTTGTGACTAGATAATGTATTTAGAGCTGATGGAATCGCGTTCCTTAAATTTAGCTTCAGCACTATCAGACAGACATCTTGTATAGAAAGTTTTGCCCAATGGCGAGTAGTTCAGCAATACAAACTCAAAAGTTATCAAACAGTGGTCGGATAAAGAGGGATTCTGTGGGAACACCACTAAATGTTCAATTTCAATACCATACACCAAAACAAGGTCGAGGGTGTGGTTAAAACAGTGAGTCGGTTCATGAACACTCTGAGAGAAGCCGATGGAATCTAACAGAGAGATAAACGCAGTACTGAAGCTGTCATTCTCAACATCCACATGAATATTAAAATCCCCTACAATAATAACTTTGTCTATTTTAAGGACTAAAGTTGACAAAAACTCTGCAAATTCAGATAAGAATTCAGAGTACGGGCCAGATGCTCGGTACACTATAACAAAAAGAAGTGGTTGCAGTGATTTCCAACTTGGGTGCGAAAGACTAAGAACAAGGTTTTCAAATGAGTTATAGTTTAATTTAGGTTTAGAGCTGATTAGTAGGCTAGAGTGGAAGATAGCTGCAACTCCACCTCCTCAGCCTGTGCCTCGAGGAATGTGAGTATTAATATGACTGGGAGGGGTGGATTCATTTAGGCTAACATATTCTCCATCACCCAGCCAGGTTTCAGTAAGACCAAATAAATCAATATCATAATCTGATATTAGTTCATTTACTAGTACACCTTTAGAAGAGAGAGATCTGATGTTTAAGAGTCCACATTTAACTCTCCTATTTGTTTGCACTATTGCTCTTGTGGTTTTAATTTTTATGAGGTTTTTATGCACAGCTCCTCTTCTGTTTACCTTTTTAAATAATTTCGATGGTCGGGAGGCAGACACCGTCACTATAGGATTTTCACTAAGTAACTCCTGAAATGGAGGAGCAGAGAAGTGTGTTAAACTGCGACTCTGCCTCCTGGTCTCAACTCTGGGTTGTCATGGATTTGGTCCACTAATAAACTTGGCCAGATTTCTAGAAATGAGAGCTGCTCCTTCCCAAGTGGGATGGATGCCGTCTCTCCGGATCAGACCAGGTCTTCCCCAGAAAGTTTGCCAATGATCTACAAAGCCCACATCGTTTAATGATGCAGCTGTTGTACATATCCAGTGGTGTGTAGCTCAGCTGACAGAGTCCAGGTTCTGCTCCAGGTTTCTGCCTGTTAAAGGGAGCTGTTCCGGCCTCCTTGGCCCGGTTCTGCTCACGGTGGGAACTGTTGTAAGTAATATTACACAGAGAATGATGTGGACCTGCTCTGAAAGGAACGTGACACGAGATAACTTTGTTATATAAATGGGTTTTTATGTTTTCTTGGAGAAGCTTCTTCTTCTTCGCTGTTCTTTTCACCGGCAGATGGAAAGTTTGGAGCAGAAGAGGTTCGATGAAAAAAACAGAACACAGTTTAACTTTTCTGAACCAACAGACAGATGGTGCCTGTACTGTTGGCTCACAGAGTTTCTGACCCGATCGGACTGAGGAACCGAACCCTCCGCCAGACTTCAAAGCAGTGGTCGGCAATAGGTGGCCAGATTACTTTGATAGCAGAAAAATAAAAAATAAATAAATTGATAGCGGCTGGTGCATGACAGCTACAGTTACTCACATAATCACTAATCAGTGATTGTGCCTCCAAAATAAAAGCGTGAGAATGTTTTTTGCAGCAATGCTTCATGTTGAGGTGATTGAGAGCTTTTACTTTGAAAGGTTCTGAAGGACGTTCGAAAGAGTCTCTGGCTTTCTTGACAAACCTCTGAAAAAGTAAAGGTCTGATTGGATTCCCCTGAATTTCCTCAGTGAAATGAAAAATAGTGTCCACAGGTTTATGAATGCGGATCAAACGCCGGGACATGCACAGCACTGCAGCACATATTTAAAAAATGTGCAAAAGTGTCCTAATAGGCTGATCAATTTGTTTAACAGAGAAAAAAAAGTCTGCCAGATTTTGGGATCGATTATGGAACTCCTCCAACGGGAGTCCTGCACTTGACCCACTGAGCTGGACGTGCAGATGAGCATCCAAGAATGGGAAATAATTTGATGAAGTAATGTTCTGGCCCGCCATGTAGCCTAATGGCTGGAAAAAATGTGGCCCGATGTCAGCGTTATTTGCCGACCCCTGCACTAAAGGATCCAAAAAACAAACTGTTTCCCTTCCTGCGGCTTTGAAAGCCTCCAGCATCTGATCTCTGTTCAGTAATGAGGGGTCATTCTGAGGCGGCCATCTTTAAATCTTCAGCCGTCCCTGTCGCCATGACGACACCCACACTGCCTTCATGTCTCTGCTCGTTAGGGCCCGGGCTCGTTAAGGCGATGTCGGTGAGACCCGAGGGTGTCTAGTTGTCGTCAGCGAGCTTTAATGAGCGGTGGAACGGCGGCCGCTCGGCCTCATTACACCTCACTGCAATGCCGAAGGTGACCGGGGGCGACCCCCAGACCCCCCGCCAGTCTGATATAATCCCCCCCCCCTGTGGAGAGAGGAGGCCGAGGCAGACCGCAGCCTGACTCCCTGCAGACATATAATGAGTGAAACTACAGTCAGTTCACACACATCTCAAGCACCGCCCCCTCACTGCAGGTCACCTGACAGTGTGTTTTCACTGTCCCAGCATGCACTGGGATGGAGGCTGCATATGGACACTGATCGTGTTGTTTTGTCTTTCAGTCACTGGCCCACTGACTGAGTCCCAGATTGCCTACGTCCTGCGGGAAACACTGCAGGTAACGTCCAATCAGACAGTAGGCTGAGGTCACTGTTACCTGCCTGTTACCTGCCTGTTACCTGCATGTTACCTGCATGTTACCGGCCTGTTACTGGCCTGTTACCGGCCTGTTACCTGCCTGTTACCGGCCTGTTACCGGCCTGTTACCGGCCTGTTACCTGCCTGTTACCTGCCTGTTACCGGCCTGTTACCTGCCTGTTACCTGCCTGTTACCTGCATGTTACCTTCCTGTTACCAGTATGTTACCTGCCTGTTACCGGCCTGTTACCTGCCTGTTACCTGCCTGTTACCTGCATGTTACCTTCCTGTTACCAGTATGTTACCTGCATGTTACCGGCCTGTTACCGGCCTGTTACCGGCCTGTTACCTGCCTGTTACCTGCCTGTTACCTGCATGTTACCTTCCTGTTACCAGTATGTTATCTGCCTGTTACCTGCCTGTTACCGGCCTGTTACCTGCCTGTTACCTGCATGTTACCGGCCTGTTACTGGCCTGTTACCGGCCTGTTACCGGCCTGTTACCGGCCTGTTACCGGCCTGTTACCGGCCTGTTACCTGCCTGTTACCTGCCTGTTACCGGCCTGTTACCTGCCTGTTATCTGCCTGTTACCTGCATGTTACCTTCCTGTTACCAGTATGTTACCTGCATGTTACCTTCCTGTTACCAGTATGTTACCTGCCTGTTACCGGCCTGTTACCTGCCTGTTACCTGCCTGTTACCTGCATGTTACCTTCCTGTTACCAGTATGTTACCTGCATGTTACCGGCCTGTTACCGGCCTGTTACCGGCCTGTTACCTGCCTGTTACCTGCCTGTTACCTGCATGTTACCTTCCTGTTACCAGTATGTTATCTGCCTGTTACCTGCCTGTTACCTGCATGTTACCTGCCTGTTACCTGCCTGTTACCTGCATGTTACCTGCCTGTTACCAGTATGAAGTAACACCGTCTGTTTGTGTTCTGCAGGGCCTCTTCTACCTGCACAGCAAAGGGAAGATGCACAGAGACATCAAGGTGAGCTGCAGTGTGTTATTAATGATTATTATTAATTATCACAGTGTGAATCACCAGTCAGGTGCATTAAGTGTGAGCCTGAGTGGGCGGAGCTACAGCGGCGAGCTAACAGTTTGTGTTGCATCTGCAGGGAGCGAATGTCCTGCTGACTGATAACGGATACGTCAAACTGGTGAGTCTCACGCACCTGGGAGGTCTGTGATGTCATGAGCAGACTCCGCCCACTGATCAGGTAGAGAGGCGGGTCTTGTGATATGTCATATGTCATATGTCACACTGAGTCAATCAGCCTGTCTGAGACAGCAGACTTCCTTTTCTGAATTAAACCATTAAAATAATTCAGACTTACGTCACTCCTCAGTGTCTCGTGCTCGTCGTTGGTTCATGCAGTTTATATTTCCACTGTGTGGTGATGTCACAGCCTGTCAGCCATATGAAGTATTACGATGCGGTCATACACAGTTAATGTGTGCTCAGAAGATGGCTGGTTTGACCTTTCACCCCTGGCTCTGTGTGTGTGTTGGCAGCGGACTTCGGCGTGTCGGCTCAGATCACTATGACCATCGCTAAGAGGAAATCCTTCATCGGGACGCCGTACTGGTACGACATTGTTCCCCCTTCTATTGGTGGTCTCTATGGTGACGCTGAGGTCAGCAGCCTGCAGCCGCCGTCTTGTCTCCCAGGACGATGATGACGATGATGATGATGATGAGGCTGCAGCTTCATGTTTCTCTGTTGTGTCTCGACTTCCTGATGTATTTATCCAGTCAGCTTGTCGGGTTCTGTGATTGGCCGAATCTAAGCCAATGGGTGTGTGTTGTTGCAGGATGGCTCCGGAGGTGGCGGCGGTGGAGAGGAAGGGTGGATACAACCAGCTGTGTGACATCTGGGCCGTCGGCATCACCGCCATCGAACTAGCCGAGCTGCAGCCGCCCATGTTCGACCTCCACCCCATGAGGTTTGTAGTTTCCACACCAGAGAACAGAAGAATTTATCAACGTGGTGTGCAAACACAAAACTCAAGAGTAACAACACACATTAGAATAAAATGACCATATAATGCAACAACAAGCAGCAGATCATCCACGAGCACATGACTGTTCTATCTGTTCGTGTGCCTTACCAAGGATAAATAACCAATCACGATGTTTGTTTACAATAACTCGCAAGTAGAAAGCCTCTTTGTTACGTACAATTTAACGCCAGCAACGTGTTGAATGTTTTATGTTTTCAATACATTACATACGGTGGATATAGGTGCTGGTCATATAATTAGAATATCATCAAAGTTGATTTATTTCAGTAATTCCATTCAAAAAGTGAAACTTGTATAATGTATACATTCATTCCACACAGACTGATATATTTCAAGTGTCCATTCCTTTTAATTTTGATGATTATAACTGACAACTAATGAAAACCCCAAAATCAGTATCTCAGAAAATTAGAATATTGTGAAAAGGTTCTATATTGAAGACACCTGGTGCCACACTCTAATCAGCTAATTAACTCAAAACACCTGCAAAGGCCTTTAAATGGTCTCTCAGTCTCGTTCTGTAGGCTACACAATCATGGGGAAGACTGCTGACTTGACAGCTGTCCAAAAGACGACCATCGACACCTTGCACAAGGAGGGCAAGACACAAAAGGTCATTGCTAAAGAGGCTGGCTGTTCACAGAGCTCTGTGTCCAAGCACATTAATAGAGAGGTGAAGGGAAGGAAAAGATGTGGTAGAAAAAAGTGTACAAGCAATAGGGATAACCGCACCCTGGAGAGGATTGTGAAACAAAACCCATTCAAAAATATATGCATGCAAGACATGGGTTTCAGCTGTCGCTTTCCTTGTGTCAAGCCACTCCTGAACAAGACACAGCGTCAGAAGCGTCTCGCCTGGGCTAAAGACAAAAAGGACTGGACTGCTGCTGAGTGGTCCAAAGTTATGTTCTCTGATGAAAGTAAATTTTGCATTTCCTTTGGAAATCAAGGTCCCAGAGTCTGGAGGAAGAGAGGAGAGGCACAGAATCCACGTTTCTTGAAGTCCAGTGTAAAGTTTCCACAGTCAGTGATGGTTTGGGTGCCATGTCATCTGCTGGTGTTGGTCCACTGTGTTTTCTGAGGTCCAAGGTCAACACAGCCGTCTACCAGGAAGTTTTAGAGCACTTCATGCTTCCTGCTGCTGACCAACTTTATGGAGATGCAGATTTCATTTTCCAACAGGACTTGGCACCTGCACACAGTGCCAAAGCTACCAGTACCTGGTTTAAGGACCATGGTATCCCTGTTCTTAATTGGCCAGCAAACTGGCCTGACCTTAACCCTATAGAAAATCTATGGGGTATTGTGAAGAGGAAGATGCGATACGCCAGACCCAACAATGCAGAAGAGCTGAAGGCCACTATCAGAGCAACCTGGGCTCTCATAACACCTGAGCAGTGCCACAGACTGATGGACTCCATGCCACGCCGCATCGCTGCAGTAATTCAGACAAAAGGAGCCCCAACTTAGTAATGAGTGCTGCACATGCTCATACTTTTCATGTTCATACTTTTCATTTGGCCAACATTTCTAAAAATCCTTTTTTTGTATTGGTCTTAAGTAATATTCAAATTTTCTGAGATACTGAATTTGGGATTTTCATTAGTTGTCAGTTTTAATCATCACAATTAAATGAAATAAACATTTGAAATATATCAGTCTGTGTGTAATGAATGAATATAATATCCAAGTTTCACTTTTTGAATGGAATTACTGAAATAAATCAACTTTCTGATGATATTCTAATTATATGACCAGCATCTGTAGGTGTTGCTGCAGTAAACAGCAGATGAGATGAAATTTAAAGAGCTCCAGTTTGTCACTAAGATGATGACTGATGATCTGTTTCCCTCTCAGAGCTCTGCTTCTGATGACCAAAAGTAACTTTCAGTCGCCCAAACTGAAAGACAAGGTGAAGTGGTGAGTATCTCTCAATTCAATTCAATTCAAATTAGCTTTATTGGCATGAATGTAATAACATTGCCAAAGTATCATATATACACAACATAAGAACAATCAGCCCCATACATTTCATTAAACAATTAAAGCGTAAAGTAATCAAAGTGTATGTGTGTTTGTGTTTAAAAAAATATATATATATAAAAAATTTAAATAAATCAAATGGTAAGTGTGTGTGTGTGCATGCTAAAAAATATATAAAAAATAAAATAAATAAATGAAACAGTAACGTGTGTGTGTATATTAATAGACAAAAAACCCTTTTTTTAAAGAATTAATTGATTAAAAAAATAATAGTGTCAAATGTAAAAACAAACAATTACTAAAATATCAAACGATCAAAATAATAATAATTTGAAAATCTGTCCAATTATTTATCAGTCTGAGGTTCTACTGGTTGTCTTCACTTCATGGCATGAGGAGACATATTTTGCAGCAATTATTTCACATTTGGGCATTTCTCCCAGTAAATAGGGGAGTTTCTGTGTGTCTGATATGAATTTGAATTCGGGGTATATTTGGGAAATGTTTGCAAAGTGTTTTTGTCTTTGTGTTTTATATTAAGGACATGAGGTTAGAAAGTGCAGCTCTATTTCTACCTGTCCTCTGTGTCTCTACCTGTCCCCCGAGTCTCTACCTGTCCCCTGTCTCTACCTGTCCCCTGTCACACTGAGAGCAGAGTCTCTCCTCTTGTGGTAGCCAGCTCTGTCTGTGTCGACCCTTTTCTATGGCCAGGCTGTGTTCACTCAGTCTGTACGTTGTCAACATTTTTCTTAGTTTGGGACATGTGTGTTCCTCTCCCTCTCTCTCTCTCTCTGTTCCTCTCTGTCTGTGTTCCTCTCTCTCTCTCCCTCTGTCTCTCTGTGTTCCTCTCTCTCTGTGTTCCTCTCTGTCTGTGTTCCTCTCTGTGTTCCTCTCTCTCTCTGTGTTCCTCTCTCTCTGTGTTCCTCTCTGTCTGTGTTCCTCTCTGTGTTCCTCTCTCTCTCTCCCTCTGTCTCTCTGTGTTCCTCTCTGTGTTCCTCTCTCTCTCTCCCTCTGTCTCTCTGTGTTCCTCTCTCTGTGTTCCTCTCTCTCTCTCCCTCTGTCTCTCTGTGTTCCTCTCTGTCTGTGTTCCTCTCTCTCTCTCCCTCTGTCTCTCTGTGTTCCTCTCTGTCTGTGTTCCTCTCTCTCTCTCCCTCTGTCTCTCTGTGTTCCTCTCTCTCTGTGTTCCTCTCTGTCTGTGTTCCTCTCTCTCTCTCCCTCTGTCTCTCTGTGTTCCTCTCTGTCTGTGTTCCTCTCTCTCTCTCCCTCTGTCTCTCTGTGTTCCTCTCTGTCTGTGTTCCTCTCTCTCTCTCCCTCTGTCTCTCTGTGTTCCTCTCTCTGTCTCCCTCTGTCTCTCTGTGTTCCTCTCTGTCTGTGTTCCTCTCTCTCTCTCCCTCTGTCTCTCTGTGTTCCTCTCTGTCTGTGTTCCTCTCTCTCTGTGTTCCTCTCTCTCTCTCTGTGTTCCTCTCTGTCTCTCTGTGTTCCTCTCTGTCTGTGTTCCTCTCTCTCTCCCTCTCTCTCTCTCTGTGTTCCTCTCTCTCTCTCTCTCCCTCTCTCTCTCTGTCTCTCTCTCTCTCTGTTCCTCTCTCTCTCTCTGTTCCCCTCTCTCTCTCTCTGTGTTCCTCTCTGTCTCTCTGTGTTCCTCTCTGTCTGTGTTCCTCTCTCTCTCCCTCTCTCTCTCTCTGTGTGTTCCTCTCTCTCTCTCTCCTCTCTCTCTCTCTCTCTCTCTCTGTTCCTTCTCTCTCTCTCTGTTCCTCTCTCTCTCTCTCTCTCTGTTCCTCTCTCTCTCTCTGTTCCTCTCTCTCTCTCTGTTTCTCTCTCTCTGTTCCTTTCTCTCTCTCTCTGTTCCTCTCTCTCTCTGTTCCTCTCTCTCTCTCTGTTCCTCTCTCTCTGTTCCTCTCTCTCTGTTTCTCTCTCTCTGTTCCTTTCTCTCTCTCTCTGTTCCTCTCTCTCTCTCTCTCTGTTCCCCTCTCTCTCTCTCTCTCTCTCTGTTCCTCTCTCTCTCTCTGTTCCTCTCTCTCTCTCTGTTTCTCTCTCTCTGTTCCTTTCTCTCTCTCTCGTTCCTCTCTCTCTCTCTCTCTGTTCCTCTCTCTCTCTCTGTTCCTCTCTCTCTCTCTGTTCCTCTCTCTCTGTTTCTCTCTCTGTTTCTCTCTCTCTGTTTCTCTCTCTCTGTTCCTCTCTCTCTGTTCCTCTCTCTCTGTTCCTCTCTCTTTCTCTGTTTCTCTCTCTCTGTTTCTCTCTCTCTCTGTTCCTCTCTCTCTCTGTTCCTCTCTCTCTCTCTGTTCCTCTCTCTCTCTCTCTGGTCCTCTCTCTCTCTCTCTCTCTGTTCCTCTCTCTCTCTCTGTTCCTCTCTCTCTCTCTGTTCCTCTCTCTCTCTCTCTCTGTTCCTCTCTCTCTCTCTCTCTGTTCCCCTCTCTCTCTCTCTCTCTGTTCCTCTCTCTCTCTGTTCCTCTCTCTCTCTCTCTGGTCCTCTCTCTCTCTCTCTCTCTGGTCCTCTCTCTCTCTCTCTCTGGTCCTCTCTCTCTCTCTCTCTTTCTCTGTTCCTCTCTCTCTCTCTCTCTCTGTTCCTCTCTCTCTCTCTCTCTCTCTCTGTTCCTTTCTCTCTCTCTCTCTCTCTCTCTCTCTCTCTCTCTCTCTCTCTCTCTCTGTTCCTTTCTCTCCCTCTCTCTCCCTCTCAGCATGGAATCAGTGAAATAATATGTATGAGGACAATCAAGAAGCTGCTGAATTATTAACATCAGCCAGCCAGGTGCTGTTAATGCTAATAAGAAGAATATTCTCTTTGAATGTCAGCCGGAGCTCAAGCAGAGCAGCGACGTGAGCAGCAGACTGATGGTGAATTTAGACAAACTGGAACTTTACATCCCAGTAGAGTCAGCATAAAATCCAAACAACATCACTGGAACAGTTAATATCACCACAGGAACAGTTAAATCACCACAGGAACAGTAAATCTCAACACAGGAACAGTTAAATCACCACAGGAACAGTAAATCTCAACACAGGAACAGTTAATATCACCACAGGAACAGTTAAATCACCACTGGAACAGTAAATCTCACCACAGGAACAGTTAAATCACCACTGGAACAGTAAATCTCACCACAGGAACAGTTAAATCACCACTGGAACAGTTAAATCACCACAGGAACAGTTAAATCACCACTGGAACAGTAAATCTCACCACTGGAATAGTTAAATCACCACTGGAACAGTAAATTTCACCACAGGAACAGTTTATATCACCACTGGAACAGTTTATATCACCACCGGAACAGTAAATTTCACCACAGGAACAGTTTATATCACCACTGGAACAGTTAAATCACCACTGGAACAGTTAAATCACCACTGGAACAGTAAATTTCACCACAGGAACAGTTTATATCACCACTGGAACAGTTAATATCACCACTGGAACAGTAAATTTCACCACTGGAACAGTTAATATCACCACTGGAACAGTTAAATCACCACTGGAACAGTAAATTTCACCACTGGAACAGTTAATATCACCACTGGAACAGTTAATATCACCACTGGAACAGTAAATCTCACCACTGGAACAGTAAATCTCACCACAGGAACAGTAAATCTCACCACAGGAACAGTTTATATCACCACTGGAACAGTTAATATCACCACTGGAACAGTAAATCTCACCACAGGAACAGTAAATCTCACCACAGGAACAGTAAATCTCACCACAGGAACAGTTTATATCACCACTGGAACAGTTAATATCAACACTTGAACAGCTGATCTCGCCACTGGAACAATAAAGCATCGCTGGAACAGTAAAACGTCATTTGCATTCTTAAAGATTCTGAAACACTTTTTTACTTTGTCCACATTTCCCAGCATGCATCTCTGCGCACTCGACAGTGTAGGACACTGGAGCAGCTCCCCGTGGTATGCCTTGTTGGTTGTTTTCACAAAAACGTAACGGTGTGCTACATCATGCTCGACTTCACTGTTGGTATCGGTTATCACCTCTTTTCTAGCTGATGTCAATGTGCTTGTTAGAGTCTGGTGTTTATTTTTTCTCACTACCACTAGTTGATAAATATAAAATATATAACCCGAGTATTATCAGTGAGGTATTTAGTGTTCAATCTGTGTGTTTTTATCTCTGCAGGACTGGAAACTTCCATCAGTTTGTAAAAATTGCTCTGACCAAAAACCCCAAGAAACGACCGACAGCTGACAAACTCCTGCAGGTAGTAAAACGGTGCTGTGACGATGCAGTAGAGTCTCAGAATACGTTTCTAAACCTGTCATGGTCAAACTGCACGGCCACAAACAAAGCTGTGTCCCCTACTTCCTGAATAAACCAGATTTCCACTTGACATCAGCATTATGTGTTGATGAAGGATGCAGATTAAAGGGACATGATGATGTTTTTTGTCCTCCCCCAGCATCCGTTTGTCTCTCAGCCTCTCAGTCGGACTCTGGTCATCGAGCTGCTGGATAAAGTCAGTAACCCGGACCAGACTTCCTACCAGGACCACCTGGACGATGACGAGGCCGATACAGAGGTGGGGGGGGGGGGGCAAAGGACTCTTAACGTCTGCAATATCGTCAGATATTTGTTGGTCTCTCACAGTAAATGTTCTGGTGAAGTCGGTTAAAGACAGGTAAAGGTCAGTGTTCAGAGTCACTGCAGCTCAGCAGTGTGAGCTTCGTGTCATTCACTACATTCAGACAGCTGCTTTTCCTGTTGTCAGCTCTGTGGAGGGAGAAATGGTTCTAACATTCTGACTAACTTGTATTTGACTAGCAGAGTAAACAGACAGACCTAAAACAAAATACATTAGTGCGTCTCTTGTGAGAGGCATTTTAAAACCCGATTGGTCCAAATCTGAGCAGCAGAGGGGGAAATTTCCTGACTAACCCTGAAGACACGTTTAATAACATGTGTGCTCATTATTCTTACATTAGACTTGTAATCACCAATAGTCAGTCAGTTCAGTGTCGACAATATTCTTTTTTAATATCCTCAGTGGATCCTCAAACCTTATTGGTGAACACTGATTTGATCTTTAATCACCACAGAGCCTCTGGTCACATCCGGGTCACATCCGCGATAGTCACATTGCAGAATGTGTAGTGTCACAGAAAGCAATTCACTCAAACACGTCATGTGTTTTGCTGCTTGATACAAAAGGAAAACTTTTCCAAAACCAATCTCCAAGAGAAGTCTGCATGGTGTCACATCATTTAGTCCAGTGCAGTAAGTGATTCTGGAGAAATCACGCCACGATACTGAGCATACAACGACAGCAAGTAAGTTGTAAGTTGTGTTTAGCTAACCTCGGCTACAATTGCTGCTGCAAAGCTATCATGAAGCTATCGTGAAGCTAACACGCAGGGAGGCCGGCACAGCGGCTCCAGACAGCTCTCCATCACAACAGTGTTGGTGAAGTAGGGAGGAAGCTGAATGTCCGTGGGCGAGTCATTAAACGTTAATGAACAGTGCTGTTGTTGTTTCCTGTGTACAGAGCACAAACAGTTCCCAGCATGCTCTGCACCATCTGCTGAACTTCACTGGATCTTTTCATATTGCAATGAAATATTAATTCCCGTTCATGTTCCTTCCTGTTCCTTCCTGTGCCTTCGTGTTATGTCACGTTCCTTCATGTTCCTTCCTGTTCATGTTCCTTCCTGTTCTGTCACGTTCCTTCCCGTTCATGTTCTTTCACATTCCTTCCTATTCATGTTCCTTCATGTTCTGTCACGTTCCTTCATGTTCCTTCCCATTCATGTTCCTTCGTGTTCTGTCACGTTCCTTCCCATTCCTTCCCGTTCATGTTCCTTCGTGTTCTGTCACATTACATCATGTTCCTTCGTGTTCTGTCACGTTCCTTCCCGTTCCTTACTGTTCCTTCGTGTTCTGTCACATTCCTTCATGTTCCTTCCCATTTACGTTCCTTCGTGTTCTTTCACGTTCCTTCCCGTTCATGTTCCTTCACGTTCCTTCCCGTTCAGGTTCCTTTGTGTTCTGTCACGTTCCTTCATGTTCCTTCGTGTTCTTTCACGTTCCTTCGTGTTCTGTCACAGCAGTAGTGCCAATCCTGTTCTGTACAGTAATGTGTGTCAGGTAACTGCTGTTTTGCTAATTAGTCAATAAATTGATGAATTGATCAGTGATGGGGGGCAAATCCTCCTCTTTCACTGATTAATCATGTTTTTTTCAGTTTGATAGCAATAAAAAACTGGGAGGGAGAAACAATCTGAAGACAACACTGAATCACACCTTTCATTTTATAACCAATAAAAATCAGGCATTGACTGAAAAAAACAATCAATAGATCAGTAAGGATCAGTTGGTTTCCTCTCCTCGTGCTGAGAACATGTTCAGTCCGTCAGCACCTGACTGAAGCATCAGATGAAGCTGTGAGGAGGAAGCAGAACTGATGCCAGCATCACAGTTGATGCCCAACACGAGGCTTCGAGGCCCTGGAGGGTTCAGCTGAATGTGTCTGCCCTGACTGAAGGATGCCGCTCAGACGCCGTCTTGGATCTGCAGCTGTCACTTTGTGCGTGTGTCTGCTGTGAAAGTGTCCTCTGCTGAGAGGAAAAGGATGCCGAGGGAATCCCCTCTGTGGCGGGCCCCCCCTCACCCCCATAAAATAAAGAGTAAAAGTCACCTCTGTGTTCTTGAGGTTCAGTAAACCTGTTGAATGTGTTCGTCCTCGTTAAACACATGTATGTCAGCGCACAGATCAAACCACACGGGGACGCCGCTGCAGCGCCGCAGAGGACCATTAGCACACCTGTAGTTACTGACTTCCTGTCTGTCTGCAGCTCGTGTCTGTCCCTCAGAGGATCCCGTCCAGAAACACCAGAGAAGGAAAAACTCTGTCTGAGATCACCTGTAAGTTTACGGTGGTGGTGATGATGATGATGATGGTGGTGATGATGGTGAGTGATGGATGGTGAGGGTGAGGTTGAGGGTGATGGTGATGATGGTGAGTGATGGATGGTGATGGTGAGGGTGAGGTTGAGGGTGATGGTGATGATGGTGAGTGATGAATGGTGATGGTGAGGGTGAGTGATGGTGAGGGGGGTGGTGATGATGAGTGATGGTGATGATAATGATGGCGAGTGATTGTGATGATGGTGATCATGGTGATGGTGAGGGTGAGTGATGGTGAGGGGGGTGGTGATGAGTGATGGTGATGATAATGATGGTGAGTGATTGTGATGATGGTGATCGTGGTGATGATGAGTGATTGTGATGATGGTGAGTGATGGTGATGATGGTGAGTGATTGTGATGATGGTGATTGTGATGATGGTGAGTGATTGTGATGATGGTGAGTGATGGATGGTGATGATGGTGAGGGTGGTGATGGTGAGTGATGGATCATGATGATGACGATGATGGTGAGGGTGGTGATGTGAGAGATGGATGATGATGGATGATGATGATGGTGAGTGATGGTGATGGATGGTGATGATGGTGAAGGTGGTGGTGATGATGAGTGATGATGATGATGATGATGGTGAGTGATTGTGATGATGGTGAGTGATGGATGGTGATGATGATGTGATGATGGTGAGTGATGGTGATGGATGGTGATGGATGGTGAGGGTGGTGGTGATGAGTGATGGTGATGATGATGGTGAGTGATTGTGATGATGGTGAGTGATGGATGGTGATGATGGTGAGTGATGGTGATGATGGTGAGTGATTGTGATGATGAGTGATTGTGATGATGGTGAGTGATGGATGGTGATGATGATGGTGAGTGATGGTGATGATGGTGAGTGATTGTGATGATGGATGGTGAGGGTGGTGGTGATGATGAGTGATGGTGATGATGATGATGGTGAGTGATTGTGATGATGGTGAGTGATGGATGGTGATGATGATGAGTGATGGTGAGTGATGGATGGTGAGTGATTGTGATGATGGTGAGTGATGGATGGTGATGATGATGATGGTGAGGGTGGTGATGATGGTGAGTGATGGTGATGAGTGATTGTGATGATGGTGAGTGATTGTGATGATGATGGTGAGTGATGGTGATGGATGGTGGTGATGATGAGTGATGGTGAGTGATGGATGGTGATGATGAGTGATGGATGGTGATGATGATGGTGAGTGATTGTGAGTGATGATGATGGTGAGTGATTGTGATGGTGATGATGAGTGATTGTGATGATGGTGATGGATGGTGATGATGATGATGGTGAAGGTGGTGGTGATGGATGGTGATGATGGTGAGTGATGGATGGTGATGATATGAGGGTGGTGATGATGGTGAGTGATTGTGATGGTGAGGGTGGTGGTGATGATGGTGAGTGATAGATGGTGATGATGATGATGGTGAGTGATTGTGATGGTGATGAGTGGATGGTGATGATGATGGTGAGGGTGGTGGTGATGATGGTGAGTGATAGATGGTGATGATGATGATGGTGAGTGATTGTGATGATGGTGAGTGATGGATGGTGGTGATGGTGATGATGGTGAGTGATGGATGGTGATGATGGTGAATGATGGTGAGTGATTGTGATGATGGTGAATGATGGTGAGTGATTGTGATGGTGATGATGAGTGATTGTGATGATGGTGAGTGATGGATGGTGATGGTGAGTGATGATGAGTAATTGTGATGATGGATGGTGATGGTGATGATGGTGAGTGATGGTGATGATGATGATGATGAGTGATTGTGATGATGGTGAGTGATGGATGGTGATGATGGTGAGTGATTGTGATGATGATGGTGAGGGTGGTGGTGATGAGTGATGGTGATGATGATGGTGAGTGATTGTGATGATGGTGAGTGATGGATGGTGATGATGAGTGATGGATGGTGATGATGGTGAGTGATTGTGATGGTGATGATGAGTGATTGTGATGATGGTGATGGATGGTGATGATGGTGAAGGTGGTGGTGATGGATGGTGATGATGGTGAGTGATGGATGGTGATGATGTGAGGGTGGTGATGATGGTGAGTGATTGTGATGGTGATGAGTGGATGGTGATGATGATGGTGAGGGTGGTGGTGATGATGGTGAGTGATAGATGGTGATGATGATGATGGTGAGTGATTGTGATGATGGTGAGTGATGGATGGTGGTGATGGTGATGATGGTGAGTGATTGTGATGATGGTCAGTGATGGATGGTGATGATGGTGAGTGATTGTGATGATGGTGAATGATGGTGAGTGATTGTGATGGTGATGATGATGAGTGATTGTGATGATGGTGAGTGATGGATGGTGATGATGGTGAATGATGGTGAGTGATGATGAGTAATTGTGATGATGGATGGTGATGGTGATGATGGTGAGTGATGGTGATGATGATGATGAGTGATTGTGATGATGGTGAGTGATGGATGGTGATGATGGTGAGTGATTGTGATGATGGTGAGTGATGGTGA
The DNA here is from genome assembly GCF_014851395.1 of Micropterus salmoides. NCBI lineage: Eukaryota > Metazoa > Chordata > Actinopteri > Centrarchiformes > Centrarchidae > Micropterus > Micropterus salmoides. The sequence continues at coordinate 35,562,205 of NW_024040263.1, read as the reverse complement.
TGATGAGTGATGGTGATGATGATGATGATGGTGAGTGATTGTGATGATGGTGAGTGATGGTGAGTGATTGTGATGATGGTGAGTGATGGATGGTGATGATGGTGAATGATGGTGAGTGATGGTGATGATGAGTGATTGTGATATTGGTGAGTGATGTGATGATGGTGAGTGATTGTGATGATGAGTGATTGTAATGATGGTGAGTGATGGTGATGGTGAGTGATTGTGATGGTGATGATGATGATGATGAGTGATTGTGATATTGATGAGTGATGGTGATGGTGAGTGATTGTGATGATGAGTGATTGTGATGATGGTGAGTGATGGATGGTGAGTGATGGTGATGGTGAGTGATTGTGATGGTGATGATGATGATGAGTGATGGTGATATTGGTGAGTGATGGTGATGATGGTGATAATGGTGAGTGATTGTGATGATGATGAGTGAGGGTGGTGGTGATGATGATGATGAGTGATGGTGGTGATGGTGGTGATGATGATGGTGAGGGTGGTGATGATGATGAGTGATGGTGGTGATGGTAGTGATGGTGATGGTGGTGATGATGGTGGTGATGGTGATTAGTGATGGTGGTGATGGTGGTGATGGTGGGGATGATGGTGAGTGAGTGTGTTTTGTCTTTCAGTTGATCAGATGAAGTTTGATCCTCCTCTGAGGAAAGAGACTGAAGCGCACCATGAAGAGGTAACACTCTCAAACTGTTGGGCAGGGCTTATATACACGTCATTGCTGATTGGGTAACACCTCTGACACCAAATGAGAGAAAACATAGCTCAGAGGAAACACGGCATCCCCCAGGTGGATGTGATGCAGGTCACATGGTAGCACCAGGTGGTCACGCCGCCATATTCTGTCTGACCCGTCTTGTCTTGTGTTTTCAGGCCGACCCGGATCGTTTCCTGGACTGTGAGGAGGAGCTCTACTACACCGCGAGATCCACCCTGGTATTTACCGCTGCCTCTTCCTGTTTCCTGTTAGCACTCCAGCTAACTGACTTGCCACGCTAACAGGCCAACAGCTTCTTTTTGTTTTCTTCTTCTTCTCTGCTTTTCCACCTGGATGATGTCACTTCCTGCTCTGCTGTCACTGGTCTGTGTTAGTTAGTCTGTGATTCTGTCCAATCAGCAGTTTAGAGGTGTGCCAGTGACAGAGCAGTAGAGTCACATGATGTGTGTCAGACAGCTGATTCGTTAAAACCGTGAGTGAAGTGTGGAGGGGGGGGGGGTACAGCAGCGCAGCGGCGTTTGGGTCTGTAAGGAATCAATCAGCTGCCTCCACATCTGCTCTGGAATTTGTACAGCAGGCTTTTAGGAAAGGGGAGGGGGGGAAAGATCAAATCCTCTAAGCTGAAGATAATAAATCGTGTCTCCTGCAGGAGCTGCAGATGGAGGAGGAGGATTCTGCTGCAGGATCAGGATCAGGATCCAGCCTCAGTGGAAACAGGTGGGAAACACAGGATCAATAAAACATCTCCGTCACATTTAAAGATCAGACACAAAGCAGCAACATGTGAAGGCGTCCAGGCAGAAGGAGGGAAGTTCTGATCACATCCAGAGTGAGTGGAAGACTTCCTGTGATGCTCAGACAGAGACCACCGTCGGGCCTCACGTCCTCGGGCCACCATCGGGTCTCAGGGTCTCGGGTCACCGTTGGGTCTCACGTCTTCGGTGCCACCGTCGGGTCTCACTGCCACTTGTATGTTAATGAGCTCACCTGTACAGGTGTTAGCTGGAAGCTAGCAGCAGTGTTGAGACTCTCTCCTGGTTCTGGAGAACTTCAGGACGAGGCTCTCGTGCTGTCTGAGCTATATCTGATCACGCCTCCTCTAGAAGTCACATTTTTTAACTCAGTTCAGTGAAAAGGCGTCCTCTCACCTGAGCACGCTCAGTGGAGCCCTCCCGCATTTAATTGTTGATGATAAAACGGGACAGTGAGTCGGGGGGGTTGGTCCCCAGCACTGGTTCTCTGGTCCTGGGGGCCACATCATGTAAACGAGCTGCTGGTTGGTAATTGTGGAGTTTGCAGACCCTCCGCAGCACACGTGAACGCAGCACGTGAAGAAGAGAGTTTCTCTCCTCCCTCAGCGAGTGCAGACTTCGGCTCCGGCTGAATTATTTATTGCTCGCCGATGAAAATTTAAAGACGCTGCATTTGAGCACTTTGGAATTTTTGCTAACGGTGAAGAAAGCGGTTTTAAATGGACGGCTGGCATTTCCACTGACGTTTTCTTCTTCTGCTGCTGTCTGAATGCGCCGACCTCTGACCTCGCCGCTGACCTCTCACTTCTCGTCACACCAGGGAAATGTGTCTGATGATGAGAAAGACTGTGAAAAGGGAGAGCAGACGGGTCTCCTGGAGAACCTGCAGGGTTCTGGCAGCTGAATAAGGTTCTAAGAGCTCTTTCAGATGAGACGCCGTCCGACAGCTCAGAAGGATTTTTACTGACAGGAAATCAGAATATTGAGGAAAAGTTCATTAATTTAAGCTTATGGAAATCCAGATCTGAAAATATTAGATCTTTAAATCAGAAATGTGGACCTGAGACGATCAGAGAGTCATGCTTCACCTGCTGACGAGCTTTATGGAGACGCCGGTTTCCTGTTCCAGCAGGATCTGGCACCTGCCCGCAGGACTAGAACCACTAGGAACCGGTCTGCCAACCGTGGTGTTCCTGTGATTGGTCGGCCAGCTCACCTGACCTGAACCCCTCAGAGACTCTGAGAGACACCAGACGGGCTGAAGGTCTCATCAAAGCTCGGCAGGCTGGTCGCCTCCTCGCCGCCCTGAAAGCGAAACTCGACCAGCTGCTGAGAGGAGAAACTAACCAACCAGAAGGTTTTCAGAAGATCCACATTTCTGTATAATTTATTTATTCTAATATTTAGAGATCTCGATTACTGATTTCCATGAGCTGCAATCATCAAGATGAAACTAACGAAGAAATAAACGTGTCACCTGTAGACATTGTTCATGTTTAACATTCACCTGTTGAACATCACCTGGACGCTTCACCTTTCCACATCACACCGGGTCAGTTTCATACTCGACCCTGATTGGCTCCAAGCCAGCTGTGATGTCATAACTCGTGCTGGTAAATCCCGGTGTTAAGAGGTGAGTTTAGAGAGAACGTCTCGTCAGCTGCATCACTGCTGACGGAAGAGAAAATGCCATGTTTGTAAAAGGTGTTGTAAAGTGACATCAGTTATTGGTCAGCTCATGTTTAAAGACTGAGTTTCTTTTTTTGTTCCCTCCAAACTGTCCAATCAGGAGCCAGCTGAGGTCTGTGGAGGAGGAGCTCAACCAAAGGTAAGCCCCGCCCCTCCACGCACTGACAGGTGTGACATCCCACAGGTGATACGTGTCGGTGACACGCTCACTTACTGAGTTATCTGTGAACCTGGAGATGCCTGTTTCCTCCACAGGGGCCATGACACTCACCTGGATGAGGTGGCTGCAAGTGAGGATGAAGGTAAGACTGAGGATGATGATGAAGGCTGTGTGGGAGGAGAGAACCAATCAGGCGTCTCTAATTCTCCAGATCACCATGACAACGACAATGGAGACAACATGCCGCAGTGAGTGTGATGAACACACCTGAAAACACCTGACGCTAACGTTGCGCTAGCTTTCAGCCTGAAGTGAAAATGTTTGGTTCTGGTTCTGGTCGGACTCACAGGAAGTTCTCTTCTCTCTCTCTGTGTCTTTCAGTGTAAAGGACTTGACGTTGCGGCCCGGCCCTCCTCCTGAAGCCCCCCCCCCCCAGGTGTGTCCTCCCACCTGTCCTGGATCTGTCTGTCTGGATCATGTCTGTCAGAACCAGCATCTCATATCTCTGCGCCCCCTACAGGAGGGACCACCTTCTTCTGATGACGACCATCATGGCGACCAGGGTACCATAAAGCGCCATCCTCCGTCAGAAAGCCCGGTCCGCTCGGCCACCCAGGGTCCACCCAGACCTCCACCCCCTAAACTGCCCCCCCACAGACTGAGCAGCCTGGGTAAGTTCTGCTGGAACCTCTGAGAACATCAGATCAGGTCGTTTGCTTTCACATCTCAAGCGAACAGGTCAGGTGTGAAAGCACCTGCAGCTTCCACTACACTTCATGTACACTTCCGACACACCTGGAATACACCTGCCGTGTGTCCAACAGTCTCTCTCTGTGCAGGTAACGCCCCGCCCTCCTCTGAGCAGCACTCCGCAGCGCCTCCTGCTGGCCCCGACAGGAAACATCCTCCGGTAAGAAACGGATTCATCTTTCATGTTTCTGCAGCAGCAGCAGGGAGCAGAGGTCCGACAGGCTGCAGGTAAACCCCGCCCCTCTGCTGCACCCTGCAGGTGAAAACTAACCGCATAAAAAGAGGCAGACGTCTCTTACTGATAACTGATGTGCACATGCTCAGAACTCATGCTGATGTCAGTGTTTGTTTCTCCATCAGAAACCCGCCAGCAACGGACTCCCGCCTACACCTAAAGTCCACGTAGGTCCAACACACACACAAACCCCCACCCCTAACATAAACCGGACTCTAACCTCAGAACGTCTGCTGCACTTTACATCACAGCTCAGCAGTGTGATAATAAGCTAATAATGAATAATTAACTTCCGCCTGGTCAGTGTGCCCGATTCATTGGACCCTGACAGCGATCCTAGGACTGAACCCTGAGGCTCCACCAGTGACCTGGGTGGTGGATCTAAAAGCAGAACACCACGTCAGCTGTTTAACGAAGACTAGATGATAGAAGGGCTGAACGCTCAGAGACCCTGAGCTTTATGTTGGTTTCTGTTTCCTCCTGTTTTCAGATGGGAGCCTGTTTCTCAAAGGTTTTCAACGGCTGTCCTCTGAAGATTCACTCTGCTGCCTCCTGGATCAACCCGGACACCAGAGGTACGTCCATTCATCACATTTCATCACACCAGGATCGCCTTCGGTCCGACCCGGCTTCAGTCTGGGAGTCTCTGGGATGAGTCGGTGCAGGAGGGTGCGGGGTGTCTCGCCATGGAGAGTGAGCCCTACACTGGTTGATGTGTCCAGGAAAACTGGTGCCTTATTGTGGGTTTGGTGGGAGGGGCTTAGCGGAGTGACACGAGCAGCAGAGTAGTTGTTCCCAACTGCTGCTTTGAAGGGGAACTTCTGTATTTTACTTCTGGACCCCATTTTCAGTCTGCAGCCATTTCACGGCTTGTGGGTAACCTCGTCTCGTCAGAGTCGATCCACCGCAGAGCTGGTTTCTGCCGGGCTCAGACAGTTATAGTGGAAAGGATCCTGCAGAGAGAGACAGGAAGGCTCTTCGATGAAATTCTGCCCCTCTGGTCCGCCGCTGCCTCCATCAGTCAGCTTGTGTTATTGTGTGACTTTGGTGTTTAGGGTCCAGTCCGTCCCAGTCCGTCAGTGTCGTAGTATTTCTGTGTTCAGTATTGTTTGTGTGCTTCTGTCCTCAGATCATTATCTCATCTTCGGAGCCGAGGAGGGAATCTACACTCTGAACCTGAACGAGCTCCATGAGAACTGCATGGAACAGGTGAGAGACAGGAAACAGCTGCTTCTGGAGGGCTCACCTGGTCCACCTGGTGGTGCTCGGACCCCTAACCCAAAAAACACTACAAACATTGTAGACTTTAGATTTCAGCTGACGGCACAGAGGTTAGTGCAGAAATGCAAATAAATAAAAGAGTTTCATCAGGAAGACTATTCGGGTTTTTAGTTTTGACACCAGATTCAGGGTCTGATCTAGTTTTCAGTCCAGATCAGGAGGCCACGGCAGCGTGGGGTTCAGGGTCTGAGGCTGAGTGCAGGATAAATCAGTGACCGCTTTGTGTGTGTGCAGTTGTTTCCTCGCAGGTGTACCTGGGTTTATGTGATGAACAACACTCTGATCTCCATCTCAGGTCAGTCACACACCGTTGATTTTTTATTCTGCTCTTATTGTCTGCTTTAGTTATTTTTCATGAATTAACTCTAACAAGTGAATGACTCAACAACACGAGACAAAAAGTCCTTGAAGCAAACTGACACCTGAGGAAGGAAAATAAGTAAAGGACTCGAATCAGGTCATTAAACGAATCAAAGAAAAACAAACTCTAAAATCTTAATTTGATTCATAAAAACAATGCGAGACTGTAAAAGAAAAACAATGAAAAAGGAAAACTATGATGTGTGTTACCTGACCCCTGCGTCTCGTCTGCAGGTAAAGCCTCTCAGCTGTACTGCCACAATCTGGCCGGCATGTTCGAACAGGCTCGACAGAAACTGAAGCTGACGTCTCACCGGCTGCCCGATCGCATCTTACCGCGGTCAGTTCCTGAAAACATTCAACACATGTTACAAGCTTTAAACACAAAGGCTCACCGCTCCCTGGGTGCAGCCTCACAGGGGTGAGGACTCGTAGCGTCCTGGAGTTCAGTTCTAAAATGTTCTTGTTTTTAGTCTCCTGGAGCATTATGGGTAATGTTTCAGGTATTGTTTTGGACATGGAAACGGTTGTAATCCTCGCTCGGCTCGCTCACGTTGTCCCGGTACCTTAAACGCCCTCCTGATCGTTTGCCTTATTGTTTTGGTCTCCAGGAAGTTTTCCATCTCCAACAAGATTCCCGACACCAAAGGCTGCCTGAAATGCTGCGTAGGTGAGTCTCCCATGGTTTCCCATCATGCACCACACCCTCTCCACTGAAGCTGGCAGGCTCTGACCACATGTACATGAGATACACGACACGCCTTTTAACCACGTGTTCGCACAGACAGCCGGCTACAGCGTCCGTTGCTAGGTAACAGATATAAAGGGGGACAAGAGATGTTGGATTGAGTATTTAGGATTCCCAAACTTGAGAGAAGATGGGGTTCCTTAAATTAGTTTGGTATTCCAGAAGCCTCTTGTCCTGACTTCAGACAGGAGGCTTCTGGGATTTGGGTCCCGGTCCTTGTCTACAGCCGGCTCTGCTCTGTGCAGCCAGACAGACACATGTGATTATCTTTGACACCTGTCCCTGCTCCCCACAGTGAGAAACCCCTACACTGGTCACAAGTACATGGGCGGAGCCTTCCAGTCCGGTGTGGTCCTGCTGGAGTGGGTGGAGCCGATGCAGAAATTCATGCTGGTCAAGGTAAGAACACAGGGCTAATCAAACCAAAAAAAGCGAGACCAAGACACCTGAAAGTGAACACAGCACAACACAGGAAGTACAGTAATCTGGGAAAATAAAACAGAGGACGTGGACGACCAGAACAGATCCATGGACCAGGAAGAATGAAAGTGAAAACTTAAAACAAGGAGATCAGACCTGTCAGGAAGTCAGAGCTCGGGAGAGAAACTAAAAGAGAAGGACGTGAACTAGGAAACCCAAAACCATGACCAGGGGTGGAAACTAACCAATCATGTTTACTCGCGTTACTATAACTGAGTACTTTGTGTACTTTTTTTAAGTCGTTTTTATAATCTGTAATTTTAAAAGTATGTTTTCTTTGAAGTTTTGTACTTCTTTGTAGTTTTAAATCACAGCGTTACTGAGTAAAACACAGGACTGACTGTGACTCAGCCAGCTGCAGAAGCACCAGGGCTGAACGTCGTGCTACATACTGCACCGCAAGAGAAGGTTTTCGACTCGACGCGATTTTAATGATGTGCACCTCGCGCTGTGAGTCCAGGCAAAAGCTGGGAGGCTACAGTTTTTTAATATGAACATCTTGAAAGTGAAGCGCAGCCTGTGAGCTGCTCTTCAACAGAGCTGAACATGTGGACTGTGGAGAGATTTCTGCCTGATCAATCGTGTGTAATCAGTATAAATCAAATCTTAAATGTAAATCAAATATTAAATCAATTAAATCATCATATAAATCTGATATTAAATCAATATAAATCAGATATTAAATATAAATCAGATATTAAATCAGTGTAAATCAAATATTATATCAATATAAATCAGATATTAAATATAAATCAGATATTAAATCAGTGTAAATCAAATATTAAATCAATATAAATCAGATATTAAATCAGTATAAATCAGATATGAAATCAATATAAATCAGGTATTAAATATAAATCAGATATTAAATCAGTGTAAATCAAATATTAAATCAATATAAATCAGATATTAAATCAGTATAAATCAGATACTGCGGTGGACTGGTGATCTGTCCAGGGTGTACCCCGCCTTTCTCCAGCCCCCCGTGACCCTGTACGCAGGATAAAAGGTTGACAATGGATGGATGGATATAAATCAGATATTAAATCAATATAAATCAGATAATAAATCAATATAAATCAGATATTAAATCCGTATAAATCAGATATTAAATCTAAATCAGATATTAAATCAATATAAATCAGATATTAAATCAATATAAATCAAATATTAAACAAATCAGATATTAAATCAATATAAATCAGATATTAAATCAGTATAAATCAGATGATAAATCAATATAAATCAGATATTAAATCAGTATAAATCAGATCTTAAATATAAATCAGATATTAAATCAGTATAAATCAGATATTAAATCAATATAAATCAGATATTAAATCAGTATAAATAAAATATTAAATCAATATAAAGATATTAAATATAAATCAGATATTACATCAATATAAATCAGATGGACTGGTGATCTGTCCAGGGTGTACCCCGCCTTTCTCCAGCCCCCCGTGACCCTGTACGCAGAATAAAAGGTTGACAATGGATGGATGGATATAAATCAGATATTAAATCAATATAAATCAGATATTAAATCAGTATAAATCAGATAATAAATATAAATCAGATATTAAATCAATATAAATCAGATACTGCGGTGGACTGGTGATCTGTCCAGGGTGTACCCCGCCTTTCTCCAGCCCCTCGTGACCCTGTACGCAGGATAAAAGGTTGACAATGGATGGATGGATATAAATCAGTATAAATCAGATATTAAATTAGTATAAAACAGATTAAATCAGTATAAATCAAATGTTAAATATAAATCAGATATTAAATTAATATAAATCAGATACTGCGGTGGACTGGTGATCTGTCCAGGGTGTACCCCGCCTTTCTCCAGCCCCCCGTGACCCTGTACGCAGGATAAAAGGTTGACAATGGATGGATGGATATAAATCAGATATTAAATCAGTATAAATCAGATATTAAATCAATATAAATCAGATATTAAATCAGATATTAAATCAATATAAATCAAATATTAAACAAATCAGATATTAAATCAATATAAATCAGATATTAAATCAGTATAAATAAAATATTAAATCAATATGAAGATATTAAATATAAATTAGATATTACATCAATATAAATCAGATACTGCGGTGGACTGGTGATCTGTCCAGGGTGTACCCCGCTTTTCTCCAGCCCCCCGTGACCCTGTACGCAGGATAAGCGGTTGACGATGGATGGATGGATATAAATCAGATATTAAATCAGTATAAATCAGATATTAAATCAGTATAAATCAGATATTAAATCAGTATAAATCAGATTTTAAATCAGTATAAATAAAATATTAAATCAATATAAAGATAGTAAATATAAATCAGATAATAAATCAATATAAATCAGATATTAAATATAAATCAGCTATTAAATCAGTATAAATCAGATATTAAATATAAATCTGATATTAAATCAGTATAAATCAGATATTAAATCAATATAAATCAGATATTAAATCAGTATAAATCAAATATTAAATATAAATCAGATATTAAATCAGTATAAATCAAATATTAAATATAAATCAGCTATTAAATCAATATAAATCAGATATTAAATCAATATAAATTAGATATTACATCAATATAAATCAGATACTGCGACCCCGCCTTTCTCCAGCCCCCCGTGACCCTGTACGCAGGATAAGCGGTTGACGATGGATGGATGGATATAAATCAGATATTAAATCAGTATAAATCAGATATTAAATCAGTATAAATCAGATATTAAATATAAATCAGATAATAAGTCAATATAAATCAGATATTAAATCAGTATAAATCAGATATTAAATATAAATCAGATATTAAATTAATATAAATCAGATACTGCGATGGACTGGTGATCTGTCCAGGGTGTACCCCGCCTTTCTCCAGCCCCCCGCGACCCTGTACGCAGGATAAGCGGTTGACGATGGATGGATGGATATAAATCAGATATTAAATCAATATAAATCAAATATTAAATCAGTATAAATCAGATATTAAATCAATATAAATCAGATATTAAATTAGTATAAAACAGATTAAATCAGTATAAATCAAATGTTAAATATAAATCAAATGTTAAATATAAATCAGATATTAAATCAATATAAATCAGATAATAAATATAAATCAGATACTGCGGTGGACTGGTGATCTGTCCAGGGTGTACCCCGCCTTTCTCCAGCCCCCCGTGACCCTGTATGCAGGATAAAAGGTTGACAATGGATGGATGGATATAAATCAGTATAAATCAGATATTAAATTAGTATAAAACAGATTAAATCAGTATAAATCAAATGTTAAATGTAAATCAGATATTAAATTAATATAAATCAGATACTGCGGTGGACTGGTGATCTGTCCAGGGTGTACCCCGCCTTTCTCCAGCCCCCCGTGACCCTGTACGCAGGATAAAAGGTTGACAATGGATGGATGGATATAAATCAGATATTAAATCAGTATAAATCAGATATTAAATCAATATAAATCAGATATTAAATCAGTATAAATCAGATAATAAATCAATATAAATCAGATATTAAATCTAAATCAGATATTAAATCGATATAAATCAAATATTAAATCAGATATTAAATCAATATAAATCAGATATTAAATCAGTATAAATAAAATATTAAATCAATATGAAGATATTAAATATAAATCAGATATTAAATTAGTATAAAACAGATTAAATCAGTATAAATCAGATAATAAATCAATATAAATCAGATATTAAATCAATATAAATCAGATATTAAATCTAAATCAGATATTAAATCAATATAAATCAGATATTAAATCGATATAAATCAAATATTAAATCAGATATTAAATCAATATAAATCAATATAAATCAGATATTAAATATAAATCAGATATTAAATCAGTATAAATCAGATATTAAATCAGTATAAATCAGATATTAAATATAAATCAGATATTAAATCTAAATCAGATATTAAATCAGTATAAATCAGATATTAAATCAGTATAAATCAGATATTAAATATAAATCAGATATTAAATCAGTATAAATCAGATATTAAATCGATATAAATCAAATATTAAATCAGATATTAAATCAATATAAATCAATATAAATCAGATATTAAATCAGTATAAATCAGATATTAAATATAAATCAGATATTAAATCTGTATAAATCAGATATTAAATTAATATAAATCAGATATTAAATCAGATATTAAATCAATATAAATCAAATAGTAAACAAATCAGATATTAAATCAATATAAATCAAATAGTAAACAAATCAGATATTAAATCAATATAAATCAGATATTATATCAATATAAATCAGATACTGCGGTGGACTGGTGATCTGTCCAGGGTGTACCCCGCTTTTCTCCAGCCCCCCGCGACCCTGTACGGTTGACGATGGATGGATGGATATCAATCAGATATTAAATCAATATAAATCAGATATTAAATCAGTATAAATCAGATATTAAATCAATATAAATCAGATATTAAATCAATATAAATCAGATATTAAATCTAAATCAGATATTAAATCAATATAAATCAGATATTAAATCAGATATTAAATCAATATAAATCAGATATTAAATCAGTATAAATAAAATATTAAATCAATATAAAGATATTAAATCTAAATCAGATAATAAATCAATATAAATCAGATATTAAATCAGTATAAATCAGATCTTAAATCAGTATAAATCAGATATTAAATCAGTATAAATCAGATATTAAATCAGTATAAATCAGATATTAAATCAATATGAAGATATTAAATATAAATCAGATATTAAATCAATATAAATCAGATACTGTGGTGGACTGGTGATCTGTCCAGGGTGTACCCCGCCTTTCTCCAGCCCCCCGCGACCCTGTACGGTTGACGATGGATGGATGGATATAAATCAGATATTAAATCAATATAAATCAGATATTAAATCGATATTAAATCAGATATTAAATCAGTATAAATCAGATATTAAATCAGATATTAAATCAATATAAATCAAATAGTAAACAAATCAGATATTAAATCAATATAAATCAGATATTAAATCAGTATAAATAAAATATTAAATCAATATGAAGATATTAAATATAAATCAGATATTAAATCAATATAAATCAGATACTGCGATGGACTGGTGATCTGTCCAGGGTGTACCCCGCCTTTCTCCAGCCCCCCGCGACCCTGTATGCAGGATAAAAGGTTGACAATGGATGGATGGATATAAATCAGATGTTAAATAAATATAAATCAGATATTAAATCAGTATAAATCAAATATTAAATCTGTATAAATCAAATATTAAATCAACATAAATACGATATTAAATCAGTGTAAATATAATATTTAACAGCGCACTCTGCTGGTGTCCTGCTGCCACTGTATGTTTAACTTTCATTTAAAGCAGCAGCGCCTCAAACATCTAACAAGCTGCGGTGGACGAAGTATTCACATCCATTACTGCAGCAAAAGTACTAATACTACACTGTAAATGTACTTTTACAAGTAAAAGTCCTGCATTGAAAATGCTAATCAGGAAAATGTACTTAAAGTATTAAAAGTAAAGTACTCAATGCAGAAAAACGTCCCTGTTGTACTATTATATACAGTATGTATGTATATAGACTGAGCTGAAACTCTACACTGTGATCAGCATGATGGTACCGACTGTGAGAATCTAACCCAGAACTCTACCTGTGTCCCCGCCAGAACGTGGACTTCCAGCCTCCGTGTCCTCTGGAGGTTTTTGAGCTGCTGGTTGTCCCGGAGCAGCTGTACCCTCTGATCTGTGTCGGCCTGAGCAAAGGAGCTAAAGCCAACCAGCCCGTCAGCTTCCAGACCCTCGACCCCAATTCTTCCTGCCCCGCCCCCCCTGAGACAGGTACACCCCCCCCCCCGGACTCAAGGATACCTTCCCCCCAGACTCGGGTACAAGTCCTTCCTATTTAACTTCCACTCTCCTTGCAGAAAACCCTCAGAGCTGTGTGATCCACATCACTCAGCTGGAGAGAGACACCGTCCTGGTCTGTCTGGACCGTAAGTTCATGAAACCATTTTAATGACAGACGTTTTATTTTGAAGGCTGACGTCACCTGAGCTGGTTGTACCTTCTACTTCCTGCAGGTTGTATAAAGATCGTAAACCTTCAGGGGAAGCTGAAGTCCGCCAAGAAGCTGTCAGCTGAGCTCACCTTCAATTTCCAGATCGAGTCGATTGGTAAACCCTCAGCTTTGAACCACCTTCAGACGGTCACCTGATCTAACTTCACCTTCAAAAATAACTACATTTGATACTACGGGGAAAACTGACTCTGAGGGAGAGATAAATCTAACGAGGCTAATTAATAACCCAAACAGCTGATGATTTTGTTCGATTGATTATTGGCAGCCCTGCCGTCACATGCATTAGGTTCATCTCAGACCACCTTAAAACCACCTGAACCCCCCTCCAGGTGTGCTGACCCTCTCCTCCTCTTCTTCAGTGTGTTTACAGGACAGTGTTTTGGCCTTCTGGAGACACGGCATGCAGGGGCGGAGCTTCAGATCTAATGAGGTAATGATCATCATCATAATCAGAGGCCAGGAACCCGCCCACTTCACTGCTGTGTCATAACCTCTTCCTCCTCCTTTTTTCTGCAGATCACTCAAGAGATCAGCGACAACAGCAGGATGTTCCGCCTGCTGGGCTCCGACAGGTGAGACACCTGTCCGTCAGCTCACTCACCTGTCTGTCAGCTCACCTTTCCATCCACCTGTCCGTCAGCTCACTCACCTGTCTGTCAGCTCACCTTTCCATCCACCTGTCCATCAGCCAGCTCACCTGTCTGTCAGCTCACCTGTCTGTCAGCTCACCTGTCCATCAGCTTGCTCACCTGTCTGTCAGCTCACCTGTCTCTTCACCTGTCAGCTTGCTCACCTGTCTGTTCACCTGTCAGCTTGCTCACCTGTCCATCAGCTCACCTGTCTATTCACCTGTCTGTCTGCAGGGTGGTAGTTCTGGAGAGCAGGGCGACAGATAACCCAACTGAACACAGTAACCTTTACATACTTGCCGGACACGAAAACAGCTACTGAGACCAGGACCGGCTGTGGACCAAACCAGGACCAAACCAGTTAAAACAATTAGAACCAGGACAAAAACACTTCAAACCAGGTCCGAACCAGGACCAGACGTGGCACAAACCAGGACTAACCAGGACCAAATCAGTTAAAACAATTAGAACCAGGACAAAAACTGTTCAAACCAGGTCCGAACCAGGACCAGACGTGGAACAAACCAGGACCAAACCAGTTAAAACAATTAGAACCAGGACAAAAACACTTCAAACCAGGTCCAAACCAGGACCAGACGTGGCACAAACCAGGACTAACCAGGACCAGACGTAGACCAAACCAGGACCAAACCAGTTAAAACAATTAGAACCAGGACAAAAACACTTCAAACAAGGTCCAAACCAGGACCAGACGTGGCACAAACCAGGACTAACCAGGACCAGACGTAGACCAAACCAGGACCAAACCAGTTAAAACAATTAGAACCAGGACAAAAACTGTTCAAACCAGGTCCGAACCAGGACCAGACGTGGAACAAACCAGGACCAACCAGGACCAGACGTGGAACAAACCAGGACCAAACCAGTTAAAACAATTAGAACCAGGACAAAAACTCTTCAAACCAGGTCCGAACCAGGACCAGACGTGGCACAAACCAGGACTAACCAGGACCAGACGTGGAACAAACCAGGACCAAACCAGTTAAAACAATTAGAACCAGGACCAGACGTGGAACTAATTAGGACTAAAATTGGACCAAACCAGTATCAGACCAGATCAAATGAAGTTCTACACCAGAACTGTTCCAGTTACCAGTCACTATTAAACTACCAACTACCATCATGCATTGAAGCTCACCTGTATAGTATCTAACCCAAGAGAAAACAAGCTTAGAGCCAATCATCCTATACTGGACCCACAGCATTATTATATTATTGTGTCTAAAGTACTAAAGTACTGATGTACTTGAGATTCAGTCTGAAACGCCACCTTCAAGTACAATGGAAAAAATCACTGTCTGTGCAGCAGAGACTAACTCAAGGTTCATTTTACGCTCGCTGCCTTCAC
This sequence comes from Micropterus salmoides, assembly GCF_014851395.1. NCBI lineage: Eukaryota > Metazoa > Chordata > Actinopteri > Centrarchiformes > Centrarchidae > Micropterus > Micropterus salmoides. The sequence continues at coordinate 35,546,861 of NW_024040263.1, read as the reverse complement.
AGTCTGAGCTGAGCAGAACTCACCTGCTGGGTTCAGAGTGCTGTCTGAGGCACATTCGGAAAGATCAGGGGCCAAAGGCCCAGTCTCAAAGGTCCGAAGCCAGAGGCCCGGTCTGTAAGGTCAGAGGCCCGGTCTGAAAGGTCCGAGGTTTTACTGATCGGAGGTCACATGTTCTACACACCTGTATTTATTCTATGATGCCAGTTAAAGGTACAGAGAACGTAGAGCAGCAGCTTGTTTCTACAGTAACGTGTCTGCATTTGAATTTTAAAGCTGCTTTTAGTACAGTTTACATTTATTCTTTTTTATGCTGATGTGCAAATACTGTAAAATAAAAACTGACTTTGTACACTCTGACCCAGCGTCGCTCTGAATCACTTAGAATCTGAATCACTGTAAATAATAATTAGACGATATATATATATATATATCCTGAACGTCTCGGGCTCTTCAGGTTTACTTAATAAAATAAAAATATTCTATGGCAGGACATTTAGATTTAAGAAATGAGGCAGTACCGGGACATGAACCAAGACACAGGTCTAAGCACTAACACATAACTGGGACATGAACTAAGACACAGGACTAAGACCTAAGACAGGACATGAACTAAGACACAGGACTAAGCACTAAGACAGAACCGGAACATGAACTAAGACACAGGACTAAGCACTAAGACAGAACATGAACTAAGACACAGGACTAAGACACAGAACTAAGACCTAAGACAGAACCAGGACATGAACTAAGACACAGTACCAAGACCTAAGACAGAACCGGGACATGAACTAAGACACAGGACCAAGACCTAAGACAGAACCGGGACATGAACTAAGACAGAAAATGAACTGAGACACAGGACTAAGCACTAAGTCAGAACATGAGCTAAGACACAGGACTAAGCACTAAGTCAGAACCGGGACATGAACTAAGATACAGGACTAAGACCTAAGACAGAACCGGGAAATAAACTAAGACAAAGGACTAAGCACTAAGACAGAACCAGGACATGAACTAAGACACAGGACTAAGCACTAAGACAGAACCGGGACATGAACTAAGACACAGGACTAAGCACTAAGACACAGGACTAAGCACTAAGACCTAAGACCTAAGACAGAACCGGGACATGAACTAAGACACAGGACTAAGCACTAAGACACAGGACCAAGACCTAAGACAGAACCGGGACATGAACTAAGACACAGGACTAAGCACTAAGACAGAACCGGGACATGAACTAAGACACAGAACCGGGACATGAACTAAGATACAGGACTAAGCGCTAAGACACAGGACTAAGACCTAAGACAGGACATGAACTAACACACAGGACTAAGACAGATCCGGGACATGAACTAAGATACAGGACCAAGCCCTAAGACAGAACCGGGACATGAACTAAGACACAGGACCAAGACCTAAGACAGAACCGGGACATGAACTAAGACACAGAACTGGGACATGAACTAAGATACAGGACTAAGCACTAAGACACAGGACTAAGACAGATCTGGGACATGAACTAAGATACAGGACTAAGAACTTAGACGGAACCGGGACATGAACTAAGACACAGGACTAAGCACTAAGACAGAACATGAACTAAGACACAGGACTAAGACCTAGGACAGAACAGGGACATGAACTAAGACACAGGACTAAGCACTAAGTCAGACCATGAGCAAAGACACAGGACTAAGCACTAAGACAGATCCGGGACATGAACTAAGACCTAAGACTAAACACTAAGACAGAACTGGAACATGAACTAAGACACAGGACTAAGACCTAAGACAGAACCGGGACATGAACTAAGACACAGGACTAAGCACTAAGACAGAACAGGGACATGAGCTAAGACACAGGACTAAGACAGAACCGGGACATGAACTAAAACACAGGACTAAGCACTAAGACAGAACAGGGACATGAGCTAAGACACAGGACTAAGACAGAACAGGGACATGAACTAAGACACAGGACTAAGCACTAAGTCAGAACCGGGACATGAACTAAGATACAGGACTAAGACCTAAGACAGAACCGGGAAATAAACTAAGACACTTGACTAAGCACTAAGACAGAACCGGGACATGAACTAAGACACAGGACTAAGCACTAAGACAGAACGTGAACTAAGACAAAGGACTAAGCACTAAGACAGAACCAGGACATGAACTAAGACACAGGACTAAGCACTAAGACAGAACCGGGACATGAACTAAGACACAGGACTAAGCACTAAGACAGAACCGGGACATGAACTAAGACACAGGACTAAGCACTAAGACACAGGACTTAGACCTAAGACAGAACCAGGACATGAACTAAGACACAGGACTAAGCACTAAGACCTAAGACCGAACCGGGACATGAACTAAGACAGGACTAAGCACTAAGACACAGGACTTAGACCTAAGACAGAACCAGGACATGAACTAAGACACAGGACTAAGCACTAAGACCTAAGACCGAACCAGGGAATTAACTAAGACACAGGACTATGACAGAACCGGGACATGAGTTAACTGAGATTCTTTAACCGGATAAAAGAAATTCATTTAAAATCTAAATTCGGGTCTATCCAGACTTTTGTGGACTCAGTGTGGATCCACAAAGAAACTTTGGTCTGATTTAACTCGTCGGTCACTCAAACATTTCTCTAACAGATGTAACATGTTGCTATGACAACAATAAAGATTCGTCTCTAAATAATGTTCTTAACTTTTTGTTTTACTGGGAACATTTTTCATTCAGAAGCAGAACTTCTTTGGATCTCAACTCTCTTATCAGTGGACTTTCAGTCCCTTCTCAGGTATTTTCCCTAATAAACAATAACAGAAATATAGACGGGTACTAAAGTGTAATCAGTGATCAGTGACTTTATCTTCAAGTCTTTCGTTTTGTAATGAATTTATTTCTCTACATGTCTTCATCACTTTTTCTGCAGTTGTTTGCTCCCTGATGAAAACGTTTGTTTCTAAATTTTATCTGGTGTGTATTTGTATAATGTCTCTGACTAAAACATTGCAGTGACGTCATTCAGCGGGCCGCTCAACAGGTTATAGAGTGAAATCGAGTTTGTAACTCCCTTCTGCTACGTAGCAGACAACATACATTAATATAGATGTTTATTTAATTCACAGGATGAATCATTAGGCATCATAATACAATATGAGCTCACTAATTATGCATTTAAACCTCGGCGAGATGTCACGCGCACGAGAAAATACAGATAACATAGGTGTACTGGAAATAAATCCCAATATAAGTCAATATATATAAACAGAAGTATCACTTACAAATAAATTAAAAAAAATTCTGAAGGCAGCAGGATCCGGATTTGGTTTCTAAAGACAGTAAATAGGCACATTTATTATTAGTTCTTTTTTCTAATTAGATTAATAAGTTAACAAGCTCATTCAGGGGAGGGGGGACCCTGTGGGACCCACGACCGGGACCCGGGCCCGTCTGCGGGCGTCGGGACCGGATACGGACGGTTTACCTGCTGGCGCGTGCGCAGTCCAGCGCCGCTCTGTGTGTGTGTGTGTCTGTGTGTGTTGAATCCAGTGCGCATGTGCGAGAGTTTCTCAGCTCCAGGTTTGCCGTCTCGACACGAGCCGGGTTTGTTGTTGTTGTTGTTGTTGTTGTTGTGATTGGCGGACGGTCTCAGCAGCTGTACACTCACCTGGCGGACAGGTGCGACCGGAACCAGGTGAGATAAACACTTGCTAGATGACTGTTCGGACCCGGTCCAGACAAACTGTGCTAACCAGGCTAACGTAGAGAGGAATCTGCATGCTAACCGTGCTAACTTTGCCGTGCCAAGTAAACCCAGTCCACTTCTGGTCCCTGCTGTATCTGAAGCGGGTCCGCTGTGGTCCTGTTGGTCAAGCTGGTAGTTCTGTCTAACCCGAGTCGGTCTGAAAAGGATCAGCGGCCTGTGCTCGTTTGTTTGGACAGGGTCCCGGGTTGACCTAGTTTCCCTCCCGGGGCTAAGCAGACTGCCGGCGGGTCCAGCGGCACCGCGGTCCGGTGCCGGACCTGAACCGGTTTACACCGAAGACACTTTATGCCACATTTACCTGTTTAATGAATCTGTAGAGGTTCTAGGAAAGTCCGGGTCCTTCAGGTTCGAGCAGACAGCAGTGATACGGATCAGTGTGGATTCAGGAAAACCTCCAGGTGATCCGGACAGGTTTTATAATTAAACTTCAGTTACATCAAAATAAAACAAAGTAAATAAAGAGTTTGTCTTCAGGAAGTCTGACTGATCAAATTAAAAGACTTCCACCCACCAGAGCCGTCAATCAAACCAGACATCAGTTAAATCATCAGTAATTCAGAGTCAGCTGATCCAAACCAGCAGCAGCTGATCATCAGTCCATTATTACTTATTACTAAGTTATACCTGAGTAAAAGTACACCAATAGTAAAAAGTACCTCTACGCTGATCCAGGACCAGCAGGCAGCAGCATCCCGGATCTGGAAGCAAAGGCTGAACAGGATCAGATATTTATTGTAATAATAATGTGACGGTTTGTCTAAGTTCATGATGTTTTTCAGTTCATTAGACATCTCAGCAGAAACACCTGCTGTCCGTTCGTTACTATAAAACATAATCATACACTACAGGCTCTTCAGGATGCCTCCATGTTTGTAGTTCTTCTGCAAATCTACGTAGTTCAGGTCCAGTGAAAATTAGATACAATACGGCCCACATAAAGCCTCTGTGTGTATCAACGGGCTGTTCAAGGTGTCACTGTAGAAACGGGTTCCTCTGCTGCAGAATAGGCTGAAGCCGTTAAGAAAATTTACTTTTACTCATTTAGCTGAGGCTTTTTTTATTAAAGCGACTTACAGTTGGTGAAAATGCCAGAGGTCACCTGAACACCAAAGGCATGCGTCCAGTCCACTGTACCATCACCACATTAACTCGTTGTTGATCCCTGAAAACTGTTTATCTCTGAATTTACTTGGTTTCTCAGTTTGTGTGAGCTGAGCGTTGTCTTTGTGTCTCTGGTTATTCTGCAGCAGAGGAAGGAGATGAAAGTTTTACTTTTGTCCCGTTTCAGGTGTTTCACTGGACCTGGACGTCTTAGATTTATAGAAGAACTAAAAAAAATGGAGTTCTGAAACACTGGCAGTGTGTGTGTGCAGGAACAGTGATCAGACCTCAGGACAGGTGAACAGGTGTGTTTCTGTGTGTGTGTTACAGGAATAAGAAATACTCTGCAGGTCAAAGGTCGGCTCCTCCCCCAACAGTGATGGCTCTGATCTCTTTGGAAGACCTCGACGGATTGGACGACGAGCAGCTGGACGATGACATCACAGACAACCCCGAACCAATGGATGGAGATGACCGACTGCTGACACACTGGCAGGCGGTCGCCAGTACCCACCAGGTGTCGGTTCCTCCAGGTGAGGGGAGGGGTTGGGGGGGCCAGTACCCGGGCCAGCTGTTAAGCATCGAGTGTTTCTTCATCAGCTGCTCCTCAGACCTCTTCTTCTACATCTTTGATGACGTCGTTGTCAGGTGATGTCATTAGGATCAATGAACCTGAAAGTGTCTAAGGTGACATCAGCACACCTGTCTGTCTGTTGCAGAGATGACCGGACCCATACAGGAAATGACACGCAACAGCCAGCAGAGGGAGCCCCTCCCCTTCGTCCCCGTGTCCTGCCATGAGAAGGTAAAGACCGCCACAGACCAGACCAGCAGTCAGCAGCAGGGTTTGATCCAGGTGTCATGAAGCTGGCTCACCTGTGCTGCATGTTGACAAAGGGTCACCAGTCCTACTGACCAATCAGATCAATGGATCAAAACCTCCATCCTCTTCATCGGTCTGATCAGAAATCTTCTTTTCAAGAAAACTAACCAAATTCATTTTAGTTAATTTAGTTTATCTGGACCTGGAAAGAGCTTTGATACCGTTAACCATCAAGTCCTGCTCCAGTCAAAACTAAATTCATCTTCTCTGAACCAGCTGTCCGCCGCCGGATTTAAATAAATAATGAACGTGTGTCTGCAGATGGGCGAGGTTCTGTACGAGGAGCGGGTCTACCCGGCAGGGAACTGGGCCTGCGTGACCCGACGAGAAGACCTGTACGAGCAGAGCATCTCCATGGGCTTCATGAAGCTGATGCGCTTCATCTGCAAAGAGAATTCTGCAGGTCAGACTCCGCCGTCACACTCTGTTAGCCCCTCCCACCCACAGCACACCTCAGGTAGCCCCCCCCACCCACAGCACACCTCAGGTAGCTCCTCCCACTGACATATTGATCGTGTATAGGCAGGTACCTGGGGATGACAGTGCCAGTGATAAGTAACATCCACATGATGGAGGACGGTGTGACGTTTCAGAAAGACGTGGAGACAGCGTTCTTCCTGCCCGCCGACTACCAGGCCAACCCCCCCCAACCCTTTGACAGTGACATCACCATCGTCCACAGAGAGCCAATCAGAGTCATCTCCAGGTGAGAACACCCTCCGCTTCATTAACATGGCGCTTCAGTCAGAGCTGAGTTTAACCTGCAGGAATCCCCACTGTCCCTGAACGCAGCGCGACTTCCAGTATCAGTCAGGTGTTATTGATCAGCTGATCTTTAGAACAGATGCCGTCAGGTGTTGCTGATGAGAGATAAAACCATCTGTTGCTGTAGTTACCAGAATGTTTAACGAGCGTCTCTGCAGTCTGTCTGCTGTGACCTCATTGCGAAGGCGCACAGGTGTCAGACTGGCGTGTGAGATGATGCTCTGCTCTCTGATTGGCTGTCAGGGTGTTCTTCGGGACGACCACGGAGGAGACGGTCGGCCGTCAGATCGGCCTGCTGTGGGAGATCCTCGGGGTCACAGACGAAGTCAGCAGCCGCGACTACATGGTTGCCGTGTACGAGAACCCCAGCGTGCCCCGCCGCAGGAATGAGATCTGGTTCATCAGACGCAACCTGTAGACGCCTTCCCATCATCCTCTGCTCCAGCGCCACCTCCTCCTCCTCCTGTGATTGGTTGCTTTGTTGTTTGCATAGTGACACTAAGCCCCGCCCCTCCTCACTGACTGTCCTCCCATTGGTTCACACTGCCCGTGTCATAGCAACAGCAAATACATCACTATTTTGTCAAGCTTCCGTCTTGATTGGCTGTAATCCGACCAATCGGACGTTCTCAGCAGACCAGGTTTTCCCGCACTTTCCAATGCAGGTCATGAGTTCACGGTCCGATCGATAACACTGTAAACGTAATCCCCTGATACCTTCTCCAAACCTGCGCAAGTACATCCAGCTGCAGCCCGCACACCTGACGCAAGTCACCTGACGCAAGTCGAACTTCCAAATCTGGTTTGTCCCAGAAGCCACCGCGCACAAAACGTGATGACGTTAATCTCGGCTCACGTACAGGATAGATCCTGATGCAGACCGTTTTATTCTTTAGAGGCCAGCAACAGAACTTTAATATACTTCTGAGAAGTTTTGAGACGAGAAATCTACTGTGTAGATTTCGAATATCGGCAGTTTTACAAAAATTGGCGGCGAAAGTTCAGAAGCTCCGCAAGTGCCGACGGGTGTTATACAGCTGCAGTAACGCCAGCGGAGGCTGCGCAGCAACAGGTGGTGATGGTTAGGGTGAGGAAAACACTCGGGGGGGCTGTCAGGAATAGTTAGCCAGCTAGCTCCGGTTATCTCCCCCAGGTCCAGTCGCACAGACCACTGCAGCAAAGACGAGTCCAGCAACCGCTGGACGATGCTGTTAATGTTCGAACCGCTATTCTGTCATTAACGTCTCAGAAATGTTGTAAAGTTTTAACCTAAATCGAGACACAACTGGCTCGTGATGTAACGCTACACAATATTCTTGGTCTTTGAAACTTACAGTGGTATTAATTGAAACATTGCTCTATTATTATTTGGCTATTATAAATAAAAATGTGCAGGAATTATAGTATAAACATACTATATTAATATATAACTATCGTATAGTAAATATTAACACATAACGTACACCGATTACTACGTTGACACATTTTTTTAACAGCTCTTTTTTAATTTAACGGCTCTGCGTGGGCCGAGCGGTCGAGGTAAACGCCATCACATTTTGTGCGCGATGGCTTCTGGGACAAACCATATATGGAAGTTGAACTTCAGTCACGTCTGTCTGCGGCTGCAGCTGGACTCTTCTCGACCTGCGAGTCAGACAGGAAACTAACTGTAAATAAAGATGGCCGCCGCATCTCCATTTCCTCCCACTGTACAAAATAAAGCCAAAATATCCTGTCGCCGCCATCTTGTGCTGGTGACGTCATCTGGTGCCAGAGCCCGCTCTGTAGTGGGGGGGGGACTATTTTTAATATCTGAAAACTGAGTAAAAACAAGACGCAGCTTTTAAAAGGTGACCTCATCATTAAGAGACAAACTATCCGAACCACACAGGGAGGGAACGTTAAATCAGGAGGAACGTCCTCTTTCACAGCACCGTCCTCCCGCCAGGTAGCAGAACATGACCAGGAACAGCTGCACAGCGTGACACAGTCTGCCCAACAGGAAGTGACTTGTAAAGGTTTCAGAGTAAAACAATGAAGCCGCAGTCCGACAGGAAGTGACTTGTAAACGTTTCAGAGTAAAACAACGAAGCCGCAGTCCGACAGGAAGTGACTTGTAAACGTTTCAGAGTAAAACAACGAAGCCGCAGTCCGACAGGAAGTGACTTGTAAAGGTTTCAGAGTAAAAGGATGGTGGTGGATTAAATATTTAAATTGTTTAAGAGTCTGTGGGTTTTGTTGTGAACTGGCGGTTACGTGGTTTCCCTCCTGTCTTTGTGATTTGATGTGAAATCAGTTTAAAATCAATCAGCTCTGTGATTTTTGGTGCCTGTTTGAATTTTAATATTCTTACTGTTTTTTTTTTATGGTTTCCTTCTGTTCCAACATTTGTGTATAAAATATTAAAATAAAATCTGAAATCAAAGTGACGACCGTCTGTGTGACATCAGCTTTGAACATTTTGGGTTTTAACCCTGAGCGGCGAAACCCAGGGTAAAACAAACCTTCGCCGTGAGGCGTTTGGTTGCTGACCGACGCCGTGTTCAGGTACGCTCCGTTCATTCGCTGATCAACATCAGAAACACTGTTGGTCATCGATGAGCCGTCCAGCTGCTCTCCTGTGACGCCGCCATGGTAACCCTGTACGACCCAAATGGGACGTTCCGTTTCAGAACAGACGAGAACAGGCTGACGTGGAACCAAAACAACTTTATTTACAAAAACGGGTCTGCAGCCTTTCGCTCGTCTCTACCAGATCAAAACACCCTAAAACATCCAAAAATAAAAACAGAAAGCAACACAGGTAAAAAGGGGCGGGGCTCCGTGTGACGTCGTCCAGGTGACATCAGATCAGGTCGGCCACTGCAGACAGAGAACAAACATGTCAGCCAATCACAGGAAGCGTGCAGCGCAGGGTCAGTCAATACCGACCAGTTCTGATGATGCAGCGGATCCAGAAGAAACCCGAGTACTGACATCAGTGAGTACTGAGACTGAGTACTGAGACTGAGTACTGACATCAGCGAGTACTGACATCAGCGAGTACTGAGACTGAGTACTGAGACTGAGTACTGACATCAGCGAGTACTGAGACTGAGTACTGAGACTGAGTACTGACATCAGCGAGTACTGACGTGTTGCAGTACTGACATCAGTGAGTACTGAGACTGAGTACTGAGACTGAGTACTGAGACTGAGTACTGAGACTGAGTACTGACATCAGCGAGTACTGAGACTGAGTACTGACATCAGCGAGTACTGAGACTGAGTACTGACATCAGCGAGTACTGAGACTGAGTACTGACATCAGCGAGTACTGAGACTGAGTACTGACATCAGCGAGTACTGAGACTGAGTACTGACATCAGCGAGTACTGACGTGTTGCAGTACTGACATCAGCGAGTACTGAGACTGAGTACTGACGTGTTGCAGTACTGAGACTGAGTACTGACGTGTTGCAGTACTGACACTGAGTACTGACGTGTTGCAGTACTGACATCAGTGAGTACTGAGACTGAGTACTGACATCAGTGAGTACTGACGTGTTGCAGTACTGACATCAGTGAGTACTGAGACTGAGTACTGACATCAGTGAGTACTGACGTGTTGCAGTACTGACATCAGTGAGTACTGACGTGTTGCAGTACTGACATCAGTGAGTACTGACGTGTTGCAGTACTGACATCAGTGAGTACTGACGTGTTGCAGTACTGACATCAGTGAGTACTGACGTGTTGCAGTACTGACATCAGTGAGTACTGAGACTGAGTACTGACATCAGTGAGTACTGACGTGTTGCAGTACTGACATCAGTGAGTACTGAGACTGAGTACTGACATCAGTGAGTACTGAGACTGAGTACTGACATCAGTGAGTACTGACATCAGTGAGTACTGACATCAGTGAGTACTGACGTGTTGCAGTACTGACATCAGTGAGTACTGAGACAGAGTACTGACATCAGTGAGTACTGACGTGTTGCAGTACTGACATCAGTGAGTACTGAGACTGAGTACTGACATCAGTGAGTACTGAGACTGAGTACTGACATCAGTGAGTACTGAGACTGAGTACTGACACTGAGTACTGACATCAGTGAGTACTGAGACTGAGTACTGACATCAGTGAGTACTGACATCAGTGAGTACTGAGACTGAGTACTGACATCAGTGAGTACTGAGACTGAGTACTGACATCAGTGAGTACTGCAACGCGTCAGTATTATTCAGATAAATGTAGATCAGGTTCCCTCTGAGCGTCTTGCGGGGACAGATGGCGAGCCCCGCCTTCCTGCTGTCGGACTCGTCAGTAAGAACTTATCAGTTTGTCTCCTCAGCAGGAAGTGAGACTGCCTCGTTCTGATTGGCTGAGACTGAACCCAGCGGCGTGTGCGATTGGTCGGCTCGTACCGTTCATGGGCATCTCGTCGATCTGGGTGGAGTAGTACTGCTCGATGTCCCGCAGGATCCTGATGTCGTCGTTCTTCACAAAGTTGATGGCCACGCCCTTACGGCCATAACGACCGGATCGGCCAATCCTGGAGGGGGTCAGAGATCACGTCGTTACACTCGACCTACTGGCCCCGCCCCCCACATTTAACCACAGACACAGCTTGAAGCTCATTTCTAATAAACACCTACAGATGATTAAAGACGGCGGCTGACCGGAGATGGCGAGATTCTCAACAGTATTCAGTAGAAGAAGAATTTCTTTCCATTGAGCTGAAGCTTTTATCCAAAGCGACGGACAGCGGCTGTAGAGGTCAGAGGTCGCACGCCTCTGGACACACGAGGGGTTCAGTATCTCACTAGGGGACACATTGGTGGACGTGTCACGGTGGGAATCGAACCCAGATCTCCCGCACTGAGGGCGTGCGTCTTATCCACTGCACCGTCACCACCCATAGCGTTAGTTTAACCCGGAGGAGACTCTGGGCCCCGACAGATCCGCCTCCTGATCCTGTGACCCAGAGATCGATCTCAGCGCGGGGAAGTCCAGGAACACACACGGCGTGCACACGGCGTGCACACGGCGTGCACACGGTAACGTTACGTCAGGCAGAGCTGCTGAATCGTCCAGCCCCAAGTCACGAGTTGTTTCAGATATTTAAGATGGTCAAACTCTCCTTCCTGCTCCTCCTTAAAGACGTTTCACTCTGAGATCCTGAAGTTCAGCGTTCCCACGGCGAGAGAGACGCCGCACACATTAACACACGAGGAGGCAAAAGAACTTTACACGTCCCGACAGGATCATCAGGAAACGGTTCGCGGGTTTGCTGTTCAAATCGAAAGGAGGAGCAAAACACATCGGACCCTCGTTAACATTTTCTGGACTGATGGTTTTTATTGAACACAGCTGATTTTATCAGAGATCGTGATGAAACGGGACGAGTTGTTCGCTTAGACTTGTGGTTTCTGTAAGAATTAAACTGGGGCTTTAACATTCACATCACAGCCCTCTGCCTCGTTTCCACTTTCCCTTTGACCCGGTCGCTACAACATAAAGACAGACGCCAGATTAATACGTTCATCAAACATCATTCATTCATTCACCAAAGCCGTGGCGCCGTTACGATCACTGTTTGATGGCCCAGTGGAGCAAATGAAGCACCGTGAAGCTTCAGTGAACCGACTGGACGGAAAGCTTCGATGCTTCGTGAGGCTTCATCTCGCCGTCGCCTCAGTTCAGCTGTTACCAGCAGCCGTCTTACGAAGGCTGCGACGTGCACAACATTACTGCAAATCGCCAGAAACGCAGTGAGATTTTGCGGTTGGTTCAAACTAGGTAACGCGAGCAGTTACAGTCTGAAGCCTTCCTACGCTCTGGTCAAATCTCCACCTGTCCACCGTGCGGAGGAGCCAGTGTCCACGAGAGTTGTAGCATTTTAACAAAGGCAGGAAACTGTTTGATGTTAATATATTAGTTACAGTTCTGTTCTTTTTAATGTCATATTAAACACATAAAAATAAATAATAGTAAAGTTTGCAGCTTCCCACCACTTCATTAATTCCAGTTTCAGCTGGTTCACTTTGTTCATTGTAAGCAGGCTACAAACTCGTCAGTCATCGCTCCACGTTGTTGTAACGGGGATGTTCAGGCGGCCTCAGGGCGGCCGGTGCACCGGGGAAATCCCGGCGTGGCGGAGGGTTACGGTCGGTTCGCACAGATCTATTTTTAGGGGCGTATAAGAGCGCACGGTAGATCCCTGCGCCCAACGCTACGCAGAATCACCCCGGAGACCCTGTGCTGACGTCAGCATCTGTTCACTGTTGTCATAGTAACAGAGCTCATTACGTTTCTTCTGTCTACATGAGCTCTGACCCCCCGGCGCCACTTCCTGTCAGCGTACCTGTGGATGTAGAGCTCTCTGTTGTTCGGCAGGTCGTAGTTGATGATCAGAGACACCTGAGGGACGTCCAAACCTCGAGCCCAGACGTCGGTGGAGATCAGGACCCGGCTGAAACACACAGGAGCAGCTCAGAGTCCAGTTCAGAACCAGTACAGTACAGCAGGTGGAGCATTTACACACGGGTCCAGCAGCAGGGAAATGAAGCTGCTGCTGCTTGACTGCAGGGTCCCGGTCTGGCTCAGGACCTGCTCCGTTACCTGGCTCCTGATCTGAACTCCTTCATGATGGACTCCCTCTCTTTCTGAGGCATGTCTCCGTGCATCGACGACACCGTGAAGTTGGCCTCCCTCATCTTCTCCGTCAGCCAGTCCACCTGAAACACAAGCACAGACCCGCTCAGTCCGGTTCTGGTTCTGTCAGACGGTCCGAAGGGGAACCATCGGGTCAGGGAGCTGAGCTCTGAAGGTCTCAGCACGTTCAACTCTCTCTCGCTCTCACCTTCCTCTTGGTGTTGCAGAAGATGACGGCCTGAGTGATGGTCAGCGTGTCGTACAGATCGCACAGAGTGTCAAACTTCCACTCCTCCCTCTCCACCGCCACGAAGAACTGCTTGATGCCCTCCAGGGTCAGCTCGTCACTGAGGGGGGAGACAAAGGGGGGGGACTTCAGAACAGAGCTTCTGGACTGTGCCAGGCAGGTTCATGAGGACCGGCTGGGCGCTGCTGGCGGACTCACCGTTTGACCAGGATGCGGATCGGGTCTGTCATGAACTTGTTGGTCATCTCCAGGATCTCGTGCGGCAGCGTGGCGCTGATCAGAACCACCTGTGTGGCCGGAGGCAGGTAACGGTACACGTCGTAGATCTGCTCCTTAAACCCTGAACAAGTAACAGGTAAGAAGACCGGTGAGACCAGCACAGACCGTCTGCAGGGCCACGTTACAGCTGGGTCACAGCTAAACCAGGAGGAGGAGGAAGAGGAGGAGGAGCCCAGGAGGAAGAGGAAGGAGGAGGAAGAAGAGGAGGAGGAGCCCAGGAAGAAGAGGAGGAAGAGGGAGGAGGAAGAGGAAGGAGGAAGAGGAAGGAGGAAGAAGAGGAGGAGGAGCCCAGGAGGAAGAGGAGGAAGAGGGAGGAGGAAGAGGGAGGAGGAAGAGGGAGGAGGAAGAGGAAGGAGGAGGAAGAAGAGGAGGAGGAGCCCAGGAAGAAGAGGAGGAAGAGGGAGGAGGAAGAGGGAGGAGGAAGAGGAAGGAGGAAGAAGAGGAGGAGGAGCCCAGGAGGAAGAGGAGGAAGAGGGAGGAGGAAGAGGAAGGAGGAAGAAGAGGAGGAGGAGCCCAGGAGGAGGAAGAGGGATGAGGAAGAGGAGGAGGAAGAGGAGAAGGACCCCAGGAGGAGGAAGAGGAAGGAAGAGGAGGAGCCCAGGAGGAGTTTTGAAATTCTCCATCCTACAAATCCCTAAAACAGTCCTGCATCAGCCATCGCTGCTTAAAGGCCTCTGCACCAGACTCCATTCAGTTTTTGGTCATTTTAAGAGACGTATTCACAGCGGACCTTTCCGGTACAGGAAGTCTCTAACGTCATATATTAGGCTTGTTTTGTGTGGAACATACGTAAATTCTGAGTTTCCACACAGACATTAAATGGCGGACCAAATCTCCGCCTTGCGGCGCTGCACGCTTTAGCCAGTAAAGTGTGGCCGGCGCAGAGAAGCCTGCGCTTTAAGACCCTCCCTTATTGTTAAGGTCTCATTTTTGGGAACACTTCGGTTTCCACAACAACGGACAAGTCGGTAAGACGAAAGCAGCGGGCCGACATTTCTCAGTAGTGATCGATGTTTCTGGCAGCCCTCTGTTAAGATCACCTGACCAACAGGAGTGAAGCCGCCAGGTGACATCACACCTGCACGTGCTCAGTCTCACCTTTGTTGAGCATCTCGTCGGCTTCGTCCAGGACCAGCATCTTGATGGCTCTCGTCCTCAGACTCCTGCGGCGAATCATGTCTGCAGAAAAACACACAAACAAACGTCAGCCTCTTATTCCAGGTTTTCCAGGTCTGACATCAGGAAGCGCGTGTGCGGTTAAACTCACCAAACACCCGCCCGGGCGTCCCGGACACCACGTGCTGACCGTAGTCCAGCTTCCTGATGTCCTCGCCCACGTTGGTTCCCCCGATGCAGGCGTGACACTGGACGTTCATGTAGTCTCCCAGAGCGAGCAGCACCTGGACACACAGGACACACAGCCAATCAGAAACCAGGACAATACCTCACCGCTGACCGGCCGGGTGTGATGGCGTGGGCGGGACTACCTTCTGAATTTGTCCCGCCAGCTCTCTGGTTGGAGCGAGGATCAGAGCCTGGGTCTCCCTCACCTGCAGACAGGAAACACATCACAGCATGATGTCATCACGCCAACACCTGCACAGGTGAACCCCCTGAAACCTTAACGTGAACACTGACCTGGATGTCGAGACACTGCAGCACCGACACACAGAAGGTGGCGGTCTTTCCTGTTCCAGACTGAGACCTGAACACAGCAGAGAGCAGCTGTTAAACAACATCAGGGGAGCACTGCGGGACGCCGAGGGACTCACTACGGGGAGCACTGCGGGACGCCGAGGGACTCACTACGGGGAGCACTACGGGGAGCACTGCGGGACGCCGAGGGACTCACTACGGGGAGCACTGCGGGACGCCGAGGGACTCACTACGGGGACTCACTACGGGGACTCACTACGGGGAGCACTGCGGGACGCCGAGGGACTCACTACGGGGAGCACTGCGGGACGCCGAGGGACTCACTACGGGGACTCACTACGGGGACTCACTACGGGGAGCACTGCGGGGAGCACTGCGGGGACTCACTACGGGGAGCACTGCGGGACGCCGAGGGACTCACTACGGGGAGCACTACGGGGACTCACTACGGGGAGCACTGCGGGACGCCGAGGGACTCACTACGGGGACTCACTACGGGACGCCGAGGGACTCACTACGGGGAGCACTGCGGGACGCCGAGGGACTCACTACGGGGAGCACTGCGGGACGCCGAGGGACTCACTACGGGGACTCACTACGGGGAGCACTACGGGGAGCACTACGGGGACTCACTACGGGGAGCACTGCGGGACGCCGAGGGACTCACTACGGGGACTCACTAGGGGGAGCACTGCGGGGAGCACTGCGGGACGCCGAGGGACTCACTACGGGGACTCACTACGGGGAGCACTGCGGGGAGCACTGCGGGACGCCGAGGGACTCACTACGGGGAGCACTGCGGGACGCCGAGGGACTCACTACGGGGAGCACTGCGGGACGCCGAGGGACTCACTACGGGGACTCACTACGGGGAGCACTACGGGGACTCACTACGGGGAGCACTGCGGGACGCCGAGGGACTCACTACGGGGAGCACTGCGGGACGCCGAGGGACTCACTACGGGGAGCACTGCGGGACGCCGAGGGACTCACTACGGGGACTCACTACGGGGAGCACTACGGGGACTCACTACGGGGAGCACTGCGGGGAGCACTGCGGGACGCCGAGGGACTCACTACGGGGACTCACTACGGGGACTCACTACGGGGACTCACTACGGGACGCCGAGGGACTCACTACGGGGACTCACTACGGGGACTACTGCGGGACGCCGAGGGACTCACTACGGGGACTCACTACGGGGACTCACTACGGGGACTACTGCGGGACGCCGAGGGACTCACTACGGGGACTCACTACGGGGACTACTGCGGGACGCCGAGGGACTCACTACGGGGAGCACTGCGGGACGCCGAGGGACTCACTACGGGGAGCACTGCGGGACACCGAGGGACTCACTACGGGGACTCACTACGGGGAGCACTACGGGGACTCACTACGGGGACGCCGAGGGACTCACTACGGGGAGCACTGCGGGACGCCGAGGGACTCACTACGAGGAGCACTGCGGGACGCCGAGGGACTCACTACGGGGAGCACTGCGGGACGCCGAGGGACTCACTACGGGGACTCACTACGGGGAGCACTACGGGGACTCACTACGGGGACGCCGAGGGACTCACTACGGGGAGCACTGCGGGACGCCGAGGGACTCACTACGAGGAGCACTGCGGGACGCCGAGGGACTCACTACGGGGACTCACTACGGGGAGCACTACGGGACGCCGAGGGACTCACTACGGGGACTCACTACGGGGAGCACTACGGGGACTCACTACGGGGAGCACTACGGGACGCCGAGGGACTCACTACGGGGACTCACTACGGGGAGCACTGCGGGACGCCGAGGGACTCACTATGGGGACTCACTACGGGGAGCACTGCGGGACGCCGAGGGACTCACTACGGGGAGCACTACGGGGAGCACTGCGGGACGCCGAGGGACTCACTACGGGGAGCACTGCGGGACGCCGAGGGACTCACTACGGGGACTCACTACGGGGAGCACTGCGGGACGCCGAGGGACTCACTACGGGGACTCACTACGGGGCGCCGGGGATCACTGCAGGACTCACTACGGGACGCCGGGGATCACTGCGGGGACTCACTACGGGGACTCACTACGGGGACTCACTAC
The DNA here is from genome assembly GCF_014851395.1 of Micropterus salmoides. Classification (NCBI taxonomy): domain Eukaryota; kingdom Metazoa; phylum Chordata; class Actinopteri; order Centrarchiformes; family Centrarchidae; genus Micropterus; species Micropterus salmoides. The sequence goes on along the minus strand of NW_024040263.1, from coordinate 35,529,401 downwards.
GGGGACTCACTACAGGACGCCAGGGATCACTACAGGACTCACTACGGGACGCCGGGGATCACTGCGGGACGCCGAGGGACTCACTACGGGGACTCACTACGGGGAGCACTGCGGGACGCCGAGGGACTCACTACGGGGAGCACTGCGGGACGCCGAGGGACTCACTACGGGGACTCACTACGGGGAGCACTGCGGGACGCCGAGGGACTCACTACGGGGACTCACTATGGGGAGCACTGCGGGACGCCGAGGGACTCACTACGGGGACTCACTACGGGGCGCCGGGGATCACTGCAGGACTCACTACGGGACGCCGGGGATCACTGCGGGGACTCACTACGGGGACTCACTACGGGGACTCACTACGGGGACTCACTACAGGACGCCAGGGATCACTACAGGACTCACTACGGGACGCCGGGGATCACTGCGGGACGCCAGGGATCACTACAGGACTCACTACGGGACGCCGGGGATCACTGCGGGACGCCAGGGATCACTACGGGACGCCAGGGATCACTGCGGGACGCCAGGGATCACTGCGGGACGCCAGGGATCACTGCGGGACGCCAGGGATCACTACGGGACGCCAGGGATCACTAGAGGGACTGTACTGAGTTCAGTGTTCTTACTGGGCGATGACGTCTCGGCCTTTGATGATCTGCTTGATGGCTCGCTGCTGGATGGCCGACGGCTTCTCAAAACCTGAAACACAAAACAAACTTCGTCACATAAGGTCACATCTGTCAGTCCTACAGCGAGTTCTGCTTCCTGCCCCGTTAAATAAAACAAGTTCATCACCTGCAGCAGCTCTGAAAACAACAGGGGGGCTGACTGAACCACATCCCCCTGGATAAAGAGGACCGGGCCTGCTCTCAGAAAGTTTAATTCATCTCGACCTACCCCACCAGACTCCAGCTGAGTTTCTGCCATTTAATGTTCTCCTGAAGCACAAGAGACACGCCGACATTTTCTACATGTTTCAGCCTGTAACAGTCTGCTCACTACTTCAGCTGCCTCCTGAACTCGGTGACTTTAACAACACGGTGACTTTAACGCTGGTTAGCTTCACTAGCGTAAATCACAACAGTGTAAAGAACTCAGCCGAAGTGAGCCAGAGTTTTTCTCCACATGATAAAGTGTGGGAGGCGGTGAAGCCTGTTTCAGTTACACAGAGAAGCAGCTGCGCAGGTGTTAGCGGCTAATGCTAACCAAAGTTTGTGGTCAACAGTAACACAAATAACAGATATTTTAGAGTTAATCCTACACTGTTAAAACCTTAACAACACCGTGTCAATAACTTAGTTTAAACTACTTTATTTAATCGTCTCATTAAAACGTTTCGGGGATGAACAGTTAGCTTTAGCATGACGAGCTAACTCTCCCCCCGGAGGCCGCGCGGATCCCCGGCCTACCGTAAGCGTAGATGCCGCGGAGCAGGTCCTCCCGGAGGCCCATGGTGTCGAAGGTGGGGGTCACATCCACCTCCTCGCTGGTCTCAAACTCCACCTTGGTCATGTCCTCCTCCCGCAGGAGCCTCTTCCTGCCCTGCGTACCGGCCGCTGCCATCTTTCCTGCGCTTTTACTTAGTGAAACTCGGTGAAACTCCGCTCCGCGCTGCCGCTAACCTGCTAACACGCTAACACGGGGAGAGAAAGAGCGCCGCCGCGTCGATGACGTACAGTGAAAGCGACGCGGTCCACGACGTCACAGTCAGCAGCCGGACGCGTCTTCTTCGTCTTCTTGTTTCCGCGGCGTGTCGCTGCCTCCTCTGTTCGTTATTCACATCTTAACGCTAATTGCCTGGATCCTTTTGTATAAACCAGTTTCATCACTCTAAGTTAACTAGAGAGCGTGTGTTAAATATAGTTGCTCCAGTTGCTCCCAGGTCTCTAAACAGTTTCCTCCTTTGGCGAGAGTTGTTTCTACAAAGAACTAATAATGCTTCACTGTTTCCGTCAGGGTGTTGAGCAGTCAGAGCCAGCGCAGACCTCCGTCTCTCTTCTCTTACATCTGAAAGCACATTTTCCTTTCTCTACAGTTCTTTGTACTGAATATGTTCTTCCACTGACCTATTTATTATTTCTGTGTAATCCGGAAACCCATATTGTAAATTAATTTGAACTCTTTCCTCCGGCGCCGCCTTCTGCCTCCTCATTACCCTCCGCTCCCATGTACCCACACAAACCCCACCTCATACCCTGCTTTGTGAATTCTATACAACACCTGCATAACAAGTAAATCGGGTCTAGAGTTCATTTTAGTATCTTTAATTGTAATCAGAGTTGCTGCTGAGTCGCTACATATAAGTGAATATTCCTGTTTATAATGCCCACAGCACTGCCAAAAGACCGACATATGATCTGGAATCCTACATCCTTTTTATAACCTATTTCTGGAATGCTTACACCAAAAACCAGCCGTTTTCTTTTTATTTAAATTCCTTTCTTGTTTTTCTTCTGATATGCACTTGATGCTTTCTGCAGTACGTGACAACTCGGTGCCACGTTTCATGTTTCTGTATATGGAATATTTGTCAATAAAAAAAAGAAGAAGAGCACCCAGAAAGTGTTTTGGTATTTGCTCACAGACCAGAACAAAACCTCAGCAGATTCCTCACTGACCATATCTATAGACTTTTATTGTGGAAGAAAGTTGTATTTTGCTTTTATAGAGGTCAAAGCAGTGGCTGTTCTACACCAGTTTTATTAAGGGGGCCGGGGCTGGGGCCGGGCTGGGGCCGGGCTGGGGCTGGGGCTGGGGCCGGGCTGGGGCCGGGCTGGGGCCGGGCTGGGGCCGGGCTGGGGCCGGGCTGGGGCTGGGGCTGGGGCCGGGCTGGGGCCGGGCTGGGGCTGGGCTGGGGCCGGGGCTGGGGCCGGGCTGGGACTGGGGCCAGTTTAGTCAGAGGCAGCGTTCAAGCTTTCAGACTGTCTTGTTTAGTGTATAATGTCATGTTTCAGTAACTTAGTTAGACTTTTATTAAATTACATTGTACAAAGAAAACCTTCCTGTTTTCTTTAGCTCGAGTTACAGAACATTCTCTGATGCAACACTTCTTTGTATGAACAGTAGAGGAGGACCTCCTCCTGTCTCCTCCTCTCCTCCTCCTGTCTCCTCCTCCTGTCCCCCTCCCGTCCTCCTCCCATCCTCCTCCTGTCTCCTCCTCTCCTCCTCCTGTCTCCTCCTCCTGTCCTCCTCCTGTCCCCCTACTGTCCTCCTCCTGTCCTCCTCCTGTCCTCCTCCTGTCCCCCTACTGTCCCCCTCCTGTCCTCCTCCTCTCCCCCTCCTGTCCTCCTACTGTCCCCCTCCTGTCCTCCTCCTCCTCCTCTCCTCCTGTCCTCCTCCTGTCCTCCTCCTGTCCCCCTACTGTCCCCCTCCTGTCCTCCTCCTCCTCCTCTCCTCCTGTCCCCCTCCCGTCCCCCTCCCGTCCTCCTCCTGTCCCCCTCCCGTCCTCCTCCCATCCTCCTCCTGTCTCCTCCTCTCCTCCTCCTGTTTCCTCCTGTCCTCCTCCTCTCCTCCTCCTGTCCTCCTCCTCCTCTCCTCCTCCTGTCCTCCTCCTGTCCTCCTCCTCCTGTCCTCCTGTCCTCCTCCTCCTCCTCTCCTCCTCCTGTCCTCCTCCTGTCCCCCTACTGTCCTCCTCCTGTCCTCCTCCTGTCCCCCTACTGTCCCCCTCCTGTCCTCCTCCTGTCCTCCTCCTGTCCCCCTACTGTCCCCCTCCTGTCCTCCTCCTGTCCCCCTACTGTCCCCCTCCTGTCCTCCTCCTCTCCCCCTACTGTCCCCCTCCTGTCCTCCTCCTCTCCCCCTCCTGTCCTCCTCCTGTCCTCCTCCTGTCCTCAACACAGATGAGCGGAGAGGCTGCAGGTCAGCAGGTTGAGCCTTGATCGGCGGTGATCGGTGCTTGAGGAGAAGTAAACCTACAGCTCAGAGTCTTTAGAGACGTCCATTCTCTACACGTCGTGAAAACATGTCGATCACGTACCGGGTCACATGCAGGTTGCTTCCGCCGGATGTGGCCCGCGGCCGCCAGTTCAATGGGGCTGCTGTACCCTGGGCTCTACTTTTCGTTCAGCGGGGGGCCATAGGGGTGTCCAAGGTCTGTGGTACAGGGGCACTGGCCCCTGTTGGCCCCCCACCAAAACCACCACAGAGTCAAAGTAAAGAAAAGTTGTACTTCATTCTAAATTTATTAATTCTTTTGGCAAAATTTCACATCCATAAATGTAAATTCAGCACTAAAAAACCTCATTCCCCACATCTGTTCACTACAGCTGGCACCAATTCAAAGTGGGCCGGTACTCACCAGTACGCAGGACCAGTACGCAGGACCAGTACGCAGGACCAGTACTTCTATATTTTACTCTTTGGTGTCCCGGGACCTTTTCTTGCAGACAGACACTGCTCTGCCCTCTCTCACACGCCAACATGTGAACAACATGTGAACAACATGTGAACAACATGTGAACGGGGACTGCTGGTCACCCTGGAGTTCAGGCTGGGGGTCCCAGGTTTAAGTATGCTGGATGGTTGCGAGACTTTTTAAAGACGTGTTGCGCCCCCGTCAGCTCGCTGTATTAGCACAGCGGTTTGAAAGTAGAAAGTTCATCACGTGCTGCCTGAGAAACGTTTCAGTCTAATGTAGGTCAAACGGTTCCATCAGCAACAGATACTAAACAGTCGGGATCCAAAAATTTACTCTCTTTTCCTCTCTCTCTCCTGAATGCAGCTGTTTCCAGACGTGGGGGGTAAATCCTGAGATAACTTCAGATTCCAGCCGTGGAGGAAATCTGGTTACTTTGGAGAAATGTTTGTTTGACGTCAGCAGAGAAACGTCTGATTAAGCTCCTCGTCATGAGCGCTCTCCATAGCAACGACAAATCCAACCTGGAGCAGCTTCTGCCGTCTTCACCTGCCCCCCCCTCCCCCGCAGCGCCGTCTTCACCTGCCCCCCCCCCCTCCCCCGCAGCGCCGTCTTCACTTGCCCCCCCCCCGCAGCGCCGTCTTCACCTGCCCCCCCCTCCCCCGCAGCGCCGTCTTCACCTGCCCCCCCGCCGCAGTCCTCAGCTCATTTTTCATTATTTCAAGACGCTGAAGAAGAAGCTCAAACACAGAAATTCTGAGTCAGTTTGGAATTTTATTTCTTCTAAACAACAACCAACCAATCAGCTGCTCGCTCTGTTTGTCCCAGCCACGTTTGACACATCAGTTCTTCTTCGTTGGTGTAAAAGCTGAGCGTCAGTATTTAGTTCCCACCACCAAGGAAGAGAAGCTGGGACAGAGAGGGTGTTTTTATTTTACAGCTGATTCCCAAAAGAACAGGGTCAGGGGCCTGGCGGGGTCAGGGGCCCGGCGGGGTCAGGGGCCCGTGGTGTGCTTGGTGATCATCACCAAGTCTTCTGATTGGCTGATTATTGATCGTGCAGCTCTGCAGAAACACACGTGAACAAAGAAAACAGGAGGTCGGCGAGCAGCTTCAGAAAGTCTAAAACTGCTCTCCAGGTCAGACCGGGTCCGGAGTCAGAACGGTTCCGGACTCAGACCGGGTCCGGACTCAGACCAGGTCCAGAGTCAGAACGGTTCCGGAGTCAGAACGGTTCCGGAGTCAGACCGGGTCCTGCAGAGGAAATGAATCCCGATCAGACCGTCAGACCGGGATCAGCTCCTGTTTGTCCTCTTCGTCTGAACTCATCACTACATCAGCGTTCAGACGGCCGAGTGTCCTCAAACGCACCAACAGCCTCCCCGTCCTCAGCCGACCCCCCCCCCGATCAACGCCGACCTGATGACGAGACTCAATCAACATTTAAACAAGCAGGAAGTGATGTCACAGGTGAAAACAAACAGCTTTCAGATTTAAACCTGTTTATAAAAACAACACGAGAGCAACAGAGTGAACCTGGACCTGGACCTGGCCTGCTGTGAACGTGGCGTGACCATGAACATGAACGTGGGCGTGAACGTGGCCGTCAACGTGGAGTGAACCTGACATGAACGTGACGTGACCATGGCGTGAACGTGGCTGTCAACGTGGCGTGAAGTTGGCGTGACCATGAACGTGGGCGTGAACGTGGCTGTCAACGTGGCGTGACCATGAACATGGCGTGACCATGAAAGTGGCTGTCAACGTGGCGTGACCATGAATGTGGCTGTCAACGTGGCGTGACCATGAACGTGGCGTGACCATGAATGTGGCTGTCAACGTGGCGTGACCATGAATGTGGCTGTCAACGTGGCGTGACCATGAATGTGGCTGTCAACGTGGCGTGACCATGAACGTGGCGTGACCATGCAGTGGCGTGACCATGAACGTGGCGTGAACGTGGCGTGACCATGAACGTGGCGTGACCATGAACGTGGCGTGACCATGAACGTGGTGTGAAGGTGGCGTGAAGGTGGCGTGAAGGTGGCGGTGCCTCGAGGCTCCGTGTTTTAGGATGAGAAACACAGAGAGAGTAAAAACACAAATACATTCATGTAGAAATACTGCGATACACAGGATGTGATGACATCATCGGCGCATTCACCTGAACGCCTGTCTGATGACATCATCACTGCGCGTCACTTCTTCCCGGTTCATCAAATGAATGTCCGACAGCTCAGAATGTTTCCTCACACTTTATTGTGGAAAGCTCGCTGACTGTAGATCACTTCCTGTCTGAGCCGCTGTTGTTTACATGATGACGACAACAAAGAAAAGTAAACAAACCGACCGCAGGAAACAAAAACAAAACAAGAGTCCATGAGTCCAGAGGAGGTCAGCTGACCGTCACCTGACCGTCACCTGACCGTCACCTGACCGTCACCGTCACCTGACCGTCAGTCGTCTTTTGATTGGTGGACGTCCAGACTGACGACCTGCAGCTCCGTCAGGTTACTGCTGCTCTGCTGACTGATGAGCATCTGAAACACAGAGACAAGTTACTGCAGTACTACTGTAGTACTACTGTAGTACTACTGCTGACTGATGAGCATCTGAAACACAGAGACAAGTTACTGCAGTACTACTGTAGTACTACTGTAGTACTACTGCTGACTGATGAGCATCTGAAACACAGAGACAAGTTACTGCAGTACTACTGTAGTACTACTGCAGTACTACTGCTGACTGATGAGCATCTGAAACACAGAGACAAGTTACTGCAGTACTACTGTAGTACTACTGTAGTACTACTGCAGTACTACTGTAGTACTACTGCAGTACGACAAGTTACTGCAGTACTACTGCAGTACTACTTGTAGTAGTACTGCTGACTGATGAGCATCTGAAACACAGAGACAAGTTACTACTGTACACTACAGTAGTACTGCAGTAGTGCTGAGTACTGAGTGAGTACTGTAGTAGTACTGAAGTAGCACCGAGTGAGTGTTGAGTGAGTACTGAGTGAGTACTGAGTGAGTGCTGAGTGTGTACTGAGTACTGAGTGTGTACTGAGTACTGAGTACTGAGTGAGTACTGAGTGAGTACTGAGTACTGAGTGAGTACTGAGTGAGTACTGAGTGAGTACTGAGTACTGAGTGAGTACTGAGTGAGTGCTGAGTGTGTACTGAGTACTGAGTACTGAGTGTGTACTGAGTACTGAGTACTGAGTGAGTACTGAGTGAGTACTGAGTACTGAGTGAGTACTGAGTGAGTACTGAGTACTGAGTGAGTACTGAGTGAGGAGTGAGTACTGAGTGAGTACTGAGTACTGAGTGAGTACTGAGTGAGTGCTGAGTGAGTACTGAGTGAGTGTTGAGTGCTGAGTGAGTACTGAGTGAGTACTGAGTGAGTACTGAGTGAGTACTGAGTACTGAGTGAGTACTGAGTGAGTGCTGAGTGAGTACTGAGTACTGAGTGAGTACTGAGTGAGTACTGAGTACTGAGTGAGTACTGAGTGAGTACTGAGTGCTGAGTGAGTACTGAGTGAGTACTGAGTGCTGAGTGAGTACTGAGTGAGTACTGAGTGAGTACTGAGTGAGTACTGAGTACTGAGTGAGTACTGAGTGAGTGCTGAGTGAGGAGTGAGTACTGAGTGAGTACTGAGTGAGTACTGAGTACTGAGTGAGTGTTGAGTGAGTACTGAGTACTGAGTGAGTACTGAGTACTGAGTGAGTACTGAGTGAGTGCTGAGTGAGTGTTGAGTGAGTACTGAGTACTGAGTGAGTACTGAGTACTGAGTGAGTACTGAGTGAGTACAGAGTGAGTACTGAGTGAGTACTGAGTACTGAGTGAGTACAGAGTGAGTACTGAGTGAGTACTGAGTGAGTTGGTACCGGGTGCAGCTGGACTGCAGAAACGGGGATCTGGGCGCCGACCGGAGGCAGCGAGGTGAGGAAGACCTGCGGGAGAGAAGCTGGAGGACAGAACACAACCTGTCAGTACTTGCAGTTACTACATGAGCCTGTACACACCTGTGTACTGCGTAGTACATGTACACGGCGAGGATAAACTGCTGTACGGTCGTGACGCAGCGTGAGCGAACAGAAGAAGACCGGTATCTGCTGCGACCCCCTTCACCTTCAGGCCCCGCCCACGTCGAGCCGCTCTGGGCATGAAGGGGGCGCTCTGTTCCGAGTCGGGCTGGTACTGAATGGACCGCGCGAGTTAAAGCGGCGGGAAGCAGACTGGGAGTCGTCACCGAGGAAGCGGCGCCACGCAGAGTACAAGAGTAGAAGTGTTATTTACACAGTACAGAGTATTTTAATAAAACGCTCAGCATCGTGTTTCTGCTTTGCATGACTGATAAGAGCCAATCAGAGAGCCGAGCGTGAGCGTCACCGTTTCTAAGGTCCGTCTGCACTAAAACGCCCTCCGGAGCTTCTGTTCACTCACTCTGCGCTCTGATCCGACAGGGTCGTACCGGGGTCATGTGACTGGGCGTGGCCCGTCGGGGGGAAGGTGTTGAGCACGGCGAGGCTGCCGTCGGCCAGCGAGGACGTCGGTGCGGCGTACATCACCGTGTGCCCGCCGGGATACATCATGTGACCTGTCACTGAGGAGGAGGAGGAGGGCGAGGAGGAGGAGGAGACGATGCAGGCAGGGAGGCCGGCTGCAGAGAGAGAGAGAGACACACCTGGTCATCCACCCCGCCACCTGCTCACCTGTGGAGGGGGCGGGGCTCTGTTCTAATCTGTGGAGGAGGCGAGGCTCTGTTCTTACCTGTGGAGGAGGCGAGGCTCTGTTCTAACCTGTGGGGGGGCAGGGGTCTGTTCTAACCTGTGGAGGAGGCGAGGCTCTGTTCTAACCTGTGGAGGAGGCGAGGCTCTGTTCTAACCTGTGGAGGGGCAGGGCTCTGTTCTAACCTGTGGGGAGGCGAGGCTCTGTTCTAACCTGTGGAGGGGCAGGGCTCTGTTCTAACCTGTGGAGGAGGCGAGGCTCTGTTCTTACCTGTGGAGGAGGCGAGGCTCTGTTCTAACCTGTGGGGGGGCAGGGCTCTGTTCTAACCTGTGGGGGGGCAGGGCTCTGTTCTAACCTGTGGGGAGGCGAGGCTCTGTTCTAACCTGTGGAGGGGCAGGGCTCTGTTCTAAACTGTGGAGGAGGCGAGGCTCTGTTCTAACCTGTGGAGGGGCGGGGCTCTGTTCTAACCTGTGGGGGGGCAGGGCTCTGTTCTAACCTGTGGAGGGGGCGGGGCTCTGTTCTTACCTGTGGAGGAGGTGGGGATGTGGATGTCTGAGCTGCTCTGATTGGTGGAGGTCTGCTGACCGCTGTGCTGAACCTGGATGGTCTGTAGCTGCTGAGAAACTCCGCCTCCTGATGAACACACAGGTCATGACATCATCGATCAGTGAATAATTGTGAATATTAACACGACGGTGAAGCTCACTGATCGATTGGATTAATAATGTAAAATCAACACGTCCGCTGCGGGGAGACAAGCGGCTCCTCGCCGCTTGGGCTGGAATCTGATTGGCTTTGGGAAATAAAGACGTTAGAAAAGTAAATATGTTCAAAGTGAAATCTGTGAAACGTTTCTCACGGCAGATTTTGATGTACGAGAGTCATTTTGATTCACTAATTACAAAACGTCTACTTTGACGTTCTTTCTCTCTCTCTCTCTCTTTCTCTCAGGTGGGCGTGGCAGCTGACCTGACAGTGACACGGTGGCGGGGAGGCGGAGCAGCGTGGTCGGCTGTGTGTGGGGAGCGAGCAGCTTGGCAGCGGGGCCCGGGGCCACGGGGCCCTGGATGGCTAGAGGCTGGCCCTGCAGCTGGCTGAGGGGGATGGTGTGTGCGCCGGGGGGCAGAGGGTTACCTGCGGACAGGTGGGGGGGGGGGGGGGGACATGTGTTCAGAGCAGCAGGGAGGAGCTGAGCGGCCCCTCAGGTCTGACCTGTGAAGCTCCGCCCTCCTACCTGACATCAAGGTGAAGCCTCCGGGAAGCACGACGCCGGCCGACGTCTTCAGCACCGTCCCGTTGGAGGAGGAGGGCGGCTGCCAGGAGGGGGCGCTGGTCTGCACCTGGACGGTGGAGCAGGAGGAGGTCTGGGTGGTGCCGGGGGGGCTGGACACTGTGAACGCTGGTTTGATCAGGTCCTGAAAGAGACAGACGGGACGGACCAATCAGGGACGAGGCTGAGCTGAGACACAACAAGGACAAACTCTACCTGAGAACACCTGAGCAGCCAATCAGCTGCAGGTCCTCCACACCCACAGGACCCTGTTCTGGTCCGCTCTGACAGAACCACCTGTCCTCCCCACCTCACCGCACGTTGAGCGTGGCGTTACCTTGGTGGCCTCGGAGCAGCCGTCGGCCTCGGACACCTGGTAGGTGAGGTCGGTCTCCTCGAAGCCTGTGGCGCTCATCCTCTGGTCGGAGGAGGGGTCTGAGCGAGGCGGGGAGTCCGGAGAGTTGAGGCAGGTCTGGATCAGAGCTTTGCCCGTCTCCGACGTGATCATGGGCTGCAGCTTCCTGGTGGCGAAGGTGTACACGTGACCCGTCTCGCTGGCGACCAGCAGCAACACCTGAGTCCCGGTCAGCGTGGACAGCTCGTACGCCTGCGGGAGGGAGAGCAGGCGCTTCAGTACCAGCAGAACCCAGCAGTTCCTGAGGCGGGTTACCTGTGCTAGGCTCCGCCCAGCAGCCCCACCTGCAGGTTCCACTCTGAGGGCTCCAAAACGTTCTAAAAGGTTCTTTATGTCGCAGCAAAAACTGAGATCCATTTATCTAAAATCTGATCTTTGAAATCCAGCAGGATTTCTCACGTGCACTGGGCGTGTACGTGAAACAGGAAGCAGACGTCTACTCCGCAGCTAGAGGCGGGGCGGGTCCTCGACGTAATCGATTACGGAAATACGTCGGCTCGCATTAGTGCGTCGAAGCGTCGCTGCGGCCCGTGTCAGCAGGGATCCTCCGGGACAAGCTGCAGCTACCGGGCGCCGCCTTCGCCCGTCTGAAGTCTGGGAGTATTTTAGACTCTGAACAGGAAACAGCTTCACTGCGCCAGCTCCACATATCCCGTTTCCTTTCTGTCTCCACACGAGCACGAGGGTACGCCATCAGCACGAGTGATCTTCATCGCTCAGCTGAGGAACATTGAGGAACATTAAAGCGGCCTGATGACGGTCTGTCGGTCATGGATTTCATTTTCATGGATTTCATTTCGTTTATCTGACGCTTTTATCCCAAAGCGACTTACAATTACTCTACATGTCAGAGGTCGCACGCCTCTGGAGCAACGAGGGTTAAGTGTCTTGCTCAGGGCCACAATGGTGGATGTGTCACAGCGGGAATCGAACCCTGGTCTCCCACATCAAAGGCAGGCGTCTTATCTATGCGCCATCAGTGACGGTGACGAACAGACTGGATTGACGTTACGATGCTGCCGCCGTCATCAGGATGACCGAATAAAATTTGACATGATTTATTTTGTTAATCGAGCGATTGGCAACTTTTCTTCTTTAGAAAACACAAACAGCGATTTCTCTGCAGGGAGCGACAGCGAGGAGGAACTGTTACTGCGAGAAGAGACGGTGGCGGCGGGGAACAGTACAGGAGTAGAAGCGTTCTTTACACGCTGCAGGATACTTTAATAAAGGGCAGTTTATGGAAAGACACCAGAGGACGGGCTGAAACTAAATGTTGAGAAAGCAGGAAGAAGATCCTGATACAGAACCAAGGAGAGAAAAATCACTGCTGCGGGAAATCTAAAACACCAGAGGTCAGAGGTCAGCAGGAGACCAGCTCGCAGGCGAGCCGGGATGCCGAGTTCACGCATCGTGTGTAAAACTACTCAGCGATCAATAAGTGATCAGTGAGGAGATCGATAACATCAACAGTACTACTACAGTACTAGTACTGCAGTACTGTAGGTTCTACCTCCTCTGAACAAACACAGTCTGATCAGGTGACCAGCTGGGTCCCCGCGGGGGTCCAGTCCCGGTCTGACCTCCTGTATCACAGGTAAGGAGGTGAAACTGGACCGGAACCACCAGCCCAGGTGACCCCTGTCAGGGTCTTCCACACTCACCTTCTTCATGATCCCGGTCTTCCTCTTGCTGAAGGTCGTGTACCGCCTCAGTTTGTTGTCTATGAACTCCATCTTGATCTTGACCCTTCCTCTGGTCTTCTTACCGGGTTTGGCTCCAGGGGCCACGGGGCTGACCCCTCCGTAGCCCCTGCTCAGGCCCCCGGAGGCGGCGGACTGATGGCGGACCCCCCGCTCCCTCCTCTCCCGCTTCACGCCTCTCCGGTCCCCGCCTGAACCCGCCGTGTCCTCGTCGTCCCCGGAGTCCGAGTCCTGGTCCTGGTCCGAGCCGCTGTAGATCACCTCGGTGGTGTACTCCCTGTCGTCAAACTGGACTCCGTCGGACTCTGAGGCTGCTGCTCCGGTGTTCAGGCTGCTGATTCCGGTTCCGTTGCCCGCGCGCCCGACTCCGGTTCTGGTGCCCATCCCGGATCCGCTCCCCGCCCCGGGCCCGAGACCCAAAGCTCCTGTTAGCGGTGTGAACACCAACACGTCCCCGGGGCTCCGAGCTCACAGTCCGGGTAGAGTCGGCTAACAGGACCGCTAAGCTAAGCTACGCTAAGCTAAGCTAGCGGCTACTTTAGCAACAAGTGAAGCTATCTGTTCATCCGGAAGCTCCGGAAACCGCCGAGAGCCGAGGCCGAGCGGCCGGAGCACTCCGGGGGGGAACCCGGGACAACCCTCATCATAAAACCCGGTCCCGGTTCTGCCAAAGTCCAGAATAAAGTTCCAAAGTTCTGTTTCTGTCGGTACCAGCGAGGCCCGGCCCCCCCACGATCACTCCGCTCCACATAAGGACAGGACGATCACATCCCTCCGCCCCGGGATGTAGTCCCGCATCCTGTCCGCGCTACAGTCCCGCCTCAGATCCAAAGTACCGCACATCTGATCAGAACCGTGACACGGATCGATTCCACGCGACTAATGATGGAAACATGTTAAAATTAGCGGAGTTTGTGCGCAGTTATACCGACAGGAACTACTTTCCTCCATATAATGAAATCATTGGACCGGGTCAGACCGGGACCGACCGGGTCAGACCGGGACCGAGGGGCTCACCTCAGGCTGAAAAACTAGCTGTAGAAGAGATCCCGTGTAACAGACAGACCCGGTCCTGAACAGGGACCCGGATGTAGATCAGTTTGTGTGCATAAAGTTTATAAGAAGTTATTATCAGTTATTATCATGATCGATGAGTCTCACTGTCGCTTCCTTTAAGAATCGATCTATCAGTGAAACGGCGCAGCAAACCAGCAGGAGCCGGATCAATAAAGGACCCAGTGACTGTTCAGGTATTTCATTATGGCAACACGTCACCGTCCTCTCTGTAAGATCCTGAACATGGACCCAGCCTGAGCAGCTCCAGCAGCTCCAGCTGCTCCCAGCAGATCCAGCAGCTCCAGTAGCTTCCAGCAGCTCCAGCTGCTCCCAGCAGATCCAGCAGCTCCAGCAGCTCCAGCTGCTCCCAGCAGATCCAGCAGCTCCAGTAGCTTCCAGCAGCTCCAGTAGCTTCCAGCAGCTCCAGCTGCTCCCAGCAGATCCAGCAGCTCCAGCAGCTCCAGCTGCTCCCAGCAGATCCAGCAGCTCCAGTAGCTTCCAGCAGCTCCAGTAGCTTCCAGCAGCTCCAGCAGCTCCAGCAGCTTCCAGCAGCTCCAGTAGCTCCAGCTGCTCCCAGCAGATCCAGCAGATCCAGCAGCTCCAGTAGCTCCAGCAGCTCCAGTAGCTTCCAGCAGCTCCAGTAGCTTCCAGCAGCTCCAGTAGCTTCCAGCAGATCCAGCAGCTCCAGTAGCTTCCAGCAGCTCCAGTAGCTTCCAGCAGCTCCAGTAGCTCCAGCAGCTTCCAGCAGCTCCAGTAGCTCCAGCAGCTTCCAGCAGATCCCAGCAGCTTCCAGCAGCTCCAGCAGCTTCCAGCAGATCCAGCAGATCAGCAGCTCCCAGCAGCTCCCAGCAGCTCCAGCAGATCCCAGCAGATCCAGCAGGGTAACATGTTCATGGTGATGGTTTGTAAGTCAGATGTTATTTAGACTCTGGACAGACCCGTCAGCCAACAAGCAGCTTCACTATCAGAAGGTCTGAGGTTAGAAGCTCACACATTTCTAACTAGCTGGCACATATTTGACCTCAGACGTTCTGCTGATGAAGCTCCAGCAGCTTCACTATCAGAAGGTGTGAGAAATAAATTCTAGGAACGCTGATAACATCAGGCAGGTTTATTTCCTCAACACAGGTCTGTAATCCTCCTGCTTTAACCAGGGTCCCGGGCCCTGCACAGGGCTGCATGTGGCTCCTGATGTGTTCATTGCCACAGTGCAAATACCTTCCAACATCACCGGGGCGGGTTTTGTTCTGGAAGCTCGATGTTGTTTGGAACGTGGCTGTGTGGACATGTAAACAGTGAACATGGCCGAGGACAAACTGGGGCCCCTGTGCTGGTCTGGCTTTGATAGGGGGTCATAGAAAGTCAGCTGTAAAACTTACCAACCAGAAGACCTGCTGCGGTGATCAGGATTCTGTTCAGTGATCCAGGCGTCCGATTTTTAAAATAAGTGGACCGGATTAAAAGATCAGGAATAAAAAGAGTCCTAAAACTGTCGTGGACTTTGGTACAGCTGTTTTCAAGGCACAAACAAAACGCCACGCTGCCGTAGGTTTGAGTTTTGAGTCTTACAGCGTGAACCCGGATCCCTGGAGAGGAAATATCTCATTCTGTCCTACATTACATCCCCCTGCTCTGTAATAAATAGGCTCACTTACAAATTCATTTTCCTCAGCTTCTGATCTTTCACAGGAGACCAGAATGCATCTGGGCCACCAGGCTGAGGTGTAGGAGCCATGTCAGGGTTGGTCCAGTAGAGGGCCCCACGGTGCCGGCACATCAGGCTGAGGCTCATCTTAGCAGAGCAGGTGCAGTCAGACGGAGAAGCCAACTCGTTTTTCACAGCCACAGACGCTGTGGCTGTTTGTTTGATGTGTTTCCAGGCTCTTGAAACATTGGGGGCCCAGAAATCTTTCATGTTGTCACCTGTTTTCACCCCCCCCCCCCCCCGCCCCCGCCCAAAGTAAGTCTATAAAGATTTAGAAGAAGACTCAAAGTCTAAGGAGCTGGTTGTGGATCTAAGGAGAGCCAAGGCACCAGGGACCCCTGTTTCCATCCAGGGGGTCAGTGCTGTCCTGTTTGCTGTTGCATGCTGGGGCAGCAGGCTGAGGGTAGCGGACTGATCCAGTGACGTTGTGGGGGTGGAGCCGGACTCTCTGAGAGGAGGATTCTGTCCAAACTACACGTCATCTTGGACAGTGTCTCCCACCCGCTCCATGACGTGCTGCTCAATCCCAGGACTCATCCCCCAGAATGCACCACAGAGCGCCACAGGAAGTCATTCCTGCCTGTGGCCATCAGTCCTCCCTCTAAGTGTCTGACACACGGACACTTAGTTTTAAACTGGACCTTATTTTCTGTTTAAATACTTCATGTGCAAAACTCTGCTGCTGTTTATTCTTTATTACTGTTCACCACAACGATTCCTTTAACTCTGTAAATATTGTACACACCCACACTCCTTTATATTTTATTTAAAACAGTAGGTAAACAGTAAATCACCTCTTGCACTGACCCAGAAACTCTACCAACCGTGTCTTTCCATTTCACTCTGTTTCATTTTAAATATCAAAGGCCATATAAACACATTTATTATGATCACTACAAATATCGACAGTAGATTACTTTCCTTTTCTGTTGTTGGCATGTCAGTTTATGTGTTAGATGTTGAATTTGTTTATGTTCATACAAATAATATATATATATATGCTTATATATATATATGCTATATATATATAGCTGATTATATATATATATATATATGCATATATATATATAATCAGCTATATATATAAGCATATACATATATATATATATATATATATATATATATATATATATATATATATATGTATATATATGTATATATACATATATATATATAGCTGATTATATATATATATGCAGATCACAGTGATGAAGGTTTGAACGGAACATGAGCGAAATTAAAAGTAGAATATGGACCAAAGAAGATACTGCAGTAAAGAGTAGAAGTTATAAAAAGTGGAAAGTTGTGAACAACTTTTTAATTTTATGTAATTATTTTGCTAGTTTCTCCCGCTCCTCGCTGCTGTCTTCAGGTTAAATGAACAGCAGCACTAAAATTTAAATTAAAAGAAAAAAACGTTATAAATTAAATTTTCTTCTTTTTTTTACCTTCATTAGAATGATAATTAGAAATATACAATATGTTTTCATTTAAAATGATTTGTTGACAGTAGTCATGTCTTATGGGAAAACAGTGAACATAGTCAAATTATAATGTTTACTTATATTCATATTCTTACATATTCAACATATTATTACCGCATGTTGTTAAAATTGTTTATTTGTATTTATAATAATATTTTATCAGTAATTCCTTTATATTCTCATGATGTTGTATTATCTTAAGTCTTGTCTACGTTGTAATCCTTTTTCTTAATGAAATCTTTATATTTCATTTGTTTGGACGGACTACCATTTATACGAGAACCTGTTATGTTTAAGTAAAAACAATCACTATTCTGTTGTCTATTAGAGGTAGATATGTAGTCATTTAAAAGCTGTGTATTTGGTCTATTCTTGAGCTGTGGTTAGACGTCTAACTTTTCACTGACAGCCCAAATTCAACCTTTTTAGCCCAGACCCATTTTCACCATCTAATACACGTCTATATGTAGCCGTTCAATGGCGGTCTAATTGATGACTAGACTATTTTTGGGCTGTGTGGGCACATTCTGTGATGTGAACCCAGAGCCTGTTCTCTCTCTCAGTATGTGGTAGATTGGTTTCAATGGTGGAGAAGATTCAAATGAAGAGGGGGGTCTGGGGTCCTCCCCCAGAAAATTGTAGGCATTGAGGACTTCATTTCCCGTCGTCTGGTGAAAAGTTTTGCCTTTTCTGCCTCAATTTATTGTGGAAAGTCTGCATTTAGGTAAAGGGGAACTCAAAATTCAGGCAGCAGGTGACAATTCAAAATATAGAAAATGTCTAGAATATACAGGTGCTGGTCATATAAATACACAACGACACGACTCATCACAACTGTCTAACCCTAACCCTCCACTGGCTGCAGCTGAAATTAAGTGAGCACATCAGCATCACGTTCAGACAGCGAGCCCTGCAGCCAAGCTGTGGTCTCAGATGGAGCTCATCTGTAGGCTGTAACTGAATTCTCCTCAGTGTTTTCACATATTACAGAGCCGGGGGGTAATAAACTGAGAAAAGAAACCCTAGATCAAAGTTTCAAATTCACCAGAAGAAAAATGGGAAATTCCCTGAAATTAAAGTCACAAAAAAATCACTCTGGTGTTTCTCTGAGGTGCATGATAGTGACTGTGGGCTAAACTCACCAGTATTTCCTCACTGCTGAATCCAATTGCAAAGTCTGCATTACAGAAAAAAGTATATTTTAACTTGTATTTGCAGTCATTGTCAGGATTTGTCTGCTGTTTGACATTACAGTTTGGGTGAATGTCCTTGATGCTGTGTCTGTGCCTATATTTTCAGTATGTGGTTGTGACAGGATGTGAGTCGCAGCAGCTGTAACTTGTATTGTTAAATGAAAGACAGCAGTAAGAGCTTTATTCTTCAGAATGTTTAGGCATTAAACCTTGTAGGAATGTGTCAGTAAATATGATTTTGGGAGACTGAGTATGTGTGAGAGTTTAAACATGACGTATTTTTCTTGTACATGGCGTGTGGTACAGAAACTCTGTAGGATCAAAGTATAATGTACCGTCTTCAGCAGATCCAAGTGTGTAAGTATAAGCTGGCCTGTTTCTGCAGATGCATTCTCCTCACTTCTCCTAAAGTTCAATGACTTGAATGAATTTATTAATAAAATGATAAATGATGACAGTTGAGCAAAGCTGAACAGAGTAAAATAACCAACACACTTTTCACATGTCAAAACCAAACACAATCAATCAATTAATTGAAAAGACTTTTTGATAATGTGATAATATCATCAAACTTTGTCACACTGGGATCAAACATTAAAACAAGGTTAATCACATCAAACTACTTAAACCAAATAATTATAAACGCCAGTATTACACTTTATAAACTCTGATACTCTTTGTCAGGTAAAGTGAATATTTGTTATAAAAACTGTTGGTAATTTAGCATTTTCTGTCGTTTATTAATTAGATATCATCCTTCACTGGCAAGGACCACAATCAACAGAAGATGTATGAAGCTTGCAGTAGCTGAATAGACATCCTCCGGTTAGGCAGGAAACTTTCTTGTCTCAATTTCCATCTCATCTCCAAGTCACAAACAAAGGTCTTCTATATTTTTGAATGTTCTGTTAACAAATAACAGTACGTAAAGCAAAAATGCTTATAAGTCAGAGTAAAGATTAAGAAAAGAGTAAGATCAAAAGTAAAAATACACTCTCACACAACATGAGTGCACAACATTACTACAATGGTGATTAAACCATGTGTTTAAGCAACAACACAGCAACATAAGTTAGTAATTAACTTTAGCTATGTATTCAGAAATTTTACTTCAAACCAATATTATCGTATGATTCATTAAAGGGTTAAAATAAAGAAATAAAATATAATAATCATAAGATGATTTCTCATTATATTTTCTGTCAAAGTGAATCACATTTAAACACATTTCCCTACCAATTCTATGAAATCCCCCTCTAAATGGTAGCTTTGTGAGACCTTGTTGTAAGGAACACCCTCACTGAAGAAGTCAGAAGACTCTGCAGGAGATCCTCCAACATGACAACCAGGTAGGGTTTAAACATCTGTTGTTTGAAGTGTTTTGTCAAAACTTGATCTGAATGAGCAAACCTTGTGTTTTATGACTTAGTAATTATACTGTGAGGGCTGTCAGAGGCACAAACTAAACATAACAAGGATACATGTGTCTCCTCCCCAGTTCAGGTAGGTGGGCGCTGCACTAAAGTTTCCTGAAGCTGACAAAAGGAGGACATACATTCAGATCAGATGCAGTTTTGATTCATCAACATAGGCGAGGAATTGGGTCTCACGAAGAGGTATGTTTTTTCTTTAGGTTTTGGGGGTGAAAATATTTTATCTACTTTGGGAACAAATGTTAAATCATGTGTCATCAGCATAGAGTCTATGTCTCGTTGGAAATGTGATGTGAAGTTAGTAGTTTGGGCATTTTTATGATGGCTTAATGATTAAAAACATATTTAAAAGAGTTTTTGAAAGGTTCTGTACCAAACACAGATGCACAGCCAGGACATCTCTGCAGCACAATATTTAATTTTAAAATGACATTTTGACACACATTTTCTTTAAATATAGTGCTTTACCAAAATGGTTGAGATGTTGTGTTCTAAAAAAAAATGTACTATTATAATGCTAGTAATATGTTAGAGTACCGGGTTTCAAACCCCGGTTGCCCCGGTCTTTCTGTGTGGAGTTCTCCCCGTGTCTGCGTGGGTTCTCTCCGGGTACTCCGGCTTCCTCCCACCATCACCTTCCTCACCACCAAGACATGCAGTCTAGGTTAATTGGCGACCCTAAATTGTCCTTAGGTGTGAGTGTGAGCGTGATAGGTTGTTCGTCTGTGTGGCAACCTGTCCAGGGTGTACCCCGCCTTGCGCCCGATGTGGATGGATGGATGTTAGAGTACCAATATATTTTGATTTAGTCTAGATATTTACAGTACTTTGAAAAATCTCAGAAATTGTGAAGTTTTGAATCATATCTATATATCTATCTATATATATCTATATAGATAGATATATAGAATAGAATATAGATATATAATATATATGATTTTAACAACAGTGAATGATTGTAAGTTTTAACATTTATTATCTTAGTATCACTATTATTAGTGAATGACAACCGTTTGGTTGTCATATTTTAAACATTCAGAAATCACACTTGGGGAATTATTTCAGCTTATATATAATACAAATAACATGTAATCATGGTAACAACAATTAATGATCATAAGTTTTAAATTTTGTAGCAAATAGTCAATTTCAATTTTCTTTTTAATTTTTATCTACCTTTACCATAAAGTGACAACTCAACCGTTTGGTCTGGCATTTCTTAGAAAATTTGTCTACTCTTATTAGTCTTAGTTTAGTTGTCTCAAGTTATGTAATTCTGTTAAGTAAGACTTCTGAAACTATAATATATAAAACAAATATGCTTTGAATATTCCACCAAACAGAGTCCTCATCTCTGGACTTTGGAGACACAGTGCCATCTGGTGGATTTCTTATACTAACACATTTAACCGAGTAGTAGAGGTGACTTTCAATAAGATATAGTGACTCAAAGGGCAAGCCAATGGTTTCATGTAACTATATAAAGGGCTTCATGTAGTTTTAGTGGCCTCGGTTTACGCTTAATGTGGCAAACACATGACAACAAGGGTCACATATTATACATAGCCAGTTGTATTTTGGTGATGGTGGGTAGGATGGATGGATCGTAAGTTAACCGCTTCACATAGGAGCGTTCAGTTTCCGTGTGAAACAAGATTTATAAAAAGATTTATGAAGTTCCGTACTTGTGAAAATGTAAATGCTCTGTATTTGTATGGCGCCTTTCTAGTGTTTTCTACCCACTCAAAGCTTTTTTACACTACATCTGCATTCACCATTCATACACTGAGCTCTGAGGGATTGACACCGATTAACAGACAACCTCCTGAGCCACAGCTGCCTGTACATACGTACGTATGTACGTACTTATGGTCTACGTATGTGCATACGTACGACCATAAGCACCTATTGAAGACAGAATGGTAAATCTGTTAATCTCACACTGCAACAGTACAGTAATATTTTTTATCAGCTTAATGTTAAACTAATCCATGCTTGTTAGCGTCACGTACCATTGGCTACATTTAGCTGTCATACCGTTTTTTCCATGTTTCTGTAGGCCTATGTTTCCACAGAGGCTCCGCTAGCAGAGCTAAAGTCTACTGGATGATTTAGTGACTAAAAGAGTCAGAGAGTTAGACTGAATATTATAAAAACCTTACTATAACTTACTGACTGGGTCTCACTCTGTGGTGTTCACCGGCAGATCCGTATACTAACTAACTAACTAATACTAACTTGGCTGCGCCTGTTTTGTATGCTCGTATTGCTTTAGTGAAGTAATGTGACGAACCATCTAACTTTCGGATAACGTTAGCTGTTCAGCAGCATGCTAATATTGGTGGTAGCATTTTGTGTTCAACATCAGCAGACTCACAGCTGAAGATGAAGATCTGTTCCTTCTGTATTTAACTGTGAACTTTTAAAGCCTCTAAGTTTTAAGTGGACGTTGAACTTGAACTCTGTTCATATACAACAGATATATTTTGATGAAGTATTTTATGTATTTGTTTTCCTTGCATGGCTAGGCGACTGTTTTTGGAGAATCTGGACGTAACAGGTGTCTTCTCTTGAATAATGTTTGTCTTGATGGACTTTTTTCACTAATATTGTCTTCAGAGGGAGAGCAAAGGACAGTAATGTTAAAAAATACTTTAGTGTAACGTAACTTTTGACAGAAAGTCTGTCTTTGTGCTTGATGAAATGATTTGTCCATCTGTGCATGTATGATTGTAATTATTATTATTATTATTATGAGCACTTTCTGTAAGGCAGCATCTCTGCAGACTACCCCTGAGGGAATTACAGTTCATAGCGTTGGGATGTTAAACACAGGGTCACCAGGGGAAGGTAAACAGAAATGGAAAGAGCAACTAACAAGAACAAGGGGGTTTAACGGGACAGCGCTTTGCAACATATCACGCTACGCTACCTTGACCACGCCAAAACAATTGTGCGTTTTTTATTTGACAGTTTTTACTTTCTTAACAGCCGAGGCACCGAAGGACAGCCTGTCCGATTTGAACATAATCCAGGCTCTAGCTGAGTAAAATCATCCCTTCACAATTACCTGTGGAGAGGAGGTGAACATCGCCTTCCCCTGGTAATACCGTGTTTAACGCTATGAACTGTGGGTAATTCCCTCAGGCAAAGTCTGCAGAGATGCGGACTTAAAGAAAGACTATCAAAAAATTTGTGAATGAGTCCAACACAAATGTTCCAAAACAGTGACGGCCAGAAGACATACTGACAGTTTCTTTAGTAAAGCGTGTGCAGACTTATAAAAGCTCTATGGCCAACTTCAGTGCTGACTTTGGGAACTGGAAAATACAGTAAATTTAATCTTGGGAATGAAGGGTGTAGCCGTACTGACGTAAGGCGTTCGTAACCTGAGAATGGCTTTAAATTAGAGTTTGGCCTCATCAAGAATACCAGCCAACCAGAGCATAAGGGACGGGGAGGAGTGTCAGCATTACTGTCTGTGAGCTCTGAGATGCACTTACATAAACTACACATGATGGAGCATAGACAAAAAAGTGGCTGTAAACAAAGATGCTTTTTGGGCAAGAAGCTGGTTTGGACACAATTTATTTTTTCACAAGCTGCTGAATGTGAAGCATACACTTAATTACTACCAAATAATGGTAGACAGCAACATACTGGATTGTTCTACCATGGTCTGTAACTGCAGCAGCTTTTTAAACTTAGAAGTGGTAAAAATCATTTACACTCAGTGTTCCCTTACTAGAGCGACCAACAGGAGCTGTCCCAATGCAGCTGTATCCCAGGTGAGTCCTCTACCTGCTAGAGAAAGTTACACATTCAACATGACATTAAAATATAGTCTTAAGTAATGTGCTGTTATTTGGTTTGGTTTGACAAATAATATATGATACACTTTATACACGAAATGTATTTTTTATGATATTGCAGATTTCTCTCTGGAACGTTCCTCGTGGAACAAACTTGACCTTGGAATTTCCCAGTGGAACCATTATAATCCAGGTGAGTCCTCTACCTGCTGGTTAAAGTTAAAGTTAGATTTATTAAGAAATGATATTTACTGAATTATTCAGTAAAACTTGGCCACTGACACTGAAAATGTGACCGAAGAGTGTGAAACACTGTCACTGTTTCTGCACCACAGTCCTTTATAAACCACACATTAGATAAAGTTTATACAAACACTGAAAAGGGAAACACGTTCATTCTCTCTGTGATTATGGATCCTCGCCAAAACTGCCCGCCAATAATATGGTAAATATGATACACTTTATATACGAAAAGTGTTTTTTATGATATTGCAGATTTCTCTCTTGAACCTTCCTCATGGAACCAACTTGACCTTGGAATTTCCCAGTGGAACCTCTGCATCCCAGGTGAGTCCTCTACCTGCTAGTTAAAGTTACACATTCAACATGACATTAAAATAAAGTCTTAAGTAATGTAATATATCATTTTAATGTAGCTGTGATTGTGTGTTGTTGCTCTTTGGTCAGGTGGCCCCTGATGGGACGGCATCTGGAGGAGGCCTCTCAGGTAAATCCTGTACTCTTCCTGTCGGGTTCGCTACACTTCGCACATGCAAACATTTTACTTTAAGATGTCTATGAAGATTCTCAGTCATCCAGGTCATAGTTCTCCAACGAAGGTTAAAATCAAGGGCAACTGGACTTGGTTGAAGATACTGGAAGACGTTTCGTCCCTCATCCAAAGGACTTCTTCAGTTCTGACTGACTGGCAGGGAAACTCAGCTATTGACCTCAGTGGGGTCGTTGGCCCGGGTCATCGATACCGCTGGTTCGTTAGTGTTCCTTGTTGCTGTGACGACAGTCGTTACGGTCGTTAAGACTACCTGTGGCCGAGACTGAACGACCATCGTTGGTATCTTCACCTGAGGCCAATAGGTTACGTCTGTTGAGTTTCCTGGGAAGTGATGAAAGGACAGCATTGTAAGTGGGGGATAAGTGGTGGCGTAGACCCCCTCCTCTGTTCAATGACGGCTTCTCAACCCTGGTGTAGATGCTTCCTTGACACCTCTTTCAAACCATCCATCTTCTCTGTCTAAAATGTGCACCTGGTGGTCCTCAAACGAGTGTCCTCTGTCCTTCAGATGTAAGTAGACTGCAGAGTCTCTGCAGTCTACTTACATCCTGGGCCCTCTCTCCCATGGAGACCCGGGAGTCCAAACTGTTAACGAATACTGTTACCTTAATCTGCTTTTTCACAGTGAACATTTGAGTGCATGTTAACAGCCTGATCAGAAACACTGAAGGCCTCAGTGAGTTGGTGCATTACTCAGTGCTAAAGGAAAAGTTTCTGTTTGAATCGAGTACCGTGCGTTTATGAATGACTGACCAAAGGCAGATGTTCTCCCTGCAGGAACGGGGCCTCATCTGACTCCGCCGTCGACGCCTGATGAGGAGGAACCAATGGAGGTGGATTAGCAGGACGACTCTCGTTCAGGTATATTTCAGTTCTCTCTCAGGCTGCTCACTGTGAAGAACTTGTGACATAAAAGACTTGTTGTAAATGTTGGGGAATCCACAGATTCACCTTCTTGCTGAGAGTTAGATGAGAAGCTTGGTGCTTCTCTGTCTGACCGGCCAGCACGGAGCTACAGCCGGAACAACTCAGTGTGGTCATTAGTGAACTTTAAGAGTTACTTCAGACACACCCGGCCTTTATGCTAAGCTAAGCTAGCTGCGTGCTGGCTGCAGCATTATCTTTAACGGACCAACGAGGGACTGAAGCCAGCTTATTTCCTGGGCTGACCCTGAATAGTTGAAGATTCGATGAGCCTGATTGGACGGCTAATCTTGGCAGCAGCGTTATGAAGCCAGGATCAAACTACTTTGACTTTAAGGGGGAGCTTTTATTTATTATATTCATGTTATTCATATTTCATATTTAACGTGTCTGCCTAACCCTTAACGAGGGGGGGCAGTAAGTTAACTCGGGAACAAAGACCACGCCTCGAACACATCCCGTTTCTGCTCAAAGTATTTAAGCACAGTTCACCCGTTCTCTTCCTCTTCCCTCCCACCCAAACCCCGTTCTCCTTTTCTCTTCTCTCACGTTCTGTCTCGTCTGTTTGGATGCAGGCGGCTGGCGGCTCCATCCGAAGAGACGGTTCCCCGTCCTGTCTATCTGGCTGACGACATTCCTGAGCGCTTGAAGAGACGCTGCCCTGCCCTCTGTCACTAAATAGAATATAATAAATCCTGTGATGGCAATTTGAGATTTTAAATAAACAGCTCAGTTAAACACTTATCTTTCTGCGAGTTTTATTCAAGTCTTCTGCAGAAGGACTCACAGCAAAACACATACGCCGTGTACGTGTGCTCCAATGAGTGAGCCTGTTATTTATCCAGCTTTAGGGCCAATCTTATCATCCCACAGAGACATATTGTCCCTGAAGTCTGGATACCACAGAGAACAGAGAGATTTGGACTGTTACGTTTACACAGATTCAGAGCCACAGCACAGATGAGTCTCCCTGAGTCCAGGGTTACATGCAATATGTTTGGAATTACCATTACAATCCAAATCCACATTGGCGTGAATATTCTTTATTAGAGAATAGGGAGATTACATATGCATCTGTCTCTACCA
Source organism: Micropterus salmoides (assembly GCF_014851395.1). Lineage (NCBI taxonomy): Eukaryota > Metazoa > Chordata > Actinopteri > Centrarchiformes > Centrarchidae > Micropterus > Micropterus salmoides. Next base: position 35,503,433 of record NW_024040263.1, on the reverse strand, counting down.
GGTGACTCCTTGTTGAACACGGACTCGTTTACAACAAGCTATGATGTTGTATTTGTCGGCGCCTGTAAGAGGCTGCTGCTGTAGAAACAGGTAAAGAATAAGAACATACAACACAACAAAGGAAGACTTTGAACTGTTGACTAACACAATGTCCTTCTAGCTGCGTACCTCTACATCACAGTGTGTTACAAAGCATTTATTACCTTTCTGTATGAGGCTTATTTAAAAGCTAAATAGGGGCACTCGGGTGTTATTCTGACTTGTTGTTGTTGACGTCAGCTGATCACTGAGGACTGGACCTGTGTAGCTAGATTATGATAAACATTAGGGGCCGAGCCCCTCCAGGAGCGCTCCGCTGATTTAACACATGAGGTTCAGATCCCTCGTGTCCCCCATGGCCAGGGAGTAACGGATTACATGTAACAGCGTTACGTCATCAGGATACAAAAAAGCCTAACTGTATTCTGTTGCAGCACAAAAACTAAAGATGTAATCAGATTACATCTGGGAGTACTCATAGGGATTACTTTAAGCAGAAAGTTTCTGTGCGTCTCTGGTGGAACACTACATGTTTCTGTAGAAACACAAAGCTGGGGAGGGACGTGTCGCAGGTATTGATTGGCGTTTACAGTCTCCAGCAGCGCCCAGTGAGTCTTTACGCCCCCCCACCCCATCATGCAGACTCTGAGCGGACCGGTTCCGGCTCTTAGTGAGCAGCTGGACCAGGACCGAGCGCAGCCTCCGAGACCGACAGAGGCCAGTTTGACCACTGGGGATCCAGTCCTGAGTCAGCTGATAGAACCGCTAGCAGCACGGCTAACTGAACGAGCTAACCAGCCACAGATGCAGGTCCAGAAGGAGGATACTGGTCTGCACGTGTCAGGACTAAAGACTTGTGTTCACCTCAAAGTTGCACAGGAAACATCGCCTGCAGTTTACACCAAAGCATGAAATCAGTTTCCATCAGTACACAAGAGCGCTCTAAAGCAGTTCTTTGTAATATTCAGATAAAAAATGAAATACTATATTTGGTATATTAATTACGGAGGACCAACAGAGGAGAATGACCTTAAATTCTACTCCTGTAATCAATACTTAATCACCAGTAAAGTCAGAGACACTTCCTTTAAAGGGATGACTTGTAGCTTCTGTGCTGACTGTCCAGAAACATCTGTATCACCCTATTGTGGAAAGTTTCAGGCAAAACTGATGTGGCTTTATTCCTGATAATATTGTTGAAAGTTTTGCTTTGGAAGAATGTTTTGGCCAGAAGATAACGTACAGAGAAACACTTCTTCATATTCATCAACAGATAAGAAACGTTGCTGTCTTTGAAAGAGTTCAAACATTACATCATTTTAATTCAGTGGTCTGAAAAGCAAAAGCAAATTCGAACTGCAGCAGCTTGTGTTGTATCTAAAGTTTTCATTTAGTCCCTTACTCAACTCATGCACTTGATTCTTTCTACTGTTACAGTTGTTTTATACTTGTGTCATTCTTGCAAACTCAAATAAAGTTGTTAAAAAAAGTGTGGCGTTGCCAACAGTCCTGTCTCAGGAGGTACAGCTGCCATCTAGTGGCTGAAAATAGTAACTGCACTTAGTTTGAAATCAAAGTGAATGTCGTGAACGTTACAGTGAAAATAAAGATCATTTAATGTTTCAAACGTTTTCTTTCATTTGATGATATGATATCCGGCTCCTCCCAGGCTGCAGGGCTGAAACCTACATGTAAGCTGGTCTGAATCAGGGCTACAGCCAAGCCGTCAGACCACTTCCGACCACTGACTGGCTCAGGCGGGTGGCCTAAAAGCAGACCACACCTGTAGCTACAGACAGACCATGTTAATGACATTTAATTACTTGTAGACATTACTGACACAAAAATAATGTAAGTGGCCAGTGAGAGTTGTGATTGGGCCATCATGGTGTCGGTACAGAAAAAGAACCAACGGGCCGCTAACCAATTTTTTAAACAGTTATAACGTAAATTATGTATTTAAAACCGTGTGGTTTTAGGAGGCATAAACGCCCTTTGTCAGGTCGGAGGACAGGTCGGGTTTGTCACCAACGTTTTTATTCTTAATTTTCACCTTAAATACAAATGAACAGTTTTCTCCCACAACACAGAGCTAAACTTCACACCTGGTCCTGGTTCAGTTTAACATCTACAGACTTTCAGGCTCCTCCAGAACAAACTCATCCTTCAGTTCATCTCTGTCAGCAGGAAAGAACAGGAACCTGGACTGGACCCCAGAGTCCAGGACCCAGTTCTGCGTCCAGAGTCAGATGTTATAAACTGACCTTGGATCCTGCGCAGGTGCAGAGGCCTGAAGGACGGAGGATCTTCTGCATTTAACCCGGGTCGGGTAGAAAAAAAACTGATCACTGAAATACAGACAGGCAAGTCCGAGTCCTGAACTTTGAGTTCGAGTCCTGAACAAGTCACGCTGTGCTCTTCACCAAGTTTAATACCATTTCATATTTTTGACAAGATTCAAATCGAAAGAAACTTTGTTTAATAAAGTTTTAACCTGAACAGGAAACAGGCAGAGACACCCGTCGGGTCATTTCATGAATTAAATCAAGTGTCGATGTTGTGACAGCTTTTATTGAATTCTTTGTCATTTATATTCTGTGAGGGTCCAAGTCAGGTCGAGTCTGAAGGCTCCAGTCCAAGTGAAGTCACGAGTCACTGGTGTTAAAGTCAAAGTCGAGTTGCACGAGTCCACACCTCCGGCAGAAACAGACTGGATCTTCTGGCGCTGATGGCGAGGAGAAAGTCCTTCAGACCTCAGCAGGTGTTTCAGGTCTGAGGACTCGCCGTCAGACCAACCGTGTGGGACGAGAGTCAAAGTCGGATCATGGAAAGTTGCCGTGGGAGCTTGTATTCGGGCGGATGTGGTAACCCCCGGTACCGTCCGACCTCCGGTCCCCCCACACTTTGGTCTGTCAGCTGACCTGAAGCTGGTCTACAAGTTGGGCACAAACTAAGTGATGTCGTTTTCTTCTTCTCTACTTTGGGCGTCACGACTTGGTGAAATCAGCGTCCTGCTGGCGTCATCTGAACTGAGCAGGGGTCACGAGTTCATGGCATCCTCCAGGTCCGCCGAGGTCATCAGAGCCTCTCACATTCAGACTCAAAGCTGGGCTCAGAGGGGCGGGGCATGTCGATGTAGAACACCTCCTTGTTGACGGGTGGCGGCGTGCAGGGCGGGCTTCCCATCCCGGAGTCCGGGCTGGGGACCAGGTTAGGCTGGTTCCCGGGCGAGTACTTCTTTTCTGGCCAGTTCAGAGGAACTTTGAGTCTGGCTCCGCCCCCTGCGGCGGGCCGGGCGTGGGCATCGGCCTTCGGCTTGAAGCGCTTCAGCTTGACGGTGTCTTTGGCATCGCGGGTGCAGGGTAGCAGGACCGCCACGTCTTTGCGGAACTTGGAGCTGAGTCCGAAGTAGATAAGGGGGTTGTAGAAGCTGGCGGACTTGGCGAAGAGGCGGGTGAAGATGCTGGTGAGGTTGGGCACGTGGAAGCCACAGGCCGACCATATGGACACCACGGCGTACGGAGACCACGCCAAGATGAAGGCCGTGCAGATCACTATGGAAACCTGCAGGAGACGATTGATTATTCAACCAATTAGAAACTTTGCATCAAACCTCAAACCTTCTACTGAAACCAGAAAACCAGAGTGAGTCCGGCCGCCATCGCTGAGCTCAGCGTCCTGATTCGGACGCTCTCTGTGCCGCCTACACTCTGATCCGCTGGAGGCACAGGTGGAAGGCAGAGACGGTTTCTAACATCACAACTTCAAACTGCAGACAGAACGCTGATCGATTAGGTGAGGCGACAAATTCAGGGTTAAGAAAACAGTCGAATAATGTCACCGCCAGACGGCGATCTGCAGGACTGGATCTCTGCCCGTCTGGCTCTTCAGCGCTGAATTCATTTCTTATTTCTCCATTGAGCTTTATTCATTATGTCACATCTTCCCGTTAGCGATAATGCTAGCAGCGCTGAGCAGTGGTAAAGACTCACTATGGTGACGTCCCGCTCGATCTTCCTCTGGCGGTCGGTCAGGTCTCCCTCAGCGGACAGGGCGTTGCCTCTCTTCACCGTGTTGATGATGGAGACGTAGCAGAAGAGCATGATGAACACCGGGATGAAGAAGCAGACGGTGAAGACAGAGATGATGTAGGACTTGTAGACGGCTGAGTAGGTCGCTTTGGCCCAGTCGATCTCACAGGTTCCATACCCACGATCTGCAGAGGGGTCAGAGGTCAGAGGTCAGGTAAAGCATTGAAGAGGTTGAAACAGAATCTTGCTTGGATGGTTTCCTGCCTGTGTAGCTCCCCCAGCCGAACAGCGGAGCTCCGGACCAGAACCCAGCTGTGATCCAGATGAAGAGCAGGCAGAAGCACACGCTGGTCCTGCTGATGTGACGGGCTGAAACACAACAAACACCCTCTTACCTCTTTATCCTTTTCAGATTACAGTCAACTTCAATCATAGAGAGACTAATAAAAACCATCTGTCCACCTCTGAACTGTCAGAATGAAAAGACGCCGGAGCTGCTGACGAGGAAACTAAATCTGTTCACGTTCTGAATGTTTCAGTGTTTGAAACTCCAGGTTTCAGGCTGACAGAGAGTCACAGCTTTATTGAGCCAAGTATTCCCATAGCTCTCAGTAGTTACGACTTCATGAGCTTCTTTAATGATAAAATTCTAGCTATTAGAGACAAAATTCACCAAGACCTGCCCTCAACTGGCACCAAATTATCTCTAAACTCAGGAACCTTAGAAACAGCTGTAAAACCAGATATATGTTTAGACTGTTTTGCTTCCCTCAATCTTTACCAACTAACTTCAATAATTTCTTCATCTAAACCATCAACCTGCCTCTTAGACCTCATCCCGACTAGGCTGCTTAAAGATGTTTTACCCTTAGTCAGCACCTCTATACTAGATATGATCAATCTATCTTTATCAACAGGCTATGTACCACAGTACTTTAAAGTAGCTGTAATTAAACCTCTTCTGAAAAAGCCCAAACTTGATCCGGATGTTTTAGCCAACTATAGACCTATATCTAACCTTCCATTTCTCTCTAAGATCCTGGAGAAGGCAGTTGCTAAACAGCTGTGTGACTTTCTACAGAGCAATAGTTTATTTGAGGATTTTCAGTCAGGATTTAGAGCTCATCATAGCACAGAGACAGCACTGGTGAAAATTACTAACGACCTCCTTATTGCATCAGACAAAGGACTTGTCTCTGTACTGGTTTTATTAGATCTTAGTGCTGCATTTGATACCACTGACCATCAGATCCTATTGCAGAGACTGGAACATTTCATTGGCATTAAAGGAACCGCTCTAAGCTGGTTTAAGTCCTATTTATCAAAACTATGAGTCCTTAACAAGGATCTGTCCTCGGACCAATCCTCTTCACTTTATATATGCTTCCTTTAGGCAATATTATCAGGAAATATTCCATAAACTTTCATTGTTATGCAGATGATACTCAGTTATATCTATCGATCAAGCCAGATGAAACTAATCAGTTAGCTAAACTTCAAATGTGCCTTCAGGATGTTAAAACCTGGATGACCTGTAATTTTCTCATGTTAAACTCGAGTCTCCAAAAGTAGACTAGGAGCCAGAGCGTTCAGCTATCAAGCTCCTCTCCTGTGGAACCAGATTCCAGTTTGGGCTCAGGAGGCAGACACCATCTCCACATTTAAGACTTTTCTACCCCCCCCCCCAAATTCCTGCTGCTGCTAGTTAAAGTGTAAATATGAAGGTTTGGACTGGGACCTCTGCTCGGGTGACATCCTTTGATGTAGCGGGTGATGCTGATGACTGTCAGTGTGAGGATGCTGCCCAGACCAAACACCAGTGTGAAGAACCCGTCCACCTGCAGGAGACAAACAGGACAGGTAACAGGTGTGTCCCATTTCGGGTTCAGGGTCCACCAGGGGTGGCCGACCAACAAAGCTCCTTATCTCCATCTAAACATTTCAGGTGGGTTTCAGGTGTTTGGTACCTCGCAGGTCCAGATGGAGGAGATGATGTATTCGCTGTTCTGGAAGACTTTGAAGACCTCCACAATGCCTCTGGAGTAGCCGAACACTGAGATGCTGGCGTCAGAGACGGCCAGGTTAAAGGTCAGGTAGTCTGTGGGCTGCAGGGTGGCTCTCTGTCTGTACAGGACGAAGAGGACGATGCTGTTTCCAAACCAGGACAGCCAACCTGAAAGAACCACAGAGACAACAGGTACTGGATCAGGTCCACGTCTGCAGGACACATACTTGCTTCTAGACCACCTGCATCTGTTCAAAGAACATCTGACGTGTTTGTGCTGAGGCATGTGGGTAGTGTCAGGATGTTGTTGTGTCCTTGTGCACCAGGACACTGAGATCCAGAGACACAACAATCAAACAGGATTTACAGGTGAGAAGGTGCCGGACCAGCCAGGGGCGGCCATCTGGAATTTTGGGAACAATCCTGAGTGGCCCGGTTTTTATTTGTCAGTTTCTTATGTTCATCTTTAAAAGATCTGCGACTGCGCCGGCCGGTCAGCTGCAGTGAACGCTGCCTGCGTCTGCTCTCAATACGTTGTGTCGGGGCTGGACTCAGAGCTGGTAAATGTGGAAAAGAAAGAAAAAGGAAAAAGAAATGTGAGGTGCACAAGAGGCCGCTGAATGAGCCAAATTATCCGCAGAGTCAGGCTCCTGCAGCTGAGGCACACACAGCTCTATTTTATGAGACTGCATCATAGTTTCTGATTACATTTCACTATTTTAGCACTGACTGACTCGGGCTGCCTGACCTGGTCTTCTTCAGCGCAGCGGTGCCTTGCTCATACAAACTGAAGAGACAGGCATAATAAAGTTTCTTGAAGGTCTTAATGAATGAACACTAAATATTAAAATTAAAATGTCTTTCTCTGCACCCCCCACACGGCGCTTCCATAAAAGGCCTCTCCGTCTCAAGGTCCCGGGTTGAATTGAGTCCCGGTACACCCCGAGACCAGAGGAGACTGCACACAGGCCCAGGACACACCTGTAAACAACCAGTCACCTCACATCAGGAGACTGAGTGGCATTATTCACACGTTCATCCATCAAAGGTGTCTGTGATCCGATCAGAGAGAGAAACCTGGACTCACCTTCACCAGCTGACACAAACACGCCATGAAGCAGCGTGTTGCTGCTGTCTGGTCCCAAACTTAAAGGTGTTGATGAGAGTTTCTGCTGGTTAGTGCGGCTTTAATGTTTCTGGAGATACGAGGTTTTCCTCTGACAGAAGTATTTAAAGTAGCAGTTTGAAGACTGAGTACTCAGTACTGTGTAGTACTGCAGTGTGTGTGTGTTGCAGCGTGGACCCACCCAGCAGCAGCAGGTAGACTCCGATGATGGTCTCGCCCTGGTCGGTCAGAGGAGGGTCCCTGCCCCCCCCCAGAATGAAGCTGTGGTTCCTCCAGGGGGGGCCGGCGGCGGCGGCGGCGCTGCGGACAGACATGATGGTGCTGGGAGTGAAGCGTGTGAGGAGCCGCTGCTGAAGCTGCTCTGCAGTTAATCTGAGATAATTATAGACTCCTGATCCTGGTTCAGCTCTGAGCTCCTCAGCAGGAGACCAGACCACAGCTCAGAGGTCACGCGGTGGAAAATCCTGAAGAGCAGTAGCACGTATTGGAACGCACCCCGGGGATCGGATTGGCCGATTGACTGATGATGTCATAAACACTGCTGTCTGTTTTGACCTGATTCAGGACCAGGTGTGTGGACATACGAGGAATCTACAGCACACACACATTTCCATTTTCTGCTACTTCATGCTGTGATTTATTTACTGACTTTAGTCCAGTTTTATTTCTGACAGCAGCTCCCTCAGGATGACTTCATCATTCAAGGACTCCAAAGCTTCTTCTCATTAAGCCACCTGGTGTTGTACCACCTCTGACCGTGCAGTACATGCATCGAGCTCCAGAGAGAGGGGTAAAATATAATAATGATACAAATATCAATAAACAGGATGATGTAATCGCCCTGCGATGGACTGGCGACCTGTCCAGGGTGGACCCTGCCTTTCGCCCGATGGCAGCTGGGATTGTACGCAGGAGAAGCGGCTGACGATGGATGGATGGTGATGCACTGTGCAGTAAAACTAAGCGTATTTACGAAGTATGTTTGGTGTATTTTACTATTTTTAACGGCCCATAAATGTTTACGCTACAGAAAGGATCTGGATCTGGAGTCTGTCATAAAGTTTTGTTTGATTGATTTTATGATTATGAAAAACTCGTGAGGAAGACGGCCTGCTTCAGCCTGACCTTTGACCCCTGAGTGTCGGGGGGGGGGGGTAATAGGTGCATTCAAGATCAGTGACTGACCAGGCGATAGTGAGGTTCCCTGCAGCCGCCTGGCTGCCGCGAGGTTTCAGTGTCATGTGACATGGTGACGTTTTGCAGCGCCGGCGAAAGTAAGACACAATTTCTAACCAGCATGCCTTGTTTCAAGTCCAGCATGCATCACGTTAGGTCAGCGCTGCGCCGCATGAAGTCAAACACTCTTTCCAGAGTCTGGATCAAACCCGCAGGTCTCCCTAATGAATATTAAATAAATGCTCCATGAATCTGTTAGAAAGTCCTGAACGTGGGACTGATATTTTCTGCCAGTCAGAAACTTTTCTGTGGTCTGATATAAAGTTCTGGTTCTTGTCTGTCCCGGGTCTCCTCCAGGCTGCGGGTTCCGGCAGTGAGCAGCAGGGGGCGGCAGCGCACCGCATCGCGCCGCTCCGGTCTCTGCAGCGGCTGAGACACAAACCCCGCCCGTCTATCCGCCTCCCGCTCCTCCGGATCAAACACACCTACAGCTCAGAGACCGGCAGAGGACAGTCCAGGTAAGACCTCTTCACTGTTCACCTCAGATACCTGTACCATGGTCCTGCTGTAGGTCCGTGTGCAGAGGAGGACCAGGGTCTGAGGAGGACTAGAGACAGTCCGCAGATTATTAGACCTGGAACTCCGGAACCAGAATCTGTTTGATCAGATTTAGATTTTAATTTAAACCATTTGTGTTTTGATGAAGCTGCAGACACGTTTAATGACCGCGGGACTTCTCAGGACTTCCTGAACAGACGGTTCAGATTTCAGCCTGTTAACACAGTACTTTACTCAAGTACTGCAAGTACAAATCAGTACTACAGTAGCTACTTTAGTGTTTTCTTTTCATGCAACTTTCTACTTGTACCCACCTCAGAGGGAAGTACTGCACTAAATACTGCAGTACATCTATCTGACAGCTTTACAGAATCAAACACAGGGAGAGTTTATGAAATGTGTTTTGTTATTAATCAAACTTTTCAACAATTTAACACATTTCTAAAGTAAAGAAACCGTCTATTCATTTAATCAACAGAAAATTAATTATTAACTACTTTGATCTGGGAAATCATTTATCAAGTAAAACTTTTCATGGTTTCAGATTAGATAGTACCTTCACTTCAATACTTTAACTACATTCTCCTGATTGTACTTTTACGTTAGTAATGTTCTCACTGGAGCACTTTTACAGTGTGTATTTGTACTTCACTGAAGTTTAGCATCTGAATACTTCTTATAGAAATATGAATAGATCCAGACTTGAATCCTTATCAGTGAAATAGTAAATGTCAGCACAATTTCCCATAATGCAAAGTGAAATCCTCTGAATACTGTGTTCGTGACTCTTTGTTCTCAGTTTGATCTTCAGGATGAAGTCTCTGCAGATTTTTCTCCTGCTGAGTCTCTTCATGCTTTCAGCTCAGCAGCTGGACGAACCCGTCACCTACGCAGTGAGTCCACTGATCAGATAATACACTGATATTTATCAGCGGTACTGGGAAAACTACTCTGCAAAAATACTCAAATTATTTACCAGGTGTGTGTACAAATATGAGGAATTAGACTGTGGACCACACACACACACACGGCTGACCCCCAATAGTAGAAGATTCGATGCCTGATTCAACTATCAATCTCGCAGTGAAACAAGGATCACGCCATTTTGGCGACATGGGGGTTCTCAACGTCTGATTTTACACAGAACTACCAGTTTATTCCCAATAAGTTAATATATAGCCTGTTACAATCTACATTTCAACGTTTAATGCTGTAAATAAACACGTAAAAAGAATAACACTTACAATAAATGTTTTTAAAGTGTGTGAATAAATCCTAGATTGTAACGCTAACCCTGGATGTGTGCGGTGGCAGCAGAGGAACGCTTGCTGAAGAGATGGAGCTCCAGCTTCACTGGTGTTGTGCCGAGTTGTTCGCACCTCGCGGGACTTTCAGATAATTTCTCACAGTTGATGAACCACACAAAGAATATTTTATCATTTTTTAACAGTCGCTACTTGAAAAAGACCCGCGAGGAACCGCGGCGTCTCTCATCTCATTGTTCTGTACAGAACGATCCCTGTCAGAGTGCTGTGTGATTTATTACTGACTGAGTTTTAATGGAGCAGAAGGTCGAATGTCTTTCTACATCATGTTTCAGATGTTTCTTATGTAAAAGCTGAAGCTGTCAGACAGAAGTAGCAGCACATTCAAATACTTAAGTAAAAGTACCTCAAAACTGTAGTAAAGTAAAGTACTGGAGTAAATGTGGATGAATTAAGTAACAGAAAGTTAACAATTGAACAGACTGATGAGCAGCAGCTGAAGGGTTAAACTGATGGTTGTGAAAAAGAGCTGCAGGTCCAGATCCTCAAAACCTGGTCTGCCTGCTCCAAGACTTTGAGGCAGGAACATTCAGTAAATCAGAGAAGACAAAACATAACTCAGTGAAATGACCTGTTCAGTTTGATCATCACATTCACAGTCAAATCCACTGTGCAGCACCCGGGACCAAGTCCAGATCTGAACCAGGACCTGGGTCAGAAGGTCGAGCCACGAGGCAACCGTGCTAACACCGAGACAAACACATAAATAAGTTTGTGTTTAGTTGAACAGTAACCTGTATTTATGCTACAATGAAACATCTTTAAACCAGATGTACAGCCTGCAGGTATTTTCACAGGATTACTGAAACGGTAACAGTCACAGATCTTTAGGATGTGACGTTTGTCAGATGAGTGCAGCTCCAGTTCATTTGATCCATCACTAATCGATAACTAACCTTCTTCTCTGACAGTGTACGGAGGGCTACGAGTTCAACCTGGAGGAGCAGGAATGTAAAGGTGAGTCACACCCTGCTGCAGGTCTCTGACCAATGATTTTAGATCAATGACAAATAATAAAGGGCCACAGAAACCATCTGAGAGACTAAGATCCAACTCTGAGAGTCAGAAGGCTCATTCTAAAGAAAACAACAGTTGGTTTTTCTCTTTTCCAAAAATGAAACAATCTCTTCCACAAGGCCGACCAGTGGGCTGGTGAGGTAATCAGTTATTAAGTATTAGTCATTAATTACCTCAGCTCTGGGAGGAAAAGCCAAGCCTTTGAATAACAGAGCCGTGTGACTGAGTGAAGAGAGAGGAGCAGGGGGTCCAACACAGAACCCTGAGGGGCCCCAGCAGCTACAAGGTTCTGTGCAGGTTACTCTGTAAGTGCCGTCTATCCGACTACGTTTCCCAGACATCAACGAGTGCGAGACGCTGCCAGACGCCTGTAAAGGAGGGATGGGTTGCATCAACCACTACGGTGGATACTTCTGTCTGCCGCTGAACGCCCAGATCATCATCAGCAACAGCGAGGAGGACCCCCCCACCGTGACCCGCCCCCCCCCTCCTCCACACTTCATCCCCATCCCTGCAGTGCCCAGCCACCGTGGCAACTACCAGATCACCAGACTCCAGGCCGGGCAGACCTTCTACACATGTCCAATCGGATTCACCGCAGACGAGTTCAACTTCTGCAGAGGTGAGAGACAAAGAAGAGCACCAATCAGAGAGGTTCGAGTCACTAGGTGAGGGTCAGCAGTCTTCTGATCAACTGTGGTTATTTAAATGAAGGGCTGGGCCACATACAGACCACCTGCAGGCAACTAGAGCAACAACAGGACAAGTAGAGCAGCTAAAGAGTAACTAAAGTGCAAATAGGGCAACAGCAGAACAGCTAGAGCAACTAAAAACCAACTACAGAACAGCTAGAGCGACTAAAGGACAACTAGAGCAACTAAAGAGAAGCTAGAGCAACTAAAGGACAATTAAAGGCCAACAAGAGCAACAACAACAGATTGTTGATCTTTGTTGTTGTATATATTTATGTTGTCAGTTTATATATTTACATGTACACAATATTCTCTTCCGTTGCGTTACTTCTGCACGGCACAGACCCAGAATAATGCTCATGTATATATCTGTAATGTTGTTCTTCCATATTTCTTATATTTCTACATTTATTTATGTCGACTGTATGTTTGTCTACGTGTACCACCTTATCACCATAGCAAATTACTTGGCAATAAAGCTCCTTCTGATTCTGAGCAGAACAGCTAGAGCAACTAAAGGACAACTAAAGAGCAACAACAGAACAGCTAGAGCAACTAGAACAGCAGAACAGCTAGAGCAACTAAAGGACAACTAAAGCGCAACTAGAACAGCAGAACAGCTAGAGCAACAACAGAACAGCTAGAGCAACAACAGGACAACTAGAGCTACAACAGAACAGCTAGAGCGACTAAAGGACAACTAAAGAGCTACAACAGAACAGCTAGAGCAACTAAAGGACAACTAAAGAGCAACAACAGAACAGCTAAAGCAACTAAAGGACAACTAAAGAGCAACTAGAACAGCAGAACAGCTAGAGCAACTAAAGGACAACTAAAGAGCAACAACAGAACAGCTAGAGCAACTAGAACAGCAGAACAGCTAGAGCAACTAAAGGACAACTAAAGCACAACTAGAACAGCAGAACAGCTAGAGCAACAACAGGACAACTAGAGCAACAACAGAACAGCTAGAGCAACTAAAGAGCTACAACAGAACAGCTAGAGCAACTAAGGGACAACTAAAGAGCAACAACAGAACAGCTAGAGCAACTAAAGGACAACCAGAGCAACAACAGAACAGCTAGAGCAACTAAAGCAACAACAGAACAGCTAGAGCGACTAAAGAACAACTAAAGAGCTACAACAGAACAGCTAGAGCAACTAAAGGACAACTAAAGAGCTACAACAGAACAGCTAGAGCAACTAAAGAGCAACAACAGAACAGCTAGAGCAACTAAAGCAACAACAGAACAGCTAGAGCAACTAAAGGACAACTAAAGCGCAGCTAGAGCAACAGCCGAGCAACAGAGTGAGTAAAGTTTTTACGACATGAAACCTTCAGTTTAACACACAGTCTGCTGTTTGATGGTTTGTTGTCATCTGTTGCTGTCCGCTGTTTCTCAGACCTGGACGAATGCCTGCAGTCGTCCTATATCTGTCAGTGGAGGTGTGTGAACCAGCCCGGCTCCTACAGTTGTGTCTGTCCTGAAGGATACCAGGTGCAGGGAACACACATGTGTCAAGGTACACGCCAACACGCCTGCAGCCAACATGCCTGCAACCAACACACCTACACACCTGCAGCCAACGCGCCTGCAGCTAACACGTCCGGTATTTTAGAGCACTTATATATCCAATATATCCAACAAAATATCCAATATTTTTACCTTGTTTTAAGTTTGATATTAACGGTTTGTGATTTTTAAACATGTAAGTGAAAACTGTGTGACTGAACATCACTGAGTAACTTCTGAGCTTGTAGTGCTACTGTTACAGTAGCTTAGCATTTAGCATGATGGCATTATTACTACTTGCAGCCACAAACTGACATCATTTCAGTGGTTAACATCTGGCCAACAACAGTTTATATATTTTTGGCTAATGTGGAAATATTTACAGCGATGTTGATAAATGTGCATTTTCCCTCAAAAAATAAATAACACATTTGGTAAAACCATCCATCGTCAACTGCTTATCCTGTGTACATGGTCGCTGGGGGCTGGAGCCCATTTGGTAAAACCAAGTCAAGTTACAGAGGCAGGCAAAGGTCATAACAAGGTCAGAGATCCAACACCAGCAAACAAATCCAAAATCCAATGTCCAAAAAACAGGCAACGTTCAAGGGGAAAGAGATGATCTAGAAAATCCAGGCTGGAAACTGGGTCAGAGGGGCGGGACCAGACCCACTAAGTAAGAACTTTATCACACCATCACGGAGCACACAGTCAGAAAGCAAAGTTAGAAAAAACACTTTATTAACACAATATTATATGACAAACACAACAACAGTACAGGGAGCATGTATACCAACAGAGAAATGAGAAAACAAACAACACCAACAAATAAATAAACACATACATAAATGAAAAGATTTAACAGCAGTTAAAGTCTGTCTATTCAAAAATGAATGCTTTCTTATTTTTATTATCACAACTTCACCAAATCAACAGTTTTACAGATGTTGGAGTCCACATTCAAAAATTATACCAGGAAGCAAGTTTAGACACAAGAGGAGGGTTTACCAAAATAAAAGAGGTGAACTCTTCCTCCTAAGTGTTAATGCATTAGTTAACATCTATCATTCATGTGTTCTCCTGCAGGCGAACTGACCTGTTTAGAACCTGCTTCTCTAAAATGTGTTATGGTTCTGATGTCGACTTTCTGGTTCTGTCCACAGACATTAACGAGTGTGAAACAGGACCAAACTGCCACGAGGACCAGGTGTGCTGGAACTATTTCGGAGGTTACCGCTGCTATCCCAGAAACCCCTGCCAGGAGCCCTACGTCCAGAACGGGGAGGGGTGAGACTGGGACACTGTGGGGGGTTTGACGGTTCCAGGAGGGGTGTGACTGGGACTCTGGGGGCTTTGATGGGTCCAGGAGGGGTGTGACTGGGACACTGCAGAGGGTTTGATGGGTCCAGGAGGGGTGTGACTGGGACACTGCGGAGGGTTTGATGGGTCCAGGAGGGGTGAGACTGGGACACTGTGGGGGGTTTGACGGGTCCAGGAGGGGTGTGACTGGGACACTGCGGAGGGTTTGACGGGTCCAGGAGGGGTGAGACTGGGACACTGCGGAGGGTTTGACGGGTCCAGGAGGGGTGAGACTGGGACACTGCAGAGGGTTTGATGGGTCCAGGAGGGGTGTGACTGGGACACTGCGGAGGGTTTGATGGGTCCAGGAGGGGTGTGACTGGGACACTGCGGAGGGTTTGATGGGTCCAGGAGGGGTGTGACTGGGACACTGCAGAGGGTTTGATGGGTCCAGGAGGGGTGTGACTGGGACACTGCAGAGGGTTTGATGGGTCCAGGAGGGGTGAGACTGGGACACTGCAGAGGGTTTGATGGGTCCAGGAGGGGTGAGACTGGGACACTGCGGAGGGTTTGATGGGTCCAGGAGGGGTGAGACTGGGACTCTGGGGGCTTTGATGGGTCCAGGAGAGGTGTGACTGGGACACTGCGGGGGGTTTGACGGGTCCAGGAGGGGTGTGACAGGGACACTTCGGGGGGTTTGACGGGTCCAGGAGGGGTGTGACTGGGACACTGCGGGGGGTTTGACGGGTCCAGGAGGGGTGTGACTGGGACACTGCGGAGGGTTTGATGGGTCCAGGAGGGGTGAGACAGGGACACTGCGGGGGGTTTGACGGGTCCAGGAGGGGTGTGACTGGGACACTGCGGAGGGTTTGACGGGTCCAGGAGGGGTGTGACTGGGACACTGCGGAGGGTTTGATGGGTCCAGGAGGGGTGTGACTGGGACACTGCGGGGGGTTTGACCCACAGAGTCTCCTGATCACTGAACCATACATCCAACGAAGGTTAAAATCAAGGGCAACCTTCGTTGGATAACTATGACCTGGATGACTGAGAATCTTCATAGACATCTTGCTAACCATACATCAGACCTGCGACATCAGAGCTGTATGACACGAAACTCTCCTGTTGGATCGTAACTGTGTTGATGTGTTGTCTGTAGTCGCTGCAGCTGTCAGTCTCTGAGCGCGTGCAGAGGACTTCCTCCCACCATCGTCTACAAGTACATGAGCATCACGTCGGAGCGTTCTGTGCCGGCGGACATCTTCCAGATCCAGGCCACCAGCGTCTTCCCCAACATGCACAACACCTTCCGGATCAAAGCCGGCAATGAGGAGGGACAGTTCTTCCTCAGGGTGAGACGCCAAACATACTTACATAACTTACATTTCTAGAACACCAAAAAACTCCCGTCTCCGCTAACCTGACCAGCTTCAGGAGGATCATCTTAACTTCACTTTGTTCTGACTCTTAATTCTTTAACAAGACGTTAACTGTGATCTTCAGTCTGATTTGTAATCTGGAATAGTAACCCGTTCTCAGACAGTTGTCTCTGATGATGGTTGTCGTTGCAGCGATCCAGTAACGTGAGCGCCATGCTGGTGATGATGCGCCCTCTGATTGGTCCCAGAGAGCACGTCCTGGACCTGGAGATGGTGACGCAGAACTCCGGCCTCAGCTATCGATCCAGCTCTCTGCTCCGCCTCACCATCATCGTTGGTCCGTACGCCTTTTAGAATCTTCCACAGTTTCACAGGAATCTGTTTCCAGGACACTTTCCAGGCCTTGAACATGTTTCTTCCAGTGGCTCCGTTAGTTTGAGTTCGTCTTTGCTGTGAAACCTGGACTCTTCCAGGAAAGTGCTTCAAGATTTAAACATCTGCAGTGAACCATTTTAACATTTAGTCCTTCAACCCTTCTACTCACTAATTAGAAGCTACTATTGTGTATGTTTATTGTGGCAGCGCCCTCTAGTGTCCATACAGCACAACACATGACTAAGACGTCACGTATTATAAGTAACCAGAAGGTTGTACTCCGGTGGCGGTGGGATAGCAAGTCAGCCGTGTTTCTCCTGAGACCGGCGTTCAGTTCCCGTCTTCAACAGGTTAAGTAGCATTAGCTACTTTAGCTAGCTAGCTATATTAGCGTAAAGGCGTTGACCTTCACAGGTAGGGGCGCTTTCAGGAAACGCTAATATGAGTCGTATTTGGAGGTTCGTTAAAACGACTTAAGTTGTCGTTTAGGTTGGAGGACTTCGTCCATTAGTTACTAGTAGCTATTCCTGTTTTACTAGAAACAACTGATTAGATACTAGTACTCAATTTTCCCGTTCCAAAAGACAGTAGTAACATTTTCATTGTTTTGGGTTACTAATCATTCATTAATGACAGTCTGTTGATGAACATTTTAACTCTTACTAGTAACTAATGGAATCGTTACCAGTAAGAGTTAAATAGGTGACATCTAAACTGCAGAGCCTGAAAGATTTCAATAGGAAACATGTGCACTTAGTTACTAATAAAATGGGAATAGAAATAAGTTCTAGTAGCTTTTAAATAGCGAGATTTAAAGAATAAATGTTAAACAGTTTGCCGTAAACATCTGACTTCAAACATTTAGGCCACGTTTCCACGTCCTCATCACAGGGCGTCCAATACCAGCGCTTTCAGAAAAAGTGACAAAACGTAGTTATTTGACGCTCATTGTCAAGTTCTGTGTGTTTTTAATTGATTACAGCTCAGCCCAAACTTGAAAACTGCTTTTCTCTCTGAAGAACGCAAAGGACAACTCAATCTTTTCACTTCTTGATTCTTTATTTTCTTTGAGATGGTTTGATAGACCAGTGATGGAATAATATGGTATAGTTTCTTGAATGTGACTTGATAGATCAGTGTGGGACAGTAGGTATAGGTTGATAACCTTTCAAATGCACAAACCAAAACATGAATTAGTTACAGATAAGTCATGAATCAGTCACACATAAATCACAATACCACTTTCTCACAGAAGTAATAAATAAATGCTATTGAACCTTCAAACCAAACTAAACACGATCCTTCAGTCTAACCTAGGATTTTAACAAGAAAATACCAATCCCATAATTAAACTCATGCACATGTTACTTCTATCAAGTTCAACATTCACATAACAAATCCCTATTACTTATTTTAAATTGCAAATTACAATCCAAGCAGAACCTGAACATTTAAAACTCAATATATTCAAACACAGTCAATCATAAATTGTCCTACCAGTTGCGTCTTTGAGTGATCAGGAGCTGTAATCATAGTGTCCTTTTCCAGGAATAAATGAGAGAACCAACCGAACTCTCTACAAACATTTCAATGCCATGCTCTCTCTGTGGGTGCGCAGGCAAATATAGTCCCAAAAGCTACTTCCCCAAAAGTTGGTTCCACCAACTTTTGTTGCATGATTGCCCCCTGCAGTTTGGGAGTGCCCTGAGAGCCCTGGGTGAATCTAGGCTTGGATTGCTCAGTACAACTAAAGCAAAGTAACCATAAATTGACACAACATCTCCCACTTGACCTCCTGGTTCTTCAACCCAAGGAGGTCACACCAG
The DNA here is from genome assembly GCF_014851395.1 of Micropterus salmoides. NCBI lineage: Eukaryota > Metazoa > Chordata > Actinopteri > Centrarchiformes > Centrarchidae > Micropterus > Micropterus salmoides. Next base: position 35,485,071 of record NW_024040263.1, on the reverse strand, counting down.
AACTGTGACGTGTCGGATTTAGTTACTCCATTTTTGGTCCTGTTGCTACTGCTGCTCTTCAACTGGAAGTAGGACAACTATCCGTCTGACATCCCTGTGAAGAACTGTTGCAGGTATCTTGGTTGAGTGTTTTTTCATCTTTTTAGTCGGTTTCACAGTTGCGACTGGGTAGCTGGGGAAGGATCGGAGATATACATCCCTCACAATTCCCTTCCTGTCAGTGTTGACGTCAATGACCCTGGCAAGCCTGAACTGACCTCTCAAGGCATTCTGGTCAGCCAACCAGACGACATCTCCAACTGCCACATTCCTGTGAACGGTGTGCCACTTGGTCCGGACAAACAGATTTGGTCCGGCTAACTGGCTCCATTTCCTCCAGAATCGGTCAACTTCTGTTTGGATGATTCTCAATCTTCTGTAAGGATAGCCTTTAAAATCAAAGGTCTCTGGATCTCCCCTGTGTCCAGTTCTTCCGAGCAGAAGCGAATTTGGGCTGATGTATTCCACACAGTCCTCCCGGCTCTGAGTCCTGGCATCAATAGGTCGTTCATTTGCAAGGTTGGAAGCCATATAAAGGAAAGTTTGAAACTCACCCCATGTGAAGACTCCATCACCCCCCAGATTGTGCAAAGCTCGCTTTATCATCCGGACAGCAGCCTCAACAGCTCCGTTTCTGTGAGGTGAGTCTGCTGGATGGATCTTCCAGCTCCATTCTGTGCCATGCTTGGAGACTTCATCTTCAAGCTTTGATTTCTCCAGTCGGTCCAGAAACATGTAGAGCTCTTTGAGGGCAGGTCTGGCTCCGACGAAGTTCTTCCCAGGATCCGACCACAATTTCCTCGGATGTCCTCTCAGTGCCGTAAATCTTTGGTAGGCTAGAAGAAAGCCTTCAGCTGACTGGTCACTGACAAGGTCTGTATGCATGGCTCTGGACGCCATACAACAGAAGACGATTCCCCACACTTTGAGTCTCACTTTCTTTCTCACCTCATCCTTCACTTCATAAGGTCCAAATAGGTCCACTGTCGTGTACTCAAATGGATTGGCTGGAGTTATTCGCTCCGATGGAAGGTCACTCATGATCTGTTGGCATCTTCGGGCCTTAAGTCTCCTGCATGTCACACAGTTATCAACAATCTTCTGGACTAGTTTCCGGCCTCTTACTACCCATGCTTTCCTTCTCATCCGGAGGAGTGTGCCTGCAATTTCTTCATGATTTGCCTTATGGGCTTCTTGAGCTAGAAGAGTGGATACCCATGATGTACAAGGCAGGACTGGTACTGCAGTTTTTTCTTCATTAAAGATTTGGAATCTTCCTCCACAGAGCAAAAGTCCAGTGCTTTCCTCCCTGACCACAGCAAGCCTGCTGAGTGTGGTGTCAGGTAAGGCTACCTCCATTTGAGCCGCAAGGAAGAGATCCCTGAGCGCATCCTCACATTCGATGATAGTGAGTGTAGTTCCCTTGACTCTGGACTTAATCTCAAGAGCTGAAGGAATTTCCTTCCTCTTTGGTTTGCTTGTGGTTGAGGTCTTGACCAGCATTTCCTTCCATCTTGTGGCAGCTCTCCACACCCAGCCAATGATTCTTATCAGCTTGGTTAAACTACTGAACCTACTTATGTCCAGGATTTTCCTCACTGAAGAACCAGAAGGTGGTCTCCTGACTTGGATTTGGTCCCCTCCTTTCCCACTAGGGATGCTTTGCAGATCGTCCTTCTTTTCATTAGAGATTGGGAACCTTGGCATTGTAGTGGTAGGTAGAGCATGTTGTTTTTTTTCCCTCTGTGCTCGGGTCAGTGCTGCTGTAAAACATTTCCTTTGGAGCTTGTTTATACCTTCTTTAGCTTCTGCAGCAACATCTCTGGCTGACTTTGTCGGCCACTCCCCAACAGGTCGTTTCAAAAACTCTGGGCCATTTTGCCACACAGAGTCCTCTTTCAGGTCTTCTGGGGTTGCTCCTCTTGTTGTGAGGTCAGCAACGTTTTGCTCACCTGGAATCCATCTCCAGTCTTCAACTGATGTGGACTTCTGGATCTCTCCCACTCTGTTTGCAAAAAAGGTCTGGTACCCGTAACTGTCCCTTTGGATTGCACCTAGCACAGTTTGACTGTCCAGCAGATGGAACCAACGTTCAACTTGTATCCGACTGTGCCTTTCAATGTATTTTCTGAGTCTCGCAGCAAACACAGCACCACAGACCTCAGCCTTCACTGCTTCTCCCTTTTGGTCAAGCGGTGTGAGCTTGGCTTTGGACTCAACAAGCCGGACCAGGATGCCTTGCTCGGTCTCCCACCTGAAGTATGCAACAGCTCCATAGCTCTGGTCGCTACCATCTGAGAATGTTATTCCCCAGGGTTCTCCAATCCTTCTGACTGGTGTGAGACTTCTATGGAAGGTAATTTGGTTGAGGCGTGTGTATTCCTCAAACAGGTGGATGGCTTCTTCTCTAAGTCTTTCAGACAGAGGTGCGTCCCATGTGTCTCGTGTTAGAGTTTTGCCTCCAGCTTCTTGAAATGCTTTTCTGACCAGAATGGCTCCTTTCTGTTTGGCAGGTGTTGCAAGACCTATTGGGTCATACAAACTAGCTACTTGGCTAAGCAGTTGTCTTCTAGTCAATGGGTTTGGAGTTTTTCCTCTCACCTCTTCTTCGACGAGATTTTGGCTCATCCTCATCTTCTTTTTTCTCTTTGAGAAGTTTATCAATGTCATGAGGTACAATTTGTCTGGTTCGACCAGGTAACCAACTCCAAGGGCTTTGTTGTCTCCTTCTCTCATTTGGTTGGGGAGAATGAAGACTTCATCTGACGATGCTGGACGTTCTGATGTAGACGTCTGCCTCCCACTTTGACCTGATCGGACCCACGGCTTAAGGAAGAATCCACCTGCCTTCAGTATTTCTTCGACTTTTTTGGTGGTTCTGTCTAGCTTTCCCAGGTCATTATGTGATGTCAGAATGTCATTTACATAGGAATCCTCCTCAAGGACTCTCCGTTCCTCCTCCAGATGAGTGAACATGGGCAGCCTTGCTGTCTCTCTCATGGCCAGTTGTGCGATGCACCCTGCTGGTCGATCGCCAATGTTGACCCTGGTGATACCATATTCCTCAATTTCTTCATCTCCACTGTTTCTCCAGAGAAATCTATGGAGGTGCATCTCCAGATCTTCAAGCCACACAGAATTGTACATCTTTTTGATGTCGCCGAGGGCAGCATGGACTCCTTTCCTGAACCTTAGTAGCACTGCTCGAATGGGATTAAGTACATCAGGCCCTTTCAGGAGAAGGTCATTCATGCTGATCCCTCTAAACTTCTGGCTGCTGTTCCATACCAGTCGGACAGGTGTTGTTACAGAGTGTGGGTTTGGTGCCACCAAGTGACTGACGTACCATACTGGTCCTTTCCAGTCAGCAATGGTCTCTCTACTGAGTTTCTTTGCTGCTCTCCTTTCCACCATCTCATGGACTTGAGTTGTGTATGCTGTACGCCACTCTGGTTCTTTCCTGAGCTGTTTTTCCGTCCTCAGAAACGTGGCTTCCACTGTGCTTCTGTTGTTGGGCAGGGAACTTGGATTTTCAATCCAGGGGTATTTTGTGTCCCAGTGAGGCTCCTGACTATGCGCATCTGACTTCACATAGCTGAGGCCTCGCCTGATCACCTCAAGCTCTCTCTCTTCACTCAGAGTCATGTCTTTGCCTCCTGGCTGACAGTTACCACACCGGCATCCTTCACACATGGGTTCGCAGGCTGCACCAATGCGGTCCCACTTCCACCAATCCAAGAACTCCCTCCCAATAACAGTGGTTTTGGTTTCAGCTCTAGATTCTTGCATCTCAGCAATTTCTTGATACTTCACTGCTGTGATTCTCATTGATCGTGCAAAGTGAGTTTCAGAATTGTGTAGGGCCATACCCAATACTTCACAGAGATCTGGATGTGCTCCGCCAACAGTCTTTCCTAAAGGGCTTTCCCACAGGACAAGATCTCCTACCACCTTTATTCTCTGTGGAGCAAGTCTTCCTTCACGGTGGCTTATGAGAAGTTCAACATTTTCTGGTCTGTGAAGATCTTCCAGGTTGGTTTCGGGGAAGAACTTCTTGAGTTGCTGTGCTTTGATCACTCTGTGAACTTTGGCAATTTCATCCAACCCATAACAGATCAGCTCATGAGCTCTTTCCGTGTCTCTAGGTGTCTTGACTCTTACCCTAAGTAAATATCTTTTGGTTCTTACTTTCATGGCCATACCTCCAACTCCATGGACGACAAGCGTGATCTTTTCACTTTGAAGTTTCAATCTCTTGGCAGCTATATGAGTGATGTAATTGGTATCTGATGCTAAGTCAATGAGAGTTCCAATTTTCTGTCCTGCGTTGGTGGTTACTTCAAGAAGCATAAGAATTACTGGTAACTCACATGTGCTTGAGTCCATCACTCCAGGAAGACTTTTCCCTGAGCAGTGTGATTTTGCAGCCATATTGGTGAAGGCTCTCCTGACTTTTTCCGCCATGTCCGGGGTAAGCTCAGACATCAATATCTCTTGTTCCTCTGTGAATATTTGCCTTCTGGTGCTGGGTCTCCCCACTTTCACAGATTCTTTCCTCTTGAATCCTCCTTTCAGACAAAGAAAGAAATGGTGATCTGAAGAGCTCCCTCTTCTGCAGTCTCTGTTCCTGCATAGGTAAATGTCCGTACATTCATCATCCTCTTTATGACATCTCAGACATCTTCTGCATGCTCCAAGCCTTTCGATAGCTTTCAGCTTCTCACCAGGTTCCAGTTCTTTAAACTGCTTAAAAAGAAGATTTTCTCACGATGCTTCTCCTCTCCACAGACAACACATCCTCCTTTTCTCATAGACTTTGTGGAGGCATACCTCTTCTCCAGGTACGTAGCTCTCTTTTCAGGTCTTTCACTTATACCCAATTGGTCTAGTTTCTCTAGAATGTCCTCTTGTGTCTTTAAGAATGTTAGAAGGATGTCGAAGTGTTTGTCAGGTGTGACTCCATTTCTTGGATTGACCATGAACGCCAGCCAGTCCCTCTTTATATTATCTGGGAGCTTGCTCTCTATGGATCTGATCACAAGGGGATTCTTTATGGCTCCCGTGCTTTCGAGCTCCGTAAGGTCATTCAGGGCCTTTTCCACAGCCTGAATTAGATCAATTACCTTCCTTGGCTGGTGTGACTTTAAAGGAGGGATCCTCTCTAGGTCCTCAATTATCTCCAAAGCAATCGTTGGCTTGTTTCCATACCTGTTTTGAAGTACTCTCAATATGTCTTCAGCACTGTTGTATGTTGACAAGCCCAGGTCTCTACATATCCTTTCATCCACACTGTCAAGGAGTTGAAACTTCTTCACTTCCACTGATCCACTCGGTTCTCCCTGCTTTTGCAGACTTTCCCAGTCTCTCTTCCATCTATGGAAATTTCTCCTAATCCCAGTGAATTTAGGTAGGCTGGTTGGCTTTATTCTCACCACTGGTTGTGGAACTGCTGTTTGTTGAGGCTGTTGGTCTGGACCTCTTCTTTTCTCTTCTGCAATTTTTTGTGCGGTGAGGAATTCTGCTCTTCTGGCCTCAAGGTTGTTCCCGAATATTCTCAGGTCTTTTAATCTGCCTTTCAGGTCTGCTGTCTGATCATGTGGGATCCATTTTTCCCAGTCTTTCAGGCTTACAGTTGCATCATGGATTAGCTTCCTCGCTCTCTCCAGCTGCAGTTCATAGCCGTCTCTATTGATAGCAGTGATGGGGCTTGCTTGGGCTCTGTCACAGGCTTTTTCCGCTTCTTGGATTGCAAAGTCTACCTCCTCTTTACCATATCTTGACCAGAGGTTGGCTTGGACTGCCTCACAGATGTCCCCCAGTCTCATGTCACACTCTTCCATTGTCTTTTCAAGTTCAGCCTGCTGGTGCTTGTTGAGCTTGACTTCTTCATCCTCCTCAGTTCCTACTTCAGTCAGTAGACCAGCTCCGTAGTCATCATTTGCATCGCTGACATGTCTTGCCAAGGAACTAAGTTTGCTGAACTCCTCTTGAAGTTCACCTTTAATCATCTCATTTGCAGCTTTGCTCAGGTAGTTTCCCACATAGCAAAACTGGTCTGGCCCAGTGACGGGCCACACAACACACTTAGACTCGGCCCAGATACATCAATGAATTACGGTCCACAAGTGGTCCATATCTGGTAGCTAGAACACGGGCCACATATGGCCCATGATATAGCCATATCTCAGCCCACTGTATGACTATAGCTGGCCCTATTTTGGACCATACCTGATTTTTGCACTGTTTCCACATGTCAGCCTCAACTAAACCTTCACCATGCCACTTTAATTTTATACAGTTGCCGTATTTGGCCCAGATTACAAACAAAAAAAAAAGCCTCAATACAGACGTTTTATGAAAAATATTTATTGATTTTTCCACATCAAGCCATTTTCAAAACTGTAAATTTTATTTGCCAGACAATCTCTTCCTCTCTTTTTTCCAGTCCCCTCCTCCACTTATCTCCTCTCACCTCAACCCCCCCACGTCAGCAGTGCATTTGTAAAAATGTACAGACAAATAGGAAATTCTTGTACAAAACACTTGTACATAAAAGATTTTTGAACATAGTTTGGCGTGAGGATCTCTCCGGCACAGAAATTATGGTATTTATTTCCCACAACATCCAGACCAGGTTAAGTGTTTTAGCCCAGTCCAGGTTAGCAAACACGGATCCAGCCTCCTGCTGTTCCAGCTGAAATTCAGTTAGATTTTGCACTTGTAAAACACACACAACTTTTGAACATCCATGCTATGTTTCAGTCCATGAACCCGTTGTACTCTGCACACAACTTTCGTCCAGGATAACAAATACAGTCTTGGCCTCCCGCTGTTCCAGCTGAAATTCAGTTCGGTTTTGCACTTGTAAACTTGTTAAACACTTGACAAAAAACAACTTCTGAACATCCATGCTATGTTTCAGTACATGAACCCGTTGTACTCTGCACACATGTCTATGCCATGTTTCAGTTCATTAAATTGTTTACTGCTGTCCTGCTCTCTTCACGCTCTTTTCTCCTCATCCTCTCCCTCCTGCCACCATCCCTATCCGGAGCCAGATGAAGCCATCTTTTGATGGTGGAATCTATTTCTTGGTCCGTGGCCCCAGATGTCAGACGGTTACGCCTCACAGCAGCTAAAAAAAAAAAAAAAAACACACACAATTAACTTGTGACTACAGGATTTTAAAGGACAGAGTACAATATGAACCAGTAATGGCTGCCTATGGCTTTCTACTTAAACTGATCTGCAAAATTATGGTCTCTGCATGTAGATATCACACCAGAATGTCTGTCAAAAGGGCGTTGGTTCAGTTTAAGGGAATTTTTCTTTTAAAGCAACCAGCCATTCTCAATTTCCCCTGCCCGAATCAATTATCTCTAAATAAGTCCTATTGTATCTATTCCAATAAAAGATAAATCACGGTATTTCCTCTCCTCTGCTCATCACCTCACCCGTCTTCTCTTCCTCTACTGTCCTCTAATGACCCTTCTCCTGTCCACCCCTACCCTCATCTCTCTTCCTGTCTTCTCCTTTCAGCTCCTTCACTTTTCTCACCTGCTTCCTTTCCTCTACTTTCCTTCACATTTCCTCATCTTGTCCATCCCTGCTTTCCTTCCTTCCTTCTTAAGACCCTGAACTATCAAGTTAGATAACTGTTAATGGTTCTTAAACATATACATGCCAATGTTGGTATGAAGGCCAACTTACCAATCACAACATCTCTTATCTGTAGGCGCTGAAAGCCAATCTTTCCATTTATTCCTCTCATGTTGATATTCTTCGCCAAGGAGTTTGTAATCATTGCGTGCATAATCCTCCAAACACACTCACGAATGTCAGTCCCCCCTTTGAGAGCCAGCGTGTTCACCTGAAATCATATTTCTTAATTAGTTTTTTCCCCCCAGCAATGGTTTCATATTTACGTATTTTAAGTAATGGATAGAATGTATAGCATAAGTAAGTGGTGTTCCTGTAGCTAGCTGCTTAGTTTTGATGGATTTACTTATCATGGCAACCTTTAAGTTTCAGGCAACAAGGAAGAATGTTGTTTCAACATAAAAAAAGTACAGTTTTGCAACAAACACTTGTAGCATACATTTATGATTATGGCAGTTGACGGAAAATAAATTTAAGGCTGGTTTTGTCCTTTAAAGTTAGTTTTAAAATATATAAACCCACATGAAAAACATGTTACACTGTGCTTAAGCAGGGTACCCCCAAGATTGTCCGAATTAAATTTAAGACTTTTAAAGACCTTTGTAATACCACTTAGAATGAAATTTAATGCCAATTTAACAGCCATACTGGCAAAAGTATGAAGGATATAATGGAAAATCAGTATGGATTTTACCAGGTACTTAAATTTTAATATACATTTGTGCACACTCCACGATCACACTAAACTTTAAGATTAGTTCAGTAGTTGATAGATTATTTTTAATGAATAAGAGACAGCAGCAAAGGTTGTTGCCTGTTTAAGACCTGGTGGCCTAATTGTTAAAGAAACAGTAATATTATTCAGGAAACTCAGATCAAACAGCTGATCAGTCTCTGTTGATAAACTTTAGGGAAAAGTTTGACATTTCAACTCTGGCGGGCGCGTGAGACGAGCCGCGACAGTTTCACGGGATTCGTGCCAGCTACACAGAAGCCGTTGCCATGGTTACCTCGTGGAGTGCTTGTTTGCCTGAGTGCAGAGCGACCACGCGGATCAAAGCCGTCTGAAAAGGCCTTACAAACCTTGTCGCAACCATTCACAAAAAATTAATTTAAAACTTGCCAAAACATAAGGACTTAAAAAGCTACCATTCATACAGCAAAGTGTAGGCTATATAGTCTAGGTGATTGATCAATCGACAACAAAGTCAAAGTAAACATTAGATAGCCTATAACAAGCAATAATCAAAACATACCCAATTTATCCGATCTTACTGTCAACTTAGTGTTGTTCAGAAATAATACAGCTACTTACTAGTTACTTAGCATATACTCCTTAAAAAAGTAATATTAGCTACTCTCTTTTACTGGGTGATTAACGCCACTCTCACCGCATGAGTCCAAGCATCACTGGCAGCGGCCGGAGTTTCTTTCTGAGTTTCACGTTGCTGTGTTGCTTTAGCTGATGCTTCAATTAGCTTAAGTATAAATGCAGAATTGTTCGCGGTCAAAAACTTTTTGCTGGTCGCACAAGGTTTACAACGGACGGCAATGTTCTTTGCATCTTAGACTGTGACACAATAATGGCAATAAAGTTATTTACAGCGGTCGAAAATACCTCTCTCTGCCTGTTCTCCACTTTTCCTTTAGCTTCTTGGCTAACAGCTGACTTGAAATGCAGAAGGGCCGGTGCCACTGAGCTGCAGCGCGGTCGCACATTCACGACAGGGATGGTGCGTTCAGTAGCGCAGTGTTATTTGGATTAGTAACTGTAATAATATAACTGTTTTGGAAGTAGTAATCCCTTACATTACTCTTTACCCGGAAAAGTAATATTGCAGTATTACTGCCCAACACGTTACGTACTACTGATGCGCGAGAGCGACTGTGGTACACACTGTACAGGAAGAAAACTTTACACATGTCAGCCTGTAGATGTCCTCAAATCCTTTCCATTTCACTCAGTGAGCTCCTGTTTAAATTGTTTTTATTACAGATCTGCATGATTCATGCGGGTCATATTTTCAGGTCGGAAAATCAGGAATTCCGGATTAATCCAGAAAAATCACATCCCTGATATTTAAATAGTATTTCCTTTTTTGTTTTTGTATATAGTGTTTTGATCATAAAAAATTAAATGCTTTTTTATTACTTTTAAATCCCTGCGGGTACCTGGTCAGGTTTTCATGAGAGAATTTAAGGAAAATAAAAGCTAGCCAGCTAAGTAGGAAATATGTCACTGTATTTGATATGCCAACATACCAACTGTTTCTGGAGGTCAGGAATACTCTGCAGTTGTTCCTCCAGGTTCTGAAGAGAACTGACGTCTTTGACGGGCAACAAATTTCGATCCAGGCCTATCTCTGCCTCATCAGTCGCTTTCATACCCTGTAGGGTCTTAAAGATGATGCGCAGTTGGTCCATCATCATTTCCTGTTTTGTTAATATACTACGCAGAAGGGCTAAGAAGAAAACAAGCAAGAAAGATAGATTAGAAACAGTATAAAACTAGTTAAGCCACCGAACTGATAGTCTTATCTGACCTCTGTTAGTCATCTGTGTATACTTAATGTTGGAAGTCTTATTTTCCTCATTATCTGAAGAAACCATTTAGCCAAATAAAGAATTCATACAATGTAACAAACATCATTGAATACTCACAAGTTTGCAGACTGGATGTCTGCTCCCTGGTCTGGTGTGCCTCGGGGTGCCTTGATGGGAGTATAGATCGTTCGGTGTGCCTCGGCGACCGGCGGCTCTCGGTGCTGGTGTGACAGCTTGAAGGAAACTTGGAAGTACAGGAGTGCTGACTTGGGCTTGGCTCAGGACTGCTGTTGCCACTTGGTGGGAAGTCAGGACTGCTGTTGCCACTTGGCTGGAGGTTCTGGCCTTGCTTCCCTGGCTTTAATGTAGGAGTTTTGTACTGCCTAGGGATCTTTGGAGCATTGGGCAATGTGACTTTCAGGGTGCTTTCCATCTCTTCATCGTCTTCCCCAGGGAAAAGAATATTCTTGCGTCTAAAAACACATTTAATAATTTTAAGAAACAGTATGTGTGCGCGAGTGCATGCATATTGACTACCAGCTATATACAGCGTGCTAGTCTCGAAAATCCAGCTGCTTATAACATTAACTTAGCTCTCCTTATTAGCTAGGCTCCTTACATGCTTGCTAATAATAATAATAATTTGTGCAGCTGTGTTCCATGAGGGAGAGAGGGAGAGAGAGAGGGTACAGGTGAGTGAGAGAGAGAGAGGGACGAGTGAGAGAAAGTGCTGCATTAATGCGCTACGGCGCTCTGCAATCAAATACGATTTTAAATAGGCTTAGTAAAAAATAATCTAAAATCAATGTGTGGCAGTCAGCGTTGATATTGTGGCGGGCCGCCACAAATAAATGAACGTACGGGAAACACTGCTGCAGATTTATAAAAAAACAAAAAACATACATTCTTTTTCTTTTAAATTTAATTGGCAAGTCCCCTCCGTCACTTCCAAGGTCAGTGTGATCGACAGCCTGAGGTAGTTTAAGCCTTGCTTCATTGTAGTCATCTAGAAAAACAAAATACAGGGGAAAAAAAGTAAATTTAAGTGATATTATGATCCATCATTAGATCAATTTAAAAGGTAGAGGTGATAACACTTAACTTACGTGATGTGAAGATAATTCTGGCCTTATGGGGCATCCATCCATCTCCAGGACATTCTTGAGATTTTACAGCTTTTGCCACATCAATTTTATTTGGAGGCCACATACACTCTCCATTTTCTATCCAGACTGAAGGCACAACTTCAACCTCATTTGTGTTGTCAAAGACAACAATATGAAACATCTGAAAATAAGCAACCATGACTACATAAATTCCATAGCCAACTAAAATACAAGAGCAACTTCAGGGTTACTAGTTTCAATGCAAGAGTGGAACAACAACAAATCTGTTTCGAAATGGTAATCTTACATACTTCTGTAGCTTCTTTTCAATCATAAAACACTTGATATTGGTGGAGAGGTTGGAAACCACATAAATTTCCAACTCTTTTGAGTCAATTGGATATTTAAAGAAATGTTCCACCTGTTTATATTCATTACCCACAAGGTACACAATTCCTTTATCCTCAACAATGTTTCGGACTAAAACAAACTTGTTATCGACTTTGATACAAGAATCTCTCTCATTGGGCTTCACAACTATATCATCAATAGCCAATACTTTAAATTGACGAACATGTTGTGAGAAGCACTCTGGCACTGGCCCGCCCATATGCTCTTTATCCAGTTTTTGAGTTGCCTCTTTAACATCTGGACTGTAGCTGCCATTTTCCATTTCTGATAATCTGCGTAACACCTGAGTCAAAGGATTGCATGGCCCCCGAACCAATTTTTTAAGTTTTCCTAAGAAATTTTCATAGGGAAATGCTGATATAAGATCTAAATTGCCATGTATTTTGACATCTTCACTGAGATGCAACAGACCATGAATATTGTAAACCCAAAACTCTTCACCATAAAGCTGTCCAAAGTGTTCAAAAAATGAAACCAGCAGAGTGTGAGCAAGGTCGTTCATCTCCATACAATATTTTGGACTTGCCAAAATATACACACCTACTGACAAAAGCATGAAGTTGTCATAGATCTGAGGTTTTAAAACACCCCTCAGCACAACCGGACCAGTGTATAACAAGAATTGGCGGAATTCTGTGGCTTTCCACCTACATCGTTCAGCCAGTGCCCGTGGCCTTCGAGCAAACTCACTGGGAATGTAATTTTTCAGAGCAAGAAGTCTATCCGTAACCATGGAAGCTAGACTAGATGAAATGCGACAGCGCAAAGGACCAGTGGTGCTGATCCACAAATCTAAGAGACGCCTCATTACACCCAGACAAACCAGGTGCATATAATCGTATGGGAAACAAGCCACCATGTCAATGCCAACATCTGCAAGAGGTGAGTGATGGATGTGATGTTCCTCATCTACTGCTTGCCTAAAACTGTCATCCGTTCTGCGCCTTGCATTGACCTCAGGAAATGTCATTCGATTAGATTTGCGGACACCCGTTTGGTGACACTTGTCACACCCATGGTATCCAGTGTGTGACTTCACACCTCTTATGAAGGCTCGGGCTGGGGTATCGCACACAACAGAAACAACATTCACAAAGAAGGTTTTCTGCTTGAACAGAAACCCACTTTTCAACATTTTCAACTCTTGAACCAGATTATGAAGATACTCGGCCAACGAATTTGGCTTAGAAGTACCACAAAACAGTCCGATCAACATTGGTTTCTTGGTGTATCTTTGCAACATACCAAGAATTGGCCAAAACTGTGTACTAGTACTCTTGCAAAGCGGCAGACCATCAAAATTCAACTACAGTTTAAAAGCATGTCCGTCTGGCACTGTAGACCACACTTTATCTAGAATTTTCCTGATAGAATTCAGAATTCCACAATAGTGGAACACACCACCAGCTACACTGTTAATGTTGTAGCATGTTTTTGTTTTCAGCAGTGTTCGTCCATCCTTTGGCAGAGAGGGATGGTAGATTTTGAGAATGCTGAGAAGCGCTGACAGAGCTATTAGAGAAATACCAAATTCAACTGCCCAATCTGCCAGAGAGCTCCGCAAATCACCATCACTATGACTGCACTGTTCTCCAAGATCAGGCAGATCCTCAACAGAAGCTACAGTCTCTTCATATACTTCCTTTTCCTCAACATGAAGACACTGATCACTTTCTTCATCACTAAATAGCATCTCAGATTCTTCTGAATCATCAACACAATCACCTAACTCTAAATTGGCATCCACCATCCCTCCCCTATCCAGCTCATTTTCAATCAGTTTACTGACTGTCTTTAATGCCCTTCTTCGTGCATTGCCCCTATCATTGTACATCCACGCCTTTTCCATACCGTGACTTTCCTCAAACTTTTGTCCTTCAACCTGAAACAGACAAAGAAGAATATACCAAATTACAATTTTTTTTATGTTATATATTTATTTAGCTTAAAATGAGAATGAAATATCAATGACAAGAGCTAAGCTATTCTGCAATTAAATATAGATTACATTAGGGTGTTCGATTATTGCAAAAGTCATAATCACAATTAATCTGGTAAATATTGAGATCACAATTATTTAAAACAATTACTGCCTTCGGGAACATCCTGCATTTATTGAACTTTTAAAATTGAATTCTTTTTTCTTTTTTAAATAATAATGCATTAAGCCAAAATCCCAAATAGCCCAAATAAGAAATAGTAATCCAATAACGTTAGTATTAAAAGACAGCAAGCAGTGTTTCCCCAGGTTGAGGATGGGCCATTGATGGGGCTTCATGTCTGTGTGTATTAACGTCAGTCAACCTTACACACGCAGCAGAGCAGGTGACATATGAACTACTCGAGCTGAACTAATTATTTCAAAATTATTTCAAGATTAGTGACACTGCATTGATATAGATAATCTTGTAATACGTAAAATATTTTTTCTGCGTGTTTGAAATTTAAAGGAGAGCTGCACGGCCATGGCGTGATGGTTGCACGCGCATCTCCAAATGCCGCTAAATTCAAAAATCCTGCCGTTACTTTTCAAAACTACATTAAGTTAACGTTAGCTAATCTATATCAAGGCATATCACTTAGCTTGAAAGAATACCATTCTCTAATGTTATCTAAATTTAATTGCAAAATAGGTTAACCAAAAATAGCACTTTTCACAAGCTTACTCGGAAATAACATCTTTTTAATAGCCTATGACGATTAGCTAGCTAGCTAACGTTAGCTTATACCTAGCCTAGCCCCATCCTTACAGTAACATTCAAGCTAGACTCCCGACCTCTCCCGAATGTTAGCTTTGTGAGCTAACAGCAAATGTAATAACTAAAACAGTAACGTTTTCATAAACATGAAATTATTGTTTCTCACTCACCACTTCTTTGCTGGCTTGTAGCCACAGTGCTCTGGGCAACTTGCTATTCCCCAAACTAGTCCGTGACAGTGAGTGCAGTGAGTCAGCACTCTCTCTTTTTTCTTGGTAGTCTCGACCGTTGGCTCGTTCCAGTGACGTCCCTGTCCACGGCCCTGGTGCAGCCTACACTGAGTGGATACGTTGATAAATTCAATTGATTGACATCAGAACGTTAACGCCTACTATTTCCAGGGCCTTGTTTCAGAATTTAAATTCCCATTAGTTTTTCCTTTTCAGAAGATCACCATTTCAAGACGGCTTGAATGGAGCTAAATCCCTACAGGATCATGACATTATTTGAATTAATTCCTAACAAAAAATAAATAAATCTTAAAACGGTTTTTTTACTGGCAAGGTACAAAAATAGTGGAGGAGGTGTCTAGATTTTGTATTTTAAAAAAGAAAAAAAAAACTCATCATGGGCCTAATTTTTTTAAATTTGTTTGTTTACAAATACAAGTCATGGAAGTATGCTTTTAAATAATTATTAGCACCTTACTCAAAAATATCTGAAATTAAACTGTGGGACAAGACCGGTCATACATCTGTGGCCCACATTTCTAATTTGACATCTGGGCCAAATACAACGCTCAACAACTGGCCCATATCTTGTTTGCCGCCTTAAAGGCGGTGCCATTGTCTGCCACACCTGGGCCATGTTCGGTTCATATGCCTTATGCCAGTGCCGACTCAGTGCCAGCAGTGCCAGCTTTAAGCCAAATCTGGGCCAAATGTCACTGCTATGTGGGTTGCTTGCTTGGTGAAAGCAGATTTAGCTAAGGTCCGCTCTTGTTTCAGTTGCTTGACTGTCTTCCCAAGAGTTTCCTTTGCCATGGTGAAAAAGTTTCCAGTCAATTCTTCCTTTGCGTTGACAGCTTGACTTCAGGCCTTTTATCCTTATTCTCACTGCCACCCTTGGTTATCAACTGTCAAGTTCTGTGTGTTTTTAATTGATTACAGCTCAGCCCAAACTTGAAAACTGCTTTTCTCTCTGAAGAACGCAAAGGACAACTCAATCTTTTCACTTCTTGATTCTTTATTTTCTTTGAGATGGTTTGATAGACCAGTGATGGAATAATATGGTATAGTTTCTTGAATGTGACTTGATAGATCAGTGTGGGGCAGTAGGTATAGGTTGATAACCTTTCAAATGCACAAACCAAAACGTGAATTAGTTACAGATAAGTCATGAATCAGTCACACATAAATCACAATACCACTTTCTCACAGAAGTAATAAATAAATGCTATTGAACCTTCAAACCAAACTAAACACGATCCTTAAATCTAACCTAGGATTTTAACAAGAAAATACCAATCCCATAATTAAACTCATGCACATGTTACTTCTATCAAGTTCAACATTCACATAACAAATCCCTATTACTTATTTTAAATTGCAAATTACAATCCAAGCAGAACCTGAACATTTAAAACTCAATATATTCAAACACAGTCAATCATAAATTGTCCTACCAGTTGCGTCTTTGAGTGATCAGGAGCTGTAATCATAGTGTCCTTTTCCAGGAATAAATGAGAGAACCAACCGAACTCTCTACAAACATTTCAATGCCATGCTCTCTCTGTGGGTGCGCAGGCAAATATAGTCCCAAAAGCTACTTCCCCAAAAGTTGGTTCCACCAACTTTTGTTGCATGATTGCCCCCTGCAGTTTGGGAGTGCCCTGAGAGCCCTGGGTGAATCTAGGCTTGGATTGCTCAGTACAACTAAAGCAAAGTAACCATAAATTGACACAACACTCATAGAGACGCTCTGGGACGGACCGGAAGTGCTAGTTAGCTAGCGCTAGTTTAGTTAGTATCTAAACCTATGTCACTGACTTTATGCGTGTCGACCGGCTAATCTGCGCTCACGGCCGATGTGCTAACGTAGCGTAAAATCCTCACGCTTTGTCACGCTGTCTGAAAGCTTCAGTTATGACGCATTGAGATGAGAATGTGATGGTCATCTACAGGATCTGGGATCAGATACAGTCCAGATGAGGTTCAGGACTACGTCTATGCTGGTCTTTGGTTTCTGGGCTCACTGTAACTCCGGGCCGGTCCTCCTGCAGACCTGCTGAAGCTGTTTAAGAAATGATTTAATCAAGAAATCTGAAATGATGACGAGTCAGAAAAGCATTGCAGATATCGTTCACGTAAATCAAGTCAGAGAGCTGCTCTGTTATATAACCGGAGCATCAGGATGGCGTCCAGCCAGGTGTCTGCAGGGACGTAACATCACTTCCTGTCTTCTTCTTCTTGTCTGCTGGAGGCTTCAGTCAGGAAACATCAGCATGTTGGACTGGGTGTTCTTCGTCATGTCATTAAAGTGAAACAGCATGAAAGAAGCAGCTGCGTGACCTCTGAACCTGTTTCACTTTGGTCTCTGCGCTGAATTTGTTTTTATTAAATAAACCAGAATCTCACGTCCGATTCCTGACTTCTATCTTTGTTTTTATTTCATGACAGAAGAAACAAGTTCAAAACGTTCGGCTGAAACGTTTTCATCCCTTCGGTTGGAGGAGTCTCTGATGACAACAGGAAGTGTTTCTAATAACCTTTTCTGCTGAGACATCACCTGCCTGTGAGGCTGAACTCAGGGCAGAAAGTCTCTCTCTATTAATCGACATTCATTCTTTAGTTTACATGAGTGCTAGATTCTGAGGTACTTGTACTTTACCTGAGTATTTCCATTGCTACTTTATACTTCTACTCCACTACGTTTATCTGAAGTCTCTGCACACCTGCACAGGTGTCTCCCAGCAGGGAGCAGCGCTGCAACCATTGGACAAATAAACACCTGTAGTCGGACTGGACTTTGCTCTGACAACTACGCTGTTTACTCACAGGAGGAGCTCGGAGTTAACTGCTTTTATTAAATTAGCTTTTTACTTTAGTTTTTGGGATTTCAACATTGATTTATCTTCACTGGAGCTTCTCAGCAGCTTCTGTGCACATCCGGTTCCACTGTCGATGTTAGCGTCGTTAGCTCTGTCAGACTACGACTACATATTTATATAAACAAAACTGACAAATAGACAAAACTGGACATTACTTGGAGAAAAGAAAGTGAGGAGGTTGAACTACCGGGTGAGTTCAGAAAACGTGTCTGTAACTTTATTCCAGCTGTCGTTGGTTAGCATAGCATAGCCCTGATCGATCCAAACTCCATTCAGAAAACAAACATTTTAGAAGTTGTTGTCCTGCTGACAGACCTGACAAAGCATGAGAACCTTTACTCCTGCAGGAGTACTTTTACTCTGCAGGAGTACTTTTACACTGCAGGAGTACTTTTACTCTGCAGGAGTACTTTTACTCCTGCAGGAGTACTTTTACACTGCAGGAGTACTTTTACACTGCAGGAGTACTTTTACTTCTCATACTTTACAGTTTAGACCTGACACACACATTTGTCCCATAAATCAAGCTTTGAGCTGAAACAGAGTGTTTGTGTCTCAGAGAGTTCCTGTTCTGACCTCAGTCAGAGTTTGGACTGAAACAGCTGTAAGTTCTGGTAAAACGCTTTAGTTGAATGCAAGTAAACTCCACAGCAGAGCCGACTCCTCCGAACAGCTGCATCCTGTGATGTGATGACACGCCACTGGTTACCATGGCAACACAACACCCCGTGTGTGTTGTTACCTAACCAGTCTCAGTGGATCCAGGATCAGCGTTTCCACATCATGTAGTCAGAATGTTAGAGAGCCGTGTGTGTGTGTGTGTGTGTGTGATACTGTGTGTGTGTGTGTGTGTGTTACTGTGTGTGTTACTGTGTGTGTTACTGTGTGTGTTACTGTGTGTGTGTGTGATACTGTGTGTGTTACTGTGTGTGTTACTGTGTGTGTGTGTGTGTGTGTGATACTGTGTGTGTGTGTGTGTGTGTTACTCTGTGTGTGTGTGATACTGTGTGTGTGTGTGTGTGTGTGTTACTGTGTGTGTTACTGTGTGTGTTACTGTGTGTGTGTGTGATACTGTGTGTGTTACTGTGTGTGTTACTGTGTGTGTGTGTGTGTGTGTGATACTGTGTGTGTGTGTGTGTGTGTTACTCTGTGTGTGTGTGATACTGTGTGTGTGTGTGTGTGTGTTACTCTGTGTGTGTGTGATACTGTGTGTGTGTGTGATAACGTCAGTGTGCCTGGAAGCTGCTGCAGTGTGAAGCCTGTTTCCCAGAAGTCACGACCTAAAATGGAAACAGAAAGTGATGAAACACTGAAACTTCCTGTCTAACTGAAATAAAGACTTTTTAAATGCTGAAACTGAAAAATGTTTTGGAAAATGTCCATTTTGAGTTTTTCAGGTTCAGGTTCTTTTTCCCGCTCTGCTGCATCAGCTCTTCTTCATGGCGGGGGGGCAGTGGATAAGACACATGCCTTTGGTGTGAGAGACCCGGGTTTGAATCCACTGTGACCCGCCCACCAGCGTGTCCCTGAGCAGGACTCTGAATGCCTCGCTGCTCCAGAGGCGTGCGACCTCTGACATGTAGCCGCTGTCGGTCAGCTACATGAATAGTTATAATTATATCATAATTAAAACTCTCTGAGCGTCCTGAGGAGGCCGACTGCTGGGACCTGGATTCCTGCAGGCAGACCAGCTCAGGACCTGGACTCATCCCTGCAGGGACGTGCTGCTGAACACCTTCAGAGCCTGGTTTAGCTTCGTCCTGCTGAAATAAGAAGAAGACGCCGTCTGCTTGGCAGTATGTGTCGCTCTGAACCTTTATGGTTGGCGGTGCCTTCACACCGCGCACCCCTAGACCATGCTGTACTCTGAGAACCAGCTGGATGGCCCACCCCTCTTTAGTCCCGAGGATGCAGCGACTAACCCTCAGGACTGCTTACCTCTTGTCCTCAGTCCATCTTTAATGAGCTCGGCCCACAGGAGCTAGTTCTGGTTCTGGTTTATAGACGTCTCCATGGTGGACTTTCAGCTTGTATTTGTGGACAAGAGACGAGTTCACAGGTGATGGTTTGTGTTCCTCAGTCCAGGCGGAGACGTCCACGACCGAATCAGGTCTGATGCCGTCTGAGGGCCAGGTCTCAACCATCGGGCCCTGGTCTTCAGCCTGGACCCTTGATTTCTTCTGATTCTCTAGTGACTACATGTAGTAGTAGTGTTGTACAAGCTGTAGACGAGGGATTCAGAGTCTATACAAGTGAGAAATATTCTTCTGAAGTCGTTGGAAAGGGGCAGGACTCATGATCAGGTGTCCTTCTCAGGAGGCCTGGTTCTGTTCTGGACGGGAAACCTTCCTGAGCTGAGCAGCACCATAAATAAAGAAAAAAGCTGCATGTTTTTCACTGTTTCATGGAGGAGGAGGTCCTGGGGTTCCACGTGGTCTCCTGTGTCTCCTCAGGAGGGTCCAGGTCCATTTTAAAGTTCCCAATGATCCCTGGGAGGTTTCCAGAGAGGTACCTGGATCCTTGAGGGGGTCTTTAGTGTGTCCCTATAGAGCATGAGGGGCTTAGAGGGGTTTTAAAGCTTTCAGGAGAACCCAGGTGTCTCAGCAAACCTTTAAGAGGGTCTGTGTGAAGCTTTGGGAGCAGAGCAGGACCTGGAGTCCTCTACAGGATCTGAATTACAGGTGAACAGAGACAGGTGAGAAGGGTAGACTAAAGCTTCCTCCAGGTTTCACAGGATCAGATCCGGATCAGATCAGAGGGTGTTGAGGCGCCCCCATGTGGCCGATTGGTTTATTCCTACATAATAAATCACCACAGAGAAGAGATTTATACTAACACTAATAATAAAGTACTACTGTAGTACTGATGCTGCTGAAACTCCTGCTAACATGACTGTATGACTGTTTGTATTTCAGTACAGTTTTGAGGTACTTATACTGTACTTGTAGTATTTTCATGTCATACTATTTAATACTTCACCACATGTACCCGACGGCTGCAGTCACAGATTACAGATTACTGTGTTAAAATACTATGAAGTATTAAATACTCACTCCGTTATACCGCCTCCATTATACTTCCACACTTTGAGCCACGATTTTAAAATGCAGGGTTTTTACTTGTAACACAGTATTTTAATACTGCAGTACTTTTACTTAAATAAAGGATCTGAGTAATTTTTACTTTTCACAGAATTACTGATCACTTGTGCTGCTGGGCGAGCGGGGCACAACCTAACACATTTTGGTTTGGACTAAAAAATGTAAAAAATATTTGAGTTTGATAAATCATATTTTTACGCAAGCACACACACACAAACACACACACACACACACATCTCTGCTATGAATGAACACTTGAAGTTTGTTTCTAGGACCTACCGTTCTTATACAATTGCGCTGAATGTCGACTTACCCCAGGGGCGGGGTTAGTTGTAACACTTGCTAGAAAAGTCTGTCCATTTAATAAAATTGTATCTGATTAAATTTAATTATATCTATAGGTGAACTGTTTATGGAAATATATATGACAGATATCCACACATCCATCTAACCTTCAACCAACCATCCATCGTGAGTCGATAAATAGATGGATTGATATTTGTAGATATTATCTCTTTCCATCCATGATAATATCTCTCATATAAGGAAAGAGAGACGTCTTTCCATCTAACTCCTGGTCTATCATGCATGGACCAATGGATAGATGGATTATATCCACACATCAAAATATAAATAAACATTGACAGGGGGTTACAAATGACCCTGCTCTGGTGATTCGTCTTTAAGCCTCACTGACAGTTGCCAGTAGTTGGTCAGGTGTTTCAAAACTGTACTACATTTTAGGCAAAAAGACAGGTATTAAGATAATCCATGATTGGATTCAGTGAAAATAAATTTCCTTTTATGCCGTGAAAATACTCTTCCCTGTGTGTCTCGACGAAAACAAGTCCAAACTCTCTAAAAATTGTCGAGAGACCGGTTCCAGATCTGCTCGGGGGCCTGCGCCTGCTGGTAACGTCACATAAAGTGATGAAGTGGCTAATTGTGATTGGGGGTCCTCGGATCAACTATGGAGGCCCCAGAGCCGTTAAATAATCTTATCTTAGTTAAATAATCTTATCTTAGTTAAATAATCTTATTTAACGGCTCTGGGAGAACTTATACAATGAAATGCAGCTCTACTTAATAAACGGGACTTAACACAGCCTGACATTAGCTGTGTATTAATGGTACAACGCTAATGTTAGCTGCCAATCACGTTAAGCTAACGGTAGCTAACTTAAGCTGCTCTGACAAACTACATAGTGCCCCGGTTATAAATGTAGGTATCAGATCTGCTCGGGGTCTTTATTAAATATTTTTGCTTTTATTTCACGTTTGCTTTGGCAATATGGAAATAGCATACACACACACACGTTAGCGGATCGGCAGCTAACATTAGAGTCGTAACACTAAGTCACCCAAAACTAGTATCGGTAAACACTTCGACATACAGCCAATCACATTATGTGACGTTACCAGCAGGCGCAGGCCCCCGAGCAGATGGTGACTTGCAACCCGATGGAGCATTATCGCCACCTACTGTATCGTAGTTACATCTGGCTCAATCCTTGTGTCCAGTCCAGTCTGTTGTAGAAAAGATGAGATGTGTTTAAACACCATCTTTCCGGAGTTATTTGAGAAAATAGTTTTAATGTCCATTTGTTTCATTCCTTCATGTTCCAGTCCGTTTCTTAAAGCCAGTCTTTCGTTGAGTATTTAGTGCACTCAAGCAGCACATGCTCCACAGTTTCTGCTTGACTGCAGGCTTCACAAGCTAACGAGCAGAGTGCTAAACTAAAACATCGCTGACCGGCAGAATGTGGCAGATGAATGTTTTCCAACAAGGTGCAGAGATGCATTTAACTTAACCCAGTCTGATTCTGCTGAATTGACTCTCTCTGCTCTTCCCCACTTTCTGCTCAGTCTTTTATAAAGGTCTTCCTTTATTTCCTTTATCCCATAAACTCTGCCACTGCATCTCACATATGCTTTGATCTCTGCTTTGCTAACTGGCACTGCCGCCTCTACCTGATTTACTTTCAACCCATTTTTTGCTAAAGGCTCGGCCATCTCGGGCCCTTGGATGCCAATGTGTGCTGGCACCCATAAAAACTGAACATCAACCCCCAGACTACTCACTCTGTATAAAGATAAGAATATTTCAAACAATATATCCTCCCTACATTTTGACGCTGTACTGTTGAGACTGGCCAGAGCTGCGCTAGACCTGAACAAATTCTCATTCTCATGGGTTTGACTTCCTCTATCCACTGTGGTGCAAACAAGACTGCCGTCATTTCTGCTGCAGACACCGATAAATGATCATTAATCTTTCAAACACCTTTTAATTCTGTAATGTAAGAAGCACAGCTGGATCTTCAGTTCTCTGGGTTCTTAGAACCATCTGTAAATAAATGGATGTAGTACCCATATTTCTCATGCAGCATGAGTTTGCATATCTAAAATGTTTTTACTTGAACAAACCTGTTTCAGTAGAGATATCACCTCCAGGCTGAGGTATAACCATGGTGGAACAGCTGCCATTAATCTCCTGGTGTCTGCAGGTGTCTGCAGGTGTCTCCAGGTGTCTCCGGGTGTCTCCGGGTGTCTCCTGGTGTCTGCAGGTGTCTCCGGGTGTCTCCGGGTGTCTCCTGGTGTCTGCAGGTGTCTGCAGGTGTCTCCAGGTGTCTCCGGGTGTCTCCTGGTGTCTGCAGGTGTCTGCAGGTGTCTCCTGGTGTCTCCAGGTGTCCCCCTTCAGGTGGAGCTGAAGTGTTGATGATCTGATTGATAGTCTATAGATATCTGTGATGTTGGAATAGTAACAGTAGTTTAAATCAGTATATCTAACACGTTCACTTGTCTCTGCTTCATTCACACGTGACCAGCTTCATCTCCGACCGGCCGAAGTTCTCCGACAGCAGCCGAGCCCCCCCCCCCTCTCAGCATCCACTCCCGGTCAGAGGATCGGAGGATGAGTCCGCTGTCCGCCGCTCTGTGACGGAGGAGCCGCTGCAGACCGAACCGGACCCGGAGCGGAACCTTCCTCAGCCCGCGGTGAGTCTCATCGATCCCTTATTGGTTCTTATCGCTTTGTAACGTGACGTGACAGGGCTGTGATCGATCCGCGGGCCGTGACGGTCTCTGCGGAAACAGCGACCTGTCAGTCATACGGCGATGACGTCATCAGCGGTCAGACCGTGCAGAGCCTGATGGGTGCAGAGCCGCCGATCAGCTGATCGATAGATCGATGGTGTCAGCAAGAACAGGCCTGAATTCACACACATGCATTACGTCATGCAGCGTGTTGGAGCAGCGTGTGTGCGCGTGCGTGTGAGTATGTATGTGTGTGTTATGGACGTGCCTTCCTACCTGTGTGAGGGGGCGGAGCTTGTATATTATTACGTGCATATCCCAAATCAATAAGTGTGATCAGTGCAGCTCCAGGATGTGGACTACAGGTGGTGGACTCACAGAGCATCATCACAGGAGGCTGAATCTGCTCCAGGAGACCACATGGTTCCAGGAACTGAACCCGTGATCCCTAACGTTAGCTGCTAGCTGCGTGGCCCCAGCTCACCTGAGGCCCTTTGCACAGGTGGAGGTACTTCGCTGAGTAACGCGGGTAGTTGAAGGGGGCTGGGAGGTTAGAGCACTGATTCTGGATCAGACCGCTTTAGAAAGCTGAGCGGCTGATCGTAGATGAACATGACGGCGCTGAAGACACAAACAGGACTGACTGCACCTTTAAACACCTGAGGTGAGACTCGCAGGTGCAGCCCCGCCTTCACTCCTCTGCAGGACTCGTTTCAAACTGTGTCCTATAGAGAACGGCCTGACGCGGGCCCCGAGCCCCGGGTTGAGAAACTGTGATCTGCACAAAGACAGCAGGATGTGTCTGAGCATGCTCACGGAGGGTGGGGGGTGGGGGGTGGGGGGGGTGTTACTGGTTTCTATGGTTACCGCTTATTAGGCAGATGGGGGGGGGGGTCAGTCTGTGGATCACAGCGGCGGTCTGATGTCATCATGTTAATGACATCACCTCGGCGCATTTTCTTCTTCTGTGATGGTTTAAAAGCAGTGACTGTAGCATCGTCTCCACCAGCCAATCAGCTCGTGTTCTCACGTCCGTCAGCGTCCCAGCTGCAGACCTGAGAATGTGTTACACAGAGCGTACAGAACAGCAGGGTAATCTGATTACCGTGAGTTACCTCACACAGTCCCCTAGCAACAGTAACCGTGTTCTGCAGAGCGTGATGGAAAGGCTGGCGGTGTTACCATGGCGATGCCCTCTAAGGCTGCAGCGCTCAGTATGTGCGACCCACGTCGTGTTTCCTGTGAGGATGCACTGATGAAGGTGTTCCACTCCTTTCGGTGCCTCACAGCAACGAGCGCCATCATCATCATCAGGCGCCGTGAGGTCACTGCTCTCTTTCACTTGTTCATCATCACGTTAGAAACTCTGTCAGACTTTGGGCCCTGTAACCTGAGACTGTGGCCCCTGAACCTTAGCCCTGAGACTTTGGCCCCTAAACCCTGAGACTTTGGGCCCTGAAACCTGAGACTTTGGGCCCGGAACCCTGAGACTTTGGGCCCTGAACCCTGAGACTTTGGGCCCTGAACCCTGAGACTGTGGCCCCTGAACCCTGAGACTTTGGGCCCTGAACCCTGAGACTTTGGGCTTTGAAACCGGAGACTTTGGGCCCTGAACCCTGAGACTGTGGCCCCTGAACCCTGAGACTTTGGGCCCTGAACCCTGAGACTTTGGGCTTTGAAACCGGAGACTTTGGGCCCTGAACCCTGAGACTGTGGCCCCTGAACCCTGAAACCTGAGACTTTGGGCCCTGAAACCTGAGACTTTGGGCCTTGAAACCTGAGACTTTGGCCCCTGAACCCTGAGACTGTGGCCCCTGAACCCTGAGACTTTGGGCCCTGAACCCTGAGACTTTGGGCTTTGAAACCGGAGACTTTGGGCCTTGAAACCGGAGACTTTGGCCCCTGAACCCTTAGACTTTGGGCCCTGTAACCTGAGACTTTGGGCCTTGAAACCGGAGACTTTGGGCCCTGAACCTTGAGACTTTGGGCCCTGTAACCTGAGACTTTGGGCCTTGAAACCGGAGACTTTGGCCCCTGAACCTTGAGACTTTGGCCCCTGAACCCTGAAACCTGAGACTTTGGGCCCTGAAACCTGAGACTTTGGGCCTTGAAACCTGAGACTTTGGGCCCTGAACCCTGAGACTGTGGCCCCTGAACCCTGAGACTTCGGGCCCTGAACCCTGAGACTTTGGGCTTTGAAACCGGAGACTTTGGGCCCTGAAACCTGACACTTTGGCCCCTGAACCCTTAGACTTTGGGCCCTGTAACCTGAGACTTTGGGCCTTGAAACCGGAGACTTTGGGCCCTGAACCTTGAGACTTTGGCCCCTGAACCCTGAAACCTGAGACTTTGGGCCCTGAAACCGGAGACTTTGGGCCCTGTAACCTGAGACTTTGGGCCTTGAAACCGGAGACTTTGGCCCCTGAACCTTGAGACTTTGGCCCCTGAACCCTGAACCCTGAGACTTCGGGCCCTGAACCCTGAGACTTTGGGCTTTGAAACCAGAGACTTTGGGCCCTGAAACCTGACACTTTGGCCCCTGAACCCTTAGACTTTTGGCCCTGTAACCTGAGACTTTGGGCCTTGAAACCGGAGACTTTGGGCCCTGAACCTTGAGACTTTGGCCCCTGAACCCTGAAACCTGAGACTTTGGGCCCTGAAACCGGAGACTTTGGCCCCTGAACCCTGAAACCTGAGACTTTGGGCCCTGAAACCTGACACTTTGGCCCCTGTGCCCTGTCAATTACTTTTAACCCTCAGCCTCCCATAATGGTCCTTCACCCTCTCGCCCCATAAGGGCACTATTAATAGTAACTTTGGAGAAAGCACATACTCACTGCCCTCATACTACAGTGCAGTACTACTAATACTGTTTCACAGTATTACATTAGTTAGTACATTCCTGTGCGTTCACGAGCGTTCCCGTGTGTGCCGGTGCGTGCCTGTGCGTTCACGAGCGTTCCCGTGTGTGCCGGTGCGTGCCTGTGCGTTCACGAGCGTTCCCGTGCGTTCCTGAGCGTTCCTTAGCGTTCCCGTACGTGCCCGTGCATGCCCGTGTGTGCCCGTGCGTTCCCGTGCATGCCCGTGTGTGCCCGTGTGTGCCTTGCGTTCCCGTGCGTGCCCGTGCATGCCCGTGTGTGCCCGTGCGTTCCCGTGCGTGCCCGTGCACGCCCGTGCATGCCCGTGCGTTCCTTAGCGTTCCCGTACATGCCTGTGCGTGCCCGTGCATGCTCGTGCATTCCTTAGCGTTCCCGTACATGCCTGTGCATGCCCGTGCGTGCCCGTGCGTTCCCGTGCGTGCCGTGTGTGCCCGTGTGTGCCCGTGCGTTCCCGTGCGTGCCCGTGCGTGCCTGTGTGTGCCCGTGTGTGCCCGTGCATGCCCGTGCGTTCCTTAACGTTCCCGTGCGTTCCCGTGCGTTCCCGTGCGTGCCCGTGCGTGCCCGTGCATTCCCGTGCGTGGCCGAGCATGCTGCTTGTGACCCATCAGCTAACAAGGAACTCCTAATCACAAGTATAGCTGATGATTAGTTCATGATCAGTTCATTAATATCGGTGACCGATCACCCTGACCACTTCTGATTCTTTACTAACCATTATTACTGTTCTGTGGCCGCCAGTGTCTTCGCCTTTAGCGCCACCTTGTGGTAGGTTGTTGCGCACCAAAGGAAAGTTCAGATCATTAGCAGCGGTTTGCTAATAAGACTGAGGGATGGCGTAATCGACCAATCAGAATGGAGAATGCATCAAAGCCCTCCCCCTTCTCTCTCTCCAGGTCAGCCATGCCGTTGGTGAAGCGAATTATCGAACCGAGGTATCTGTGCCGCGGCGCCCTGCCTGATGGCGTCGCCAGCGAGCTGGAGTGCGTCACCAACAGCACCCTGGCTGCTGTGATCAAACAGCTGGGCGGCCTCAGTGAGTGTTACCCATGTAACTCTGGTTCTACGAGGACAGGCTCTCGCCTCAGCCCTTAAAGCTCGCAGTGCTGATCAGCTGGACAGAAACGCTTTCATTAATCGTCATTTTTTTCATGTTAATAACAATGATTTGTCTCTGAGTAACCGAACTGTCCCGACACCATGTGTAATCCCTGTAAACCCCGATGGACTGCTTTGGTCCATTTCAAGTTTTAATTTAATGCAATTCAATGAAATTTTGTTTATAGAGCAGAAAGTATCTCCCTGCACGTTTCCTGTTGAGCAGCTCTTTATAATGTTGTTAACAGAAACCTACCAGGAGCGAGTCCCACCCTACAGGGCGCCACGGTCCTGCTGTACTTCAGGTTTGTCTCTTGTTGTTGATGTGCAGGTCGCCATGCAGAGGACATCTTTAGTGAGCTGTTCACGGAGGCCAACAGTTTCTACCTGAGGATGAACAGCCTGCAGGAGCGAGTGGACCTGCTGGCAGTGAAGGTCACACAGCTGGACTCCACCGTGGAGGAAGGTGCATGTTAAACACTGCTGCTGTCAGATCACAGCCACACTGCTCAGCTCCCCGCTCACCAGGACCGCAGATCTGATCTCATGCTCCATTTTACCCTCATTCATTCATGTTTGAATTGTTAGCCTGAAGGGAGCAGTTTACTTACTCTGCGGTACGCTGTACACAGCGAAGGACAGGTGTCAGCGTTGTAGATGTAGATGTGAACAGATCTGATTGGAATATAATAAAAGAGAGGCTAATTTTTCATGATCGGGTCTGTTTGTTTTGGACCTCAGCTCTCGGTAGAAACGGTCACCACCGAAGGAAAAAACAAACGTTAGCAGCTCAGCTAGCTGCACTCACGTCTGTTCTTTATTAGCTGCTGTAATCAGCTGTTTGTTTTGGAGAGGAGGAGACCGTCTCCTTGTAGAAACCTCCTGACTGATGGAAACTTAAACCAATATCTCTGGACCCAGTATTTACTCCATCAGCTGTTAGCTGTAAACACGCCGCAGGACTCGCTGCTGCTTCAGAGCTGTAACCGTAACGCAGACGTACGATCTCAGGCCGACATCGGAGGTTTTGTGTGTTTCTCTGGGTGTTAATGTGATTTAAATGGTACCGGTGGAAAAGAGGCGAGTAGTAGCAGCAAAGCGGATTCAAAACACCCACAATGCTCGACTCAAAGCGAGCAGCCAATCAGAAATGCACTGCAAAGTTCCGAGTGCTACACCTCGAGCTCAAGTATGGTACAAGTCTGTCTGTCCAGAGGAATCTGATCCAGCAGACAACCAGATGGAGCTCAGGAGAGTCCAAACCTGAGGTCACCAAACTGCAACTAGAGATTCTGAATCTGAAGAAGAAGAACGTGTGACATGGAACCACACACGTTTAATATTACTGCCAAACATTTAACGCAAACATGCAGAAAACTGAAATAGACTTGTATCAAATCAACCACTAGCTGGATAAGAATCCTACTACTAGTACAACAAGTACTACTACTGGTACTGCTAGTCTTTCTGTAGTAACGGTACTGTCTGTGGTGCAGTGTCTCTGCAGGACATCAACATGCGGAAGGCCTTCAGGAGCAGCACCATCCAGGACCAGCAGGTGGTGTCACGGAACTCCATCCTCAACCCGGTGCTGGAAATGTACCAACGCTGCGACAAACCACCACCCCTCAACATCCTGACGCCCTACAGGTCAGTTTAAACCCCACCCTCAACATTCTGACACCCTACGGGTCAGTTTAAACCCCACCCTCAACATCCTGACGCCCTACAGGTCAGTTTAAACCACCACCCCTCAACATCCTGACGCCCTACAGGTCAGTTTAAACCCCACCCTCAACATCCTGACACCCTACGGGTCAGTTTAAACCCCACCCTCAACATCCTGACGCCCTACGGGTCAGTTTAAACCCCACCCTCAACATCCTGACGCCCTACAGGTCAGTTTAAACCCCCGCCCCTCAACATCCTGACGCCCTACGGGTCAGTTTAAACCCCGCCCCTCAACATCCTGACGCCCAACAGGTCAGTTTAAACCACCACCCCTCAACATCCTGACGCCGTACGGGTCAGTTTAAACCCCGCCCCTCAACATCCTGACGCCGTACGGGTCAGTTTAAACCCCGCCCCTCAACATCCTGACGCCCTACGGGTCAGTGTAAATCCCACCCTCAACATTCTGACGCCCTACAGGTCAGTTTAAACCACCACCCCTCAACATCCTGACGCCCTACAGGTCAGTTTAAACCACCACCTCTCAACATCCTGACGCCCTACAGGTCAGTTTAAACCCCGCCCCTCAACATCCTGACGCCCTACGGGTCAGTTTAAACCACCACCCCTCAACATCCTGACGCCCTACGGGTCAGTTTAAACCACCACCCCTCAACATCCTGACTCCCTACGGGTCAGTTTAAACCACCACCCCTCAACATCCTGACGCCCTACGGGTCAGTTTAAACCACCACCCTCAACATCCTGACGCCCTACGGGTCAGTTTAAACCACCACCCCTCAACATCCTGACGCCCTACGGGTCAGTTTAAACCACCACCCCTCAACATCCTGACGCCCTACAGGTCAGTTTAAACCACCACCCCTCAACATCCTGACGCCCTACGGGTCAGTTTAAACCACCACCCCTCAACATCCTGACTCCCTACGGGTCAGTTTAAACCACCACCCCTCAACATCCTGACGCCCTACGGGTCAGTTTAAACCACCACCCCTCAACATCCTGACGCCCTACGGGTCAGTTTAAACCACCACCCCTCAACATCCTGACTCCCTACGGGTCAGTTTAAACCCCACCCTCAACATGCTGACGCCCTACAGGTCAGTTTAAACCACCACCCCTCAACATCCTGACTCCCTACAGGTCAGTTTAAACCACCACCCCTCAACATCCTGACGCCCTACAGGTCAGTTTAAACCACCACCTCTCAACATCCTGACGCCCTACAGGTCAGTTTAAACCCCGCCCCTCAACATCCTGACGCCCTACGGGTCAGTTTAAACCACCACCCCTCAACATCCTGACGCCCTACGGGTCAGTTTAAACCACCACCCCTCAACATCCTGACTCCCTACAGGTCAGTTTAAACCCCGCCCCTCAACATGCTGACGCCCTACAGGTCAGTGTAAATCCCACCTTCAACATCCTGACACCCTACAGGTCAGTTTAAACCCCACCCTCAACATGCTGACGCCCTACAGGTCAGTGTAAATCCCACCTTCAACATCCTGACGCCCTACGGGTCAGTTTAAACCACCACCCCTCAACATCCTGACGCCCTACAGGTCAGTTTAAACCCCACCCTCAACATGCTGACACCCTACAGGTCAGTTTAAACCCCACCCTCAACATGCTGACGCCCTACAGGTCAGTGTAAATCCCACCTTCAACATCCTGACGCCCTACGGGTCAGTTTAAACCACCACCCCTCAACATCCTGACGCCCTACAGGTCAGTTTAAACCCCACCCTCAACATGCTGACACCCTACAGGTCAGTTTAAACCCCACCCTCAACATCCTGACGCCCTACAGGTCAGTGTAAATCCCACCCTCAACATCCTGACGCCCTACGGGTCAGTTTAAACCCACTTTCTCGTGTCTTTCTGGCTTCAAACTACAAATCCACCCGTGAAACCATGAAAGGTCCGGTGCTGTGTTTGAGGAAGCAACAGCTGAACTGTTCTAGATAACACGTGTGTGTGTGCAGGGATGATAAGAAGGACGGCTTGAAGTTCTACACCGACCCGTCTTACTTCTTCAGCCTGTGGAAGGAAAAGATGCTGCAGGCCACCGAGAACAAACGCAAAGAGAAGCGACGACAGAAGGTCCATCCAGCTAACTATCTCTCTATCATTCTGAAAACAGAAATCAGATAAATAGAATAACAAAGCTCTGTTTTCTATGTCCAGGAACAGAAGCATGTGGAGGAGTCCTCAGGACGGGAGGTGAAGAAGGTGAGTTTCTGTGATGGTTAGACTTCCCTGAACAGGTTGTTTCCAGTGTGCAGAACTACACCACTGTTTCTAAATGAGGACCGACTCTTGCAGCAAAGAAACATTCACAGCTGGAAGCATGTAGGCGGACTCAGCACATCTGAAATATAAAGACGGGTACCAAACACCACAGTACGATATGGCCAAGCAAAGCAGGGCAGTCTGCAGCGTGGTGAACATGATAGGTCAAATACCAAAAGAGCACCTGCAGGGGATCCAGTCCTCACCAACTCCACTTCAGTGCTAACAGTGAATAACACACTTCATTAGACCTTAAAACAGAAGGCAGCAGAGTTCTGGGATCAGCTGCTTAACTGATGTGGACTGATTTAATCCGGGTGCAGACTGAGTGGTACCGAGAAAGTTTGTTTTCCTCATCATTGAATTAAAGTGAGAGAAGCTTGAAATCTGACGGGAAAATTAGCATCTATGTGGTATTTTATTAAAGTGAATGAGTGACGAATGACCCTCAGGTACCGATCATCCATGACGATGAAGATACAGCAAAATAGAAATGCACGGCAAAAACAGCACAATATTTCAGAGAGAATAGTTTTAACAGCTTTTAAACCTTTTTAAAACATTTTTTTTGAACAATTTGTTACAGTTTGGAACAGTTTATGACAGTTTGGGACAGTTTATGACAGTTTGTTACAGTTTGGAACAGTTTGTTACAGTTTGGAACAGTTTATGACAGTTTGGGACAGTTTGGAACAGTTTGTTACAGTTTGGAACAGTTTATGACAGTTTGGAACAGTTTGTTACAGTTTGGAACAGTTTGGAACAGTTTGTGACAGTTTGGAACAGTTTATGACAGTTTGGGACAGTTTATGACAGTTTGTTACAGTTTGTAACAGTTTGTGACAGTTTGGAACAGTTTGTGACAGTTTGTAACAGTTTGTGACAATTTGTGACAGTTTGGAACAGTTCTTTACAGTTTGTTACAGTTTGTGACAGTTTGTGACAGTTTGTTACAGTTTGTGACAGTTTGTTACAGTTTGTGACAGTTTGTGACAGTTTATGACAGTTTGGAACAGTTTATGACAGTTTGGAACAGTTTGTGAGAGTTTGGAACAGTTTGGAACAGTTTGTGAACAGTGTGGAACAGTTTATGACAGTTTGGGACAGTTTATGACAGTTTGTTACAGTTTGTAACAGTTTGTGACAGTTTGTGACAGTTTGGAACAGTTTGTGACAGTTTGTAACAGTTTGTGACAATTTGTGACAGTTTGGAACAGTTCTTTACAGTTTGTGACAGTTTGTGACAGTTTGTGACAGTTTGTTACAGTTTGTGACAGTTTGTGACAGTTTATGACAGTTTGGAACAGTTTATGACAGTTTGGAACAGTTTGTGAGAGTTTGGAACAGTTTGGAACAGTTTGTGAACAGTGTGGAACAGTTTATGACAGTTTGTAACAGTTTGTGACAATTTGTGATAGTTTGGAACAGTTTGTGACAGTTTGTAACAGTTTGTAACAGTTTGTGACAGTTTGTGACAGTTTGTAACCGTTTGTGACAGTTTGTAACAGTTTGTGACAGTTTGTGACAGTTTATGACAGTTTGTTACAGTTTGTGACAGTTTGGAACAGTTTGGAACAGTTTGTGACAGTTTGTAACAGTTTGTAACAGTTTGTGACAGTTTGTGACAGTTTATGACAGTTTGTTACAGTTTGGAACAGTTTTTTTACAGTTTGTTACAGTTTGTTACAGTTTGTTACAGTTTGTGACAGTTTGTGACAGTTTGGAACAGTTTGGAACAGTTTGTGAACAGTGTGGAACAGTTTATGACAGTTTGTGACAGTTTGTAACAGTTTGTGACAATTTGTGATAGTTTGGAACAGTTTGTGACAGTTTGGAACAGTTTGTAACAGTTTGTAACAGTTTGTGACAGTTTGGAACAGTTTGTAACAGTTTGTGACAGTTTGGGACAGTTTGTTACAGTTTGTAACAGTTTATGACAGTTTGTAACAGTTTATGACAGTTTATGACAGTTTGTAACAGTTTGTGACAATTTGTGATAGTTTGGAACAGTTTGTGACAGTTTGTGACAGTTTGTAACAGTTTGTGACAGTTTGTAACAGTTTGTGACAGTTTGTGACAGTTTGTAACAGTTTATGACAGTTTGGAACAGTTTGGAACAGTTTGTGACAGTTTGGAACAGTTTGGAACAGTTTGGAACCGTTTGTGAACAGTGTGGAACAGTTTATGACAGTTTGTGACAGTTTGTAACAGTTTGTGACAAATTGTGATAGTTTGGAACAGTTTGTGACAGTTTGTAACAGTTTGTAACAGTTTGTGACAGTTTGGAACAGTTTGTAACAGTTTGTGACAGTTTGGGACAGTTTGTTACAGTTTGTAACAGTTTATGACAGTTTGTAACAGTTTATGACAGTTTATGACAGTTTGTAACAGTTTGTGACAATTTGTGATAGTTTGGAACAGTTTGTGACAGTTTGTGACAGTTTGTAACAGTTTGTGACAGTTTGTAACAGTTTGTGACAGTTTGTGACAGTTTGTAACAGTTTATGACAGTTTGGAACAGTTTGGAACAGTTTGTGACAGTTTGGAACAGTTTGGAACAGTTTGGAACCGTTTGTGAACAGTGTGGAACAGTTTATGACAGTTTGTGACAGTTTGTAACAGTTTGTGACAATTTGTGATAGTTTGGAACAGTTTGTGACAGTTTGGAACAGTTTATGACAGTGTGGAACAGTTTATGACAGTTTGGGACAGTTTATGACAGTTTGTAACAGTTTATGACAGTTTGGAACAGTTTGGAACAGTTTGTGACAGTTTGGAACAGTTTGGAACAGTTTGGAACCGTTTGTGAACAGTGTGGAACAGTTTATGACAGTTTGTGACAGTTTGTAACAGTTTGTGACAATTTGTGATAGTTTGGAACAGTTTGTGACAGTTTGGAACAGTTTATGACAGTGTGGAACAGTTTATGACAGTTTGTGACAGTTTGTAACAGTTTGTGACAATTTGTGATAGTTTGGAACAGTTTGTGACAGTTTGGAACAGTTTATGACAGTGTGGAACAGTTTATGACAGTTTGGGACAGTTTATGACAGTTTGTAACAGTTTGTGACAGTTTGTAACAGTTTGTGACAGTTTGTAACAGTTTGTGACCATTTGTGACAGTTTGGAACAGTTTTTTACAGTTTGTTACAGTTTGTGACAGTTTGGAACAGTTTGTAACAGTTTGTAACAGTTTGTGACAGTTTGTGACAGTTTGGAACAGTTTGTGACAGTTTATAACAGTTTGTGACAGTTTGTGACAGTTTGGGACAGTTTGAGATAGTTTGTGACAGTTTGTAACAGTTTGGTACAGTTTATGACAGTTTGGAACAGTTTGTGACAGTTTGTGACAGTTTGTAACAGTTTGTAACAGTTTGGTACAGTTTGGGACAGTTTATGACAGTTTGGTACAGTTTGGAACAGTTTGTAACAGTTTGGTACAGTGTGGAACAGTTTATGACAGTTTGTGACAGTTTGTGACAGTTTGGAACAGTTTGGTACAGTTTGTGACAGTTTGTGACAGTTTATGACAGTTTGTGACAGTTTATGACAGTTTATGACAGTTTGTGACAGTTTGTGACAGTTTGGTACAGTTTGGTACAGTTTGTGACAGTTTGGAACAGTTTGGAACAGTTTATGACAGTTTGTGACAGTTTGTGACAGTTTGGAACAGTTTGGAACAGTTTGAGATAGTTTGTGACAGTTTGGAACAGTTTGTTACAGTTTGGTACAGTTTATGACAGTTTGGAACAGTTTGTGACAGTTTGGAACAGTTTGTGACAGTTTGTGACAGTTTGTGACAGTTTGGAACAGTTTGTTACAGTTTGGTACAGTTTGGAACAGTTTGGAACAGTTTGAGATAGTTTGTGACAGTTTGGAACAGTTTGGAACAGTTTGTGACAGTTTGGAACAGTTTGTGACAGTTTGTGACAGTTTGTGACAGTTTGGAACAGTTTGTTACAGTTTGGTACAGTTTGGAACAGTTTGGAACAGTTTGAGATAGTTTGTGACAGTTTGTGACAGTTTGGAACAGTTTGTTACAGTTTGGTACAGTTTATGACAGTTTGGAACAGTTTGGAACAGTTTGTGACAGTTTGTGACAGTTTGTGACAGTTTGGAACAGTTTGTGACAGTTTGGAACAGTTTGGAACAGTTTATGACAGTTTGGAACAGTTTGGAACAGTTTGAGATAGTTTGTGACAGTTTGTGACAGTTTGGAACAGTTTGTTACAGTTTGGTACAGTTTATGACAGTTTGGAACAGTTTGTGACAGTTTGGAACAGTTTGTGACAGTTTGTGACAGTTTGTGACAGTTTGGAACAGTTTGTTACAGTTTGGTACAGTTTGTGACAGTTTGGAACAGTTTGGAACAGTTTGTGACAGTTTATGACAGTTTATGACAGTTTGGGACAGTTTGGAACAGTTTGGAACAGTTTGGGACAGTTTGGAACAGTTTGGGACAGTTTATGACAGTTTATGACAGTTTGGAACAGTTTGGGACAATTTATGACAGTTTATGACAGTTTATGACAGTTTGGAACAGTTTGGGACAGTTTGGGACAGTTTATGACAGTTTATGACAGTTTATGACAGTTTATGACAGTTTGGGACAGTTTATGACAGTTTATGACAGTTTGTAACAGTTTGTAACACCTCTGTAAAAATGCCCATGACGGCGTTGTTCTTTCTGTGAAGGTGAGGAAAGCTCGTAACAGACGGCAGGAGTGGAACCTGATGGCGTATGACAAGGAGCTCCGCCCAGACGCTCGAGTGACACCGTCACCTTACCACACCTCTGACGGCTCAATGTCACCGGACAGGTACACTTCTTGTTTCACCCCCTTCAGTGTAAAAGGGACAATTTAACATAGCTGCATCAGTTAAATGTTTGTTATGGTTCTGTAGGTCAGGGATGTCAGATGACCCCTCCTTCCCCGCCAGCCCTCACCTTGACGCCCAGGCGCATAATGGGAAGGATCATGTCACTGCGGCAACAGGTCAGACTCAGTCGTTGGACCGCGCGCTCCGACCTGCCTCTGCCTCCTCTGCAGTCGCCACGACAACCGCCCGGCAGCACTCGCTGGGCCGCAACCAGCCGCATCGCCACCACCACCCACCGGCCAATCAGAACGGAGCAAGGACCAATGCCACCAAGGAGGCCAAGTACACACACACACACACACACACACACACACACACACACACACACACACACACACACACAGTTCCCTCGTCTGACTCGTGTTTGACCTTTGACCTCCGTCTCTCTTCAGTGACCATCAGATCCCTCCGGCCCCCCCGCCACCCCCCCCTCTCATGCCATCAGCAGGTCAGATGCCGTTCTCCAGCATCTCCGCCCACACCGCCATGGCAACACCGCTGCACCCTGCAGCCGCTCCTGGTAACTGCGGAAATGGACATTTGGTTTTTAACTTCCTGTTCCTGTTAGTCTGTCCTGATGTTTCCGTCTGTGTTTCCTCCAGGTGGCGCTGGCGTACTCTCTCGCCCCTACAGCCCTCCCCTCCCCCCCCCCCCCAGCTAACTATGTTCCCTCCCCCTCACGGCCTGGAGGCCAGGCTCCGCCCTCGGCTGCTGCCGCGCCCCCGTTGCCCCCGGTGACGGACAGCAGGAAGCCTCCCGGAGGCCCAAACGTGCCAGTGAACGACGCCCGCAGTGACCTGCTGGCTGCCATCCGCAGAGGTCAGCGCTCATACTGTTACTGCGTTCATGTAGTTTCTAGTGTACTTATACTGCAGTTACTGTACTTCAGAGCTCTGACACCTACAGTACAGAGATACTTCCAGGATGGGTTTAGCCTAGCTTAGCACAAAGACTGAAAGCAGAGGGAAACTGTTAGCCTAGCTAAACATAACTGTTAGCCTAGCTAAACATAACCAATGGCTCTGAACGAAGAGGGAAAGAGAAAGTAGAGTAGAGAGGAGCTCAGTGCATCATGGGAAGTCCCCCCGGCAGTCTAGGCCTATAGCAGCATAACTAAGGGATGGTTCAGGACTCACCTGAGCCAGCCCTAACTATAAGCTTTATCAAAGAGGAAAATCTTAAGCCTACTCTTAAATGTGGAGATGGTGTCTGCCTCCTGAACCTAAACTGGAACCTGGTTCCACAGGAGAGGAGCTTGATAGCTGAACACTCTGGCTCCTAGTCTACTTTTGGAGACTCTAGGAACCACAAGTAACCCTGCATTCTGGGAGCGCAGTGCTCTGGTGGGGTAGTAAGGTACTATGAGCTCTTTAAGATAAGATGGTGCCTGACCATTAAGAGCTTTGTAGGTAAGAAGAATGATTTTAAATTCTATTCTGGATTTTACTGGAAGCCAATGCAGAGAAGCTAAAACAGGAGAAATGTGATCTCTTTTCCTGGTTCCTGTCAGAACACGAGCTGCAGCATTCTGGATCAGCTGAAGAGTCTTAATGGACTTTTTCGAGCAGCCTGAAAATTACAGGTCATCCAGGTTTTAACATCCTGAAGGCACATTTGAAGTTTAGCTAACTGATGAGTTTCATCTGGTTTGATTGATAGATATAACTGAGTATCATCTGCATAACAATGAAAGTTTATGGAATATTTCCTGATAATATTGCCTAAAGGAAGCATATATAAAGTGAACAGGATTGGTCCGAGGACAGATCCTTGAGGAACTCCATGACTAACTTTGGCGTGCATGGAGGACTCATCGTTAACATGTACAAAATGAAATCGATCTGATAAATAGGACTTAAACCAGCTTAGAATGGTTCCTTTAATGCCAATGAAATATTCCAGTCTCTGCAATAGGATCTGATGGTCAATGGTATCAAATGCAGCACTAAGATCTAATAAAACCAGTACAGAGACAAGTCCTTTGTCTGATGCAATAAGGAGGTCGTTAGTAATTTTCACCAGTGCTGTCTCTGTGCTATGATGAGCTCTAAATCCTGACTGAAAATCCTCAAATAAACTATTGCTCTGTAGAAAGTCACACAGCTGTTTAGCAACTGCTTTCTCCAGAACCTTAGAGAGAAATGGAAGGTTAGATATAGGTCTATAGTTGGCTAAAACATCCGGATCAAGTTTGGGCTTTTTCAGAAGAGGTTTAATTACAGCTACTTTAAAGTACTGTGGTACATAGCCTGTTGATAAAGATAGATTGATCATATCTAGTATAGAGGTGCTGACTAAGGGTAAAACATCTTTAAGCAGCCTAGTCGGGATGGGGTCTAAGAGGCAGGTTGATGGTTTAGATGAAGAAATTATTTACGGTAAATCTGTGCCAGTTGAGGGCAGGTCTTTTTTTTTACTGTTTTAACAGTTTTGAACTTTTTTAAAATGTTTCACTCTGTTTTTGTCTTTTTTACAGTATTCACAGTTAAACAGCTTTCAACATTTTTTTAATCTTTAAATCTTTAACAGTTTTTAAACACTTTTAGACTGTTTCCAAATGTTTTAAACGGTTTTAAACTGTTTCTAAATGTTTTTAACAGTTTTAAACAGTTTTAAACTTTTTCCAAATGTTTTTAACACTTTTAAACTGTTTCCATATGTTTTTAACAGTTTTAAACTGTTTTTAAACATTTGTAACAGTTTTTAACAGTTTTAAACTGTTTCCAAATGTTTTTAACAGTTTTAAACACTTTTAAACTGTTTCCAAATGTTTTTAACACTTTTAAACTGTTTCCAAATGTTTTTAACAGTTTTAAACTGTTTCTAAACGTTTGTAACAGTTTTTAACAGTTTTAAAGTGTTTTAACAGCTTTTAAACACTTTAAAACTGTTTCCAAATGTTTTTAACACTTTTAAACTGTTTCCAAATGTTTTTAACAGTTTTAAACTGTTTCTAAATGTTTTTAACACTTTTAAACTGTTTCCAAATGTTTTTAACAGTTTTAAACTGTTTCTAAATGTGTTTAACAGTTTTTCGAACGAATACATTTTTAACAGCTTTCACATGTTCTTAAACGGAGCTTGATCGCCGAACGCTCTGGCTCCCATTCTACGTTTGGAGACTCCAGGAACCACAAGTCACCCTGTATTGTGTTGCTGAGGTTCTGGTTTCTCCTGGTCTGCAGGGATCCAGCTCAGGAAGGTTCAGGAGCAGCGTGAGCAGGAGGAGGCCAAGAAACGGGAGCCTACAGGAAATGATGTCGCCACCATCTTGTCGCGACGCATCGCCGTGGAGTACAGCGAATCAGAGGACGAGTCCGAACCCGAGGACCAGGAGTGGTCCGACTGAGGAGAGGAGGACGGTCCCAGTCTGAACATAAAGACAGACCCCAGATCAGTCCGGATAGATAAAACCAGAGGGACGATACAAACTCCAGAAAAACTCCGTCTGGAAAATAAAACTAGCTGTTTGTTGATTATTATCAGTAAATATTATCAGTTTGTGTCATCAGTATGTGTTTGTTATTCTCAGCCTGCTGGATGTGGTCCAACATTTCAGACTGATCCTGGTCCAGTTGTGACTGAAGATCAGTTCCTGTCTGGACCTGCAGGACCTGCGGCTCGTGGAGGCGTTTAATGTCCGTCTGTAACATCGACTACATACGGGAGAGGATCGGGGCACACGTGGAACATTTCTCACCTTTGGCCCCTGATCCTCTCCTGTAACCACGAATGAATCTTACACGTGATCTTTCCTCTAGCGCCACCACAACGACAGACTGCACATGTTCACGCTGGAGAACCAATATTATCTAGCTGCAGTACCAGAGGCTGCGGTTTCAGGACCCCCGCAGTCCTGGGACCGCAATTCTAGAACATCCATATAATCAATAACTAATTTTAGACACACGCACGGTGATGGTTGCGGTGAGGGTCATTGGCTTCGGGGGGCTGTCAAGAGTAACATAGCTAAGTAGCCAGTATCAAAGTGAACAAGGGTCCTAGAAATGCAGTTCCGCTCCTAGGATTGGCGGGGCGTTCCTGCGGGGCGTTCCTGCGGGGCGTTCCTGCGAGGCGTTTCTGCGGGGCGTTTCTGCGGGGCGTTCCTGCGGGGCGTTCCTGCGAGGCGTTCCTGCGGGGCGTTCCTGCGGGGCGTTCCTGCGGGGCGTTCCTCCTAAAACATCTTATTGATTTATTTTGCAGCTCAAACAGAAAATCTACATTTCATGTTTTTAAGACGTTTTTATATTTCAGCTTTTAAGTGATCAATGATTGATCGATTTATTGATTGATTTCGTGACGTGTTTCTATTTAATCTGTGAACGTGTTTCACCATCTGATTCATTAGTTGCTATGGTAACCAGAGGAGGTGTCCCATGATGCTTTGTGTGTGAGCATATGACCTGCGATTCATCGGTGTGACGTTATGACATCATGGTAAGATGACGACATCATCCCGTGAACGGCTGCTGTAACCCATTTCTGAGATGTCATCGGGTGATGATGGGAAAGAAGAAAAAGGGGGCGTGTCCTTCCTGTCTCCTATCATCTGTGATTGGTGGTAGAGATGTATTGATTATTGATCCGTGTTCTCTGCTCTTTGATCTGCATGTTGGTGGAAAAACAATGTGATACTTCAAAAAGAGAAAACTTTATTGACAAACGTGCCGTCTGTTTCTTTGTGGTTTAAACTCACTTTAGTGAAAGTTAAAAGTGTGACCGAGGTCATGTGACTCATTTCCTCCTGTAGTTTCGGGTTTAGCAGCTCGCTGAACATCACAAACGTTTCTGCTTTTTATTCTGATCCAAACACTGTTTATGTTGAATTAATGTTAACTTTATCAGAAATAACATTTACAGACATGAAGAGTTCAGCTGCACCGTGTTTTTCAAAGGGACATGAAGTTAATAGTGTCTGTTTCACACAGTAATATGGTGGTGATGGAACAGTGGATAAGACGCCTGCCTTTGGTGTGAGAGACTCAGGTTCAATCCCCCACTGTGACTCATCCACCATTGTGTCCCTGAGCAAGACACTTAACCCCTCGTTGCTCCAGAGGCGTGCGACCTCTGACATGTACAGCAATTGTAAGTCGCTTTGGATAAAAGCGTCAGCTAAATGTAATATTATTATTATTATAATCATTATTCTCACCACAGGAGGGCAGCACAGTGACTGAACCGTCCTCAGCTGCTGAGGGAACAGAAATATTTGATATTAAATATATTATAATGTTGTAGGCTTTGAGAGGCGTTCAGGGTCCCTCAGACGGAGTAGTTTCATTAAAGAGAGGGAAGAAGGAGGTCCGGCAGAGGGCGCTAATGCGGCACTTTGGATGCAGCGTCTCTAAAAACCAACGAAGAAGAAGAGGAGGAGGAGGAAGCAGCCGGACGCGGCGGGAGTCCGGATCTGGCTGTGAGTCCTGACCCCCTTCTGTCTGCCAGTTTTAAGTAACACCAGATTAAATGATTCTTTAAACTGATTTAATTCTTCATTATGAGCGAAGACAAACAGAGTTTCCCGCCGCCGCTCCGCACCAGACTCCATTCAAAAATCTGGCAAATTATCGTTTCACCCGTCCTGTTGATGCACATGAAACACGATAGAAGAGGAAACAAATTTGATGAACACGTTCACGTTTTGTGGTGAAATCGGCAGCAACACAACAGCAGGGAAACTAATCAGTAAGCTGAAAGACTCCCACATCTGATCATTAGTTTGTGAGATTAATAACATCAGTGCGCCAGCTCCTGGAAGGTTAGTGTGGCTTTTATACAGAGTATGGTTAGTGGTTTTTCTCTTAAACTTCATTAAAACATCACACAAAGTAATGTTTCCTCGTTTATCTGCAAATATATTGATCCAACTTTATTCAATAAAATAGTTAGTTTGGTTAATAGTAAATTTTCTTACATAAAATAGCGACAGAAAGCAAAACGCGCACCCAAAAAAACTAACTTACAGTTTAATAGGTTGCATTTAGAGCTGCAGGATAAGTCAATTGGTAAATCGAAAGAAAATTAATTGACAACTATTTTTGTAATTGATGAATCGTTTGCCATTTTTTAAAAACAAAAATGTGATAAATGTGCTGGTTTCATATTAGATGTGAGGAACTGCAGCTGATTTCTGTCGTTATGACAGTGAATTAAGAGTCTTGGGTTCTGGACAAAAGAAGAAATGTGACTACGTCACTTTGGGCTGTGATGAGCATTTTCCATAATTTGACGTTTCATAGACAAACCTGCTAATATTTCTGGGTTCAGCCGGGGTGCGTTTGTTTTGCAGACATGTCTGTGCAGGTGTGGTGCTTGTCGTTCCGGCAGCCGTACGCCGGCCTGGTTCTGGACGGGGTGAAGACGGTGGAGAGCCGCTGGAGGCCCCTGTTGGCCCCGCTGGAGAACCAGACTCTGGCCATCCACATTGCCCGGCGGGACTGGGAGGGGGAGGAGTGGAGGGCGGTGCTGAGCGGCCCGCTGGGAATGAACCGGGCTGAGATCCAAGCGCTCCTGGACTCCGGAGAGAGGTTCGGCCGCGGCGTGGTGGCAGGTGGGAAACGATGTCAGTGCTCTGCTGTTGCTGAACGTTTAAGAGGCGTACCTGAAGGTGTAAATGTCTTTCAGGATTGGTGGACGTGGGACGGACC
Source organism: Micropterus salmoides (assembly GCF_014851395.1). Classification (NCBI taxonomy): domain Eukaryota; kingdom Metazoa; phylum Chordata; class Actinopteri; order Centrarchiformes; family Centrarchidae; genus Micropterus; species Micropterus salmoides. Next base: position 35,441,878 of record NW_024040263.1, on the reverse strand, counting down.
TGGCTGTGCCCCGCCTCCCCGCAGGAGGAGGAGCTGCAGCACCTGGAGCGGTCGGCCGTTCTGATTGGTCTGCAGGAGAAACACCTGACTCACCTGTCCAACCCTCGCTGGCTGAAGGAGCCGCTGAGCGCTCGAGGAGATCGCGACCTCTGGACCATTGAGATCCCCGCCGAGCTGTTACCATGACAACGATCACAAAGAAGAATAAAAGTGATCCTCTGTTTTTGTTAATAAAGTTTTTTTTACCCATCTCAGGAGGTCCATCAACATGTGTCTCCTGGTTCTGATCAATAAATGTGATTCTATCAGGTGACTGCAGCAGCGAAGTGATGCAGATGTTCCTCATTAAAGAGATGCGACGAAACGCTGCGTCTGCTGCAGACAGTTCAGCTTTGATCCTCAGTCCTGCATGAGGACCATCTGAGCAGCTGGGATCTGGTTTATGCTGAAACGCCACGTGTGATGATGACGAGTGAAGATTCAGCTCACGGTGGTGTACGGAGTCACATCGGTGTCACTGTAATTCAGGATTTATCTTTAAATGTTGAGCACAGAGGCTGGTGCTCACATCTGGGTTTCAAAATCCAGCCTCAGCAACAGATCCTGCCACAGACTGATGGACTCCATGCCACGCCGCATCGCCGCAGTCATTCAGGCAAAGTACTGAGTGCTGCACATGCTCATACTTTTCATGCGCATACCTTTCAGTTGGCCAACATTTCTAAAACTCCTTTTTTTGTATTGGTCTTAATATTCTAATTTTCTGAGATACTGAATTTGGGATTTTCATTAGTTGCCAGTTTTAATCATCACAATTAAATGAAATAAACATTTGATGAATGAATATAATATCCAAATTTCACTTTGTGAATGGAATTACTGAAATAAATCAACTTTTTGATGATATTCCTGTATATGACCAGCATCTGTATATACGCAGCGTCGGGGGTCGTAGTAGTTTATACACACGCAGCGTCAGGGTAGTAGTTTATACACACGCAGCGTCGGGGGTCGTAGTAGTTTATACACACGCAGCGTCGGGGGTCGTAGTAGTTTATACACACGCAGCGTCGGGGGTCGTAGTAGTTTATACACACGCAGCGTCGGGGTAGTAGTTTATACACACGCAGGGTCGGGGGTCGTAGTTTATATATACAGGGTCGGGGTAGTAGTTTATATATACAGGTTTAGGTTTAGGCTCGCCAAGTCCTGGAAGGACTGAGTTTGACGCCGTAGATATGAACAAACCAAACATGATGCGTTCCTGCTGTGAAAAAACTTTATTCACCCAGTAACAAAAACAAACAAACCACCAGTTTGAACAGAAATATATCCCCTCATCAATAAACAGGGACTGACCGCGCCGAGCCTGCAGCCACGCCCCCTTTCTCTGATTGGCCGGCTGACAACTAACAAAAACAAAAATCTGGCATTGTTTGCAACCGAGGACGCCGTCACCCGTGCTGCCGTGGTAACAGCAGGGACTCGATTGTTCCGCTTTAACGAGCTGCTCGCTAACAAGTTAAAAAACAAACATGGTGAACAGGAAGTGATTGTGAGGCAGACGTGTTGTGTTTGAGGTATTTCACTGTTGTAAATAAAGATTTGGGGCAATTATTCAAAAAAAGGCCATAATAGCTAACAGCTAGCATGTACAGAACTCGTATCCTCAGTGCGAAGCTAACATGCTAACACAGGAAGCCAATCAGCACTTTAACATTTATCATCAACATTAACTTTTTTTATTTATTTTTTTTAAGAACGGTTCTGCGTTTCGTCCTCTCGAAAGCTTCCACATACGCAGGAAAATGTTTGGGAGATACAAGGTTCTCCCGCAGGACTTGTTAGCTCTGTTAGCGTTGCCCATTGAGAACACACAGTGTTGTTAGCCGTAAGCTAAGCGATGTATGTTGGAGGTGTGAGGTTTCAGCAGAGCATGTGCATTAGATGGCGGGGGGGAGGTAGTGCGTGGTCGTGTGGTGGGCGAGCGGGCCCGTGATGTAGCCCACCATGTGGGCGGTGCTGGGGGCGGGGCAGTATACTCGCTGGGCGTGGCCTCCGGTCTGTAGCGCCCCCCAGTGGGTGGAGGTGGGGAGGCACGGGTGGTAGGAGGAGTGATGGGGGAGATGGGCGGGGTGAGAAAGGGGAGGCGGAGGGGCGGATGGCAGGTAGGTGGCTGGGGGCGGAGCTTCATATGGCAGGTGCAGCAGTGGAGGAGGGGGCATGGGCGGCTGATCCGTATACAGCAGACCAGAGGATGGGGCGGAGCCTGGAAGGGCGGGGCTGTTGGAGGAACCTTCCACAGAGGGGGCGGGGCCTGATGGTGGAGGAGGAGACAAAACAAAATAAAAATCAGAGCTTTTCATTGGCTCGAGTCCTGAGAGGAAACCACTTCTCTTATTTTGTTGGATTTAAGGTGTCCCCCCCCAGGTGTCCCCCCCAGGTGTGTCCCCCCCGGTGCTTATGCTTTAAAGTAGTCTGAAGCCTTTACTGTGTCAGAGGGAGCCGTCTGATAAATGTCCTTCAATGATGTCACTTTAAGTCAACTGGACCTCCACCCAACAGTCAGAGGAGGAGTTGCATTGTGGGTAATGTGTGCGGTGTTGTAAGGATATGTGGCATAAGCTATGGAGTCAGTACTGACCGCTGCTGTGTACGTCTGTCGGTCCGTCTCCTGCCCTGGTGGATTCTGGGTAGGAGGGTGGCTGATGATGGGGTCCTCGAGTCGTCTCAGGGTATGAAGGAGGGGCAGCTGGGGGGCAGAAGACCAGGACCAGATCAGTCTACAGGACGGAGAGGTCCTACTTTCTGTTAGGTCTACCTCACCAACCATTTAACTCACTAACACCAAGCCGTCACTGAGAAGTGATGAGACCTTCAACATTCTCCTTAATACAACTCTTATTGTGAAAGTCCCCACAGTAACAACAGGACTCTTAATTTGAAAAAAAACTGGAGGTTCTCATTTACTTTAACACGCAGCAGCACCTGGTGGACGTTAGAGGAACTGCAGCTGAGGAGGCTGCCGATCGATGGCTAGAGCTGAAACCTGCGGCCAATCAGAGAGGGTGTAGGTCTTACCATGCAGGGGGGGGTCCTGGCTCAGGTAGGGTGTGTAGTGCTGGTAGGTGTAGGAGGCCTCCGGCGAGGTGGCGGGGTACGCCTGCTGCTGCTGCTGCCAACAGCTCTGATTGTACCACTGTGGGGGGGAGGGTGAGAGAACCGAAGCCGTTTGGACACAGAAACAACAACAACAACAACAACGACGACGACAGGTGAACAGCGGGACAGTGAATCTTCGCCGTCCGAACCCCACGGCTGAATTACATCCTGGAACCCGTCAGCTTTCCTCTGACGAGGTTTCCGTCATCTCTGAACCCTCGAGATTCGCTTTTTAAATATCCACCTGCATTCAAACCGCCGTCAGCAACACAGACATCAGGTGTGTCTCTTACCTGGACTCCTAGGTTGAAGTAATACTGGAGGACTCTGCAGTCTGAACACACAAACACACACACACACACGTCAGCGTGAGGCAGGAAGCTGCAGCAGGAAGTGTAACGCTAAGTTGGTTGACCTCTGACCTCGGGGTAAATCGCTGCCGTTAGGATCATAGGAGTAAGGGGGCGGAGCTACCACAGTGCAGAGCGCCTCCCCCAGCTCATTAACCAACCAGGGAGATGTGGCGGGGATCGCCATGGCAACTGAGAACAGGAAACATCACGTATTTCTATCTTCAGCTGAGAGATCCAATCAGAGTGCGTGCGTGCGTGCGTGCGTGCGTGCGTGCGTGCACGTACCCGAGCGAGTCTGTGTTGCTGGCAGGTGAGCAGCTGCAGGTGCACGTGATGATGGAGAAGAGTGTGAGGAGGAGGAAGAGGAGGGTGAAGAGCAGATGGCCGCCAACGGCTTCACTACCTGAAACACACGAGAGGCCGTTCACACACACACACACACACACACACACACACAGCGGGATACAACCACCACTTCCTGTCCTGACTTTCAAAATAAAACCACGGCGACCTCCATAAAACAGCTCTGTGTGAGTGATGCGCCTTGTTGTGACGGGTTGTGTTTTTAGGTAACCACGTGCACGGTTCCTCCCGTGGCCACAGAGAGATTTACTGCATGTTCGGCTCGTCTCCTCCAGATATTTCCTCCACTTCATCACATGAAACCTGCAACGACCTGCTGCTCTTAGAAACACAGACTCACTACACGTACTTTCACACACGCTGTAACCATGACAACTTCAGGGCGCACTGAAATTATTTTACACAGGACTGCCGCCGTGTGGTCCACCGTCAGTGTGTGCACGCTCGTGCTCACCAGCAAAGTTAGTGATGAACACCACCAGCCAATCAGTGACGGCTGTGTCTGTGTGTGTCTGTCTGTCTGTGTGTGTCTGTGTGTGTCTGTGTGTGTCTGTGTGTGTCTGTGTGTGTCTGTGTGTGTCTGTGTGTGTGTGTGTGTGTGTGTCTGTCTGTCTGTCTGTGTGTGTCTGTCTGTGTGTGTGTGTGTCTGTCTGTGTGTGTGTCTGTGTGTGTGTGTCTGTGTGTGTGTGTGTGTCTGTCTGTGTGTGTGTGTGTCTGTGTGTCTGTGTGTGTGTGTGTCTGTGTGTGTGTGTCTGTGTGTGTGTCTGTGTGTGTGTCTGTGTGTGTGTGTCTGTGTGTGTGTGTGTGTGTGTGTGTCTGTGTGTGTGTGTCTGTCTCTGTGTGTGTGTGTGTGTGTGTGTCTGTCTCTGTGTGTGTGTGTGTGTCTGTGTGCGTGTGTGTGTCTGTGTGTGTGTGTGTGTCTCTGTGTGCGTGTGTGTCTCTGTGTGCGTGTGTGTGTCTCTGTGTGCGTGTGTGTGTCTCTGTGTGCGTGTGTGTCTCTGTGTGCGTGTGTGTGTCTGTCTCTGTGTGCGTGTGTGTGTGTCTCTGTGTGCGTGTGTCTGTCTCTGTGTGCGTGTGTGCGCATGTGTGTGTGTCTGTCTCTGTGCGCGTGTGTGTGTGTCTGTCTCTGTGTGCGTGTGTGTGTGTCTGTCTCTGTGTGCGTGTGTGTGTGTCTGTCTCTGTGTGCGTGTGTGTGTCTCTGTGTGCGTGTGTCTGTCTCTGTGTGCGTGTGTGTGCGTGTGTGTCTGTCTCTGTGTGCGTGTGTGTGTGTCTGTCTCTGTGTGCGTGTGTGTGTGTCTGTCTCTGTGTGCGTGTGTGTGTGTCTGTCTCTGTGTGTGTGTGTCTGTCTCTGTGTGCGTGTCTGTGTGTGCGTGTGTGTGTGTGTGTGTGTACCTGCTGTGTGTAGCTGTAGTTGATCTCTGGTCTTGGTGGAGTCTCTGCAGTGCCTCCTTCCTGCTCGTCCTTTCACAATAAAAGAAAACAAGAGACCATGGGTTCTGCTTCCCAGCTGACCCTTTGCTAAGCCACACCCCGAATACGCAGCTGGCCAATCACAGCGCAGTATAGGTCTCGCTCTAACTGAGGTCGACACTTTCATGAGTCGTTTTCTAGCTTTTTCTGGCTGTATTTTTCTCAGATCTGGTCAAACGCTGTTCCTGCAGCGTCTTGTAATAGTTACAGCAGCTACCCAGAGAGGCTAAAAGGAGAAGGACGATTTATTCTCTTCCCAAAACCTGAAATAAATCCAGAAATGTCGGCTGTGGGTTGTTCCTAATGTGATGTTAGTTAGCTAACGCTGACTAACTTCCTACTGACTGTAACGTAATAAAGTCCTGCTGTTCTGCTTTTTAATGACTGTAATAGTGAACAGAGGCCGACCAGCTGTACAGGAACACTGCTGATCCTTAATACTGTTGTCTTTTGTCTCAATCGTCGGGTGGTTCACTTGTTCTGTGTGATCAGTAGGCTTTAGCTTCTACCTGTTGTCTGACAGCCTGAATAAAACCTTCACATGTACAATGCAACTGCAAAACTGTCTGCTTCTTTCTGAGATCGATTTTTCCAACTAATGTGACAATATTTTTCTGGGAGTGCAGTAATAAGATAGTGGCAGCGCCGACAGTTTGTCGGACTTAGCAACAGTAACTAAGGGGGGCGGGGCTTAGCGAAGGGTCAATTCTCTTCCAAGCATCCCCGGTGGGCGGAAACAAGACTCAAAAGGAAACCACGTGAGGAGAGAAGGAACAAGGAACTATGTTTAAGGAGACGAGACGTCCTCTCGTGAAGCGACGTCCGTTTGATCACTGATGGAGTTTGTGTCTGCACGCGTGCGTTTTCTGTCTGTAGCCGTCACGGTTTCACACCTGCGGATGAAGAACCACCTGCGTTCTGTATTCATACTGAGGCCGATCTCATCATACGGACGCTTTCTCACAGCCGAGTCGGCCTGTTTGATTCCCTGAGATTAGAACATGTTGTTGTACCGAGTCCTGCTCAGAGGCTCAGGATCATTTCTACTGTCACAATGTGTTTACATTATTAATTGATTTTCTGTATTCATTGATAATGTGATTATAGAATAACCCAGAATGTGATCACAGCGTCCTTTGACTTATTAGGCTTAATGTTTCAGGGGAAAAAGAAATGTCACTTCAGCTCAGTTTAAGGGTTTCCTTTAAGTCATCTTCTGATTTCCTTTAAAGAGGAGGTATTCTGCTTTTTGGCTTTTCCCCTCTCCATAGTTATATATTGTTTTTCAAAGGGAGTTCCCATCTCCCACAGAAAACTCTGCTCTGAACTGAAAACAGCTGGTTTGTAGTCCAGCCCTTCACTTCCTTTACTTGTGATGTCACAACGAAAACGCGTCATAAAGCTCGTCAAGCGGCTAGCGGGGTCAGGCACGCCCTCAAACCAAGCTAGTCTGAACGGAGGCCCTTTGGCTTCACTCGCCTTTGTTTGGTTTTCCATGTTGTACCTGCTTCCCTCCGTCGAGGTTCCAAGCGAGCTGAGGGATACTAAAATTCATTGCGTGCGGCTGATAGAGGCCAGCAGCAGAAAGATTTAGATTTTACAGTTTTCACGTTATTTCATCACTAAATCCACTTCTGAGAAGTTGTGAGGTGAGAAATCAGCCGTGTAGATTTCCAATATTGACAGTTTTACGAGAAGTGACGGCGGAACAAAAGTATGAGAAATTGAAACCATGTAAACCTGTTCTGGTACAACCCCTAATTAAGATTTTGAACCTGAAAATGAGCAGAATACCACCTCTTTAACAGAACTCCATACATTTAATTTGCAGGTCACATTACTGGTCACTGCGTTCCATCATCTCAATCAAACCCCTTCTTTGTAGCTCAGCTTTCATTCATTAATTCATCTCTCGGCTCATTTTAGTTACAGCGCCACTGGCTGCTTGCATCAGGTGCAGCTTTCTCACAGTCTTTAGTGCAGTTTAATCATTTACTTTGTTTTATTGTCGTCTATTTGGACTAAACAGTCAGGAACGATCGGCCTCACATCATACTTTATGATAAATGATGTAAAAAGTGTTTCTTGCTGACAGACAGACTCTCCGACTCTTAAATTGTCACCATAATAAAAGTTAATGTGGGAAACAACAGAGAAGGAAATCTGTTGTAATAAATTAGGAAAGTTGTTTGTGCTCCTTTTGTTGTTCAGACCCACAGTGAACGTTTTAACTCGACCGGGAATCAAATATAAAACTTGGCGGAAACACTTTGATGTGTTGTCGGTCTTCACTCTGGTGTGAATCTGCAGTGATGAGTCAGATCAGTCCGATCTGCTGCAGCGTCCAATCAATATAACGGCTATGCAATGAGGGGGCGTGTCAGTCAGTAAAAGACTTCTGTACTCGTGTATCCACGATCCTCTGAGCACAAATAAGAGGGGACGGTTTGCAAGATGGAACAACTTCCTGTTCAAGCGAGGAACAAGGAAATGACAGCGGAATTGAGAAGCACCCCATTTTGTCCTTCCTCCCTCCCTGTCCCTCAAAGCTTCATGACATCACTGATCATGTGACAACCCGTGTTATTTGCCTCGGGCAGTACCATGCCTGGATTTCAGTTGTAACGGTTAATACGTCTCCCTGTACGCCGACGAGCTGCTGCTGTTCCTCCAGAACGCCTCTCCGCTCTACTTTACCCAGACCAGGACCGGGCCTCTGACCCAGCTGGCTCCCTCCTAGCTGGTCTACCTTTGCCGGCAGGTGAAAACCTGTAACACTATTTCAACCTGGAGATCTACAGGGACACGAACATCCTGCAGGTCAGAGGTCAGGTGTGTTACCTGGTTGGTGGAGGGCTCAGATCCAACGTAGACCCCGGAGGTCTGGTAGCTTTGATCTGAAACGGTCCACATTCAGACTTAAGTCACTTCCTGTCTTCGGAAGCTGGACAGTCAGCTAGTTGGACGGTCAGGTACTCACCCTGAGTGATGTAGATGTACTCCTCTGTGTACTCAGCTGACAGAAAACACACACATCAGATACGCTCTGGCTGAAGGGCGGCCATGTTTCTATTGTTTATCTAACTTTTAATGTAATCATGTCCTCACCCTGGTCCTCCACAGTACTCGTGTCCTCCTGGTCCTCCTCTGATGAACAGACAGGGGTGTTTCCAGGTGGAGGTGCAGGTGGGAGGGGGCCTGACCCTCTCTGAACTCTGTAGGAGGAGCCAGGGGGAGGGGGCGGGGCTCCCATGGTTTGGGGGGGTGCCACCGGTGGGCCCTAAGGGAAGAGCGAGATCATACATACATGGTTAATGTTTGTACAACATCATGAGGCTGTTACCCAGATTACAGGCGAGTCCCAGGTCCGAGTCGCTCAGGGGTCTGCAGAGTCTGACCCTCAGTGCCTCAAAGTCCGAGTCTGTAAAGTGAGAGGGACGTTGACTCTCCAACATCACACTCAGGGTCCCAAAATAAGAAGCTAGTGTCCAAAGCAAGCGGGAACCTCCGGGTTTGCAAAGTGAAGCTAGAACTGAAGTAACTTAAACCTGCGTCCTCTCTAGCAGCCAGCAGGGGGCGCCTTAAACCTGCGTCCCCTCCAGCAGCCAGCAGGGGGCGCCTTAAACCTGCGTCCCCTCCAGCAGCCAGCAGGGGGCGCCTTAAACCTGCGTCCCCTCCAGCAGCCAGCAGGGGGCGCCTTAAACCTGCGTCCCCTCCAGCAGCCAGCAGGGGGCGCCTTAAACCTGCGTCCCCTCCAGCAGCCAGCAGGGGGCGCCTTAAACCTGCGTCCCCTCCAGCAGCCAGCAGGGGGCGCCTTAAACCTGCGTCCTCTCTAGCAGCCAGCAGGGGGCGACTCCACCAGCTGCAGAAAGAAGTGTGATTGTATAGAAGTCTGTGAGAAAACGTTTCTACTTCTCAGCTGATTTATTCCCTCAGTAAACACTTTCCTGATGAGTTTATTGCAGATGCACCTTGCTAACCAAGCTAGCTAGCTAGCTCCACCCTCTTGTCCAAACATGGTCACGTGTCCTTCCAAAAAACCAAGATGGCGACGACCACAATGCCAAACTCAAGACGGGTGACATCACGGCGGCTACGCCCACTTATTTTATACCGTCAATGGTCCAAAGTCAAAGTCTCTAACGTGTCCGTACGCGTCTCCGTCATCCCGTCACGTGACGCAGTTTAGCTGTTAAAGTCAAAGTGACAGAGACACAAACTTTGGGACTCAAACTGTATTTTCAGTTCTGCTTCACTTCCTTTAATTACCTTAAGAAGAATTAGTTCTGTAGTTCAATTAAAAAGACAAACCAAATCTTAGTCCTGGACAGTTCGGATCCTCTACCGGAGTTGTTCTGGTTTCTCTCACCTGCAGTGGAGGGAAGACGCCGTCGCTGCCGTCGTCCAGCTGGTAGTACGTGATGGTGGCGTCCAGGTCCGTCTGCTCCTCCGACTCCGCAGAGAAACCAAACTGACACTCTTTATTCAGAGCCGCCAGCTGACGCCGACTGCGCCTGAACAAACAAGAACAAAGTTCTCCTAGAGATGAACAGCGATGGTGAAGAACCACAGCAGAGATTTGTCTGCGACAGCGAGGTGGAACTGTTACTGCGAGGAACACGGGAGGACAGAGAGACGGCGGCGGGAAACAGACTGGGAGTCGACGCAAAAGTAAATACGGAGACATGCAGAGTACAAGTGTAGAAGTGTTATTTACACAGTAAAACAAATGTTAAAAAACTGTCAGCAGCAGCAGCATCGTGTTTCTGCTTCGACTGACTGACAAGAGCCAATCAGGAAGCCAAACGTGAGCGTCATCGTTTCCACCCGTGTGCACTAACACGCTACCCCAGTGTTGAAAACCAAAACGGGGTCAGCGGCGTTTTCAGACTTCACCGTTTTAGTCTGAACAGGAGGTGGAAATGCAGCAGAAGGTCTGTAAATAAAGATGTAGGAGTGTGGGCGGAGCCTGAAGAGACCAACTGAAGCAGCTATGAGAAACAGGGACATTTAGACCTCATTAGAATTAAATATATTCATAAAACCTCAAGTTAAATTATTTAAATACAAAATAGATACAGGAAAATTAAACTAATCAAGTTGTTCTGGTTACCTATTGTCATGTGATTTGACTTAATCGCAGCAAGTGTAGATATTTAAAAAAGAAAATAAATCATTGCGAGTCGACATGTTCACAGATTTAAATCTGTGCTCACCGTGACCTGAAGGTGTAGTTGTCGTAGTCGTGGTAATACCGTCTGCCAGGGTGGTAATAGGTCAACTGTGGACCAATCAGGTGACGGTTCAGGAAACGGGTGGAGCTTCTGACCAGAATCCATGAGACAGGCACACACACACACACACACACACACACACACAGTATCAGTGTGTATTCATGAGGTAGCAGACAGGTGTGTGTGTCAGCAGGTAACACACAGGTGTGTATCAGGTACAAAGTCCCACCTGGAGGCCCCGTAGCGAGGCGGTCTGGCTGTGGGGTGGTGGTGGTGGTGTGGGGGGGCGTAGGGATCGTAAGTCATGGATCCTGGTGATGGGGGAGGAGGCGGGCGGGGGTGACCTCCTGGCTGGAAGCGGGGGGGCAAGCCGGAGGGGGGGGGCCCTCCGTAAGAGGACGGTAACGGCATCAACAGCTCCGCCCCCTTCATTCCACTGCTGCCGCGAGACTTCCTGAAATACCGATGGCGGTGATGACGCTGGCCACGAGAGTCCAAGTCTGAAAGAGACAGGGAGACAGCGAGGGCGGCGTTACCGTCGTCTGGGTACGTCAGGGAGGGCGGCGTTACTTTCGTTTGGGAAGGTCAGGGAGGGCGTTACGCTAGGTGGGGGAGGGCGTCACGGTAGGCCCAGAAGAGAAACCACACCCAGAGGGAAATTAAATCTTAAACAGGTCATTTTTATAACTGATATGAAGAAAATTAACAGTAAATATCTTCAGAGAGCCGGACAGAAGAGTGGATCAGGATCTACGTACCCAGATCTCCTTTTCTAGCAGGAGCAGCAACGTTCCAGGCCGGAACTGGATTCACCGGTTTCAGATCAGTCAGAGGAACCAGGTGTCTGACACACAGAGAGGAAACGTTAAAGGTCAGCTGATCAGTGTTGAAACTGCAGCTCACTGTCTGATCCCTCACTGACACGCATTTCTCCCAAAACCTAAACTGTGACCACTTCCTAAACCAGCTGCTAGGCTTCTGTGAGAGGACCAGTAAACTAAAGAACACGTAGTCCGGTCCATTTGAGTCAGTATCAGGTTTACTTCTCTCCCAGCTCCTCAATGAAGACGGTGACTGCTGAAGAGTGCGTTCCTACTTCCTGGATGAAGGCGTTGTAGTACTTCCCCTTCGGCTCCAGACGCACCTGAAACACACAGACAGGTAACTACAGACGCCTGAGGCTGAAACAGCAAATCAGCTTTCACTTCCTGTCTATTGTCTGTCAGTCGTACAGAAGGAAAGACCTCTAACTGTGCTGCAGCAGCGTCCTTCTCTTCTACAGTCCAAAGGAACATTTCACACAGGACAGCAGAGAATTTAGGTGTTTCAGAGTCAGCAGTAAATAATATCGTGAAGAGATTCAGGGAGACGTCTGTGTGTAAACGGCTTCAGCTAACACAGTCCATGCACTACAGGCGGCGGGCCCCGACCCCGACGCGGCGGCACTACAGGCGGCGGGCCCCGACCCCGACGCGGCGGCACTACAGGCGGCGGGCCCCGACCCCGACGCGGCGGCACTACAGGCGGCGGGCCCCGACCCCGTAGTATTTGCAGTGAGCTTTTGAAGTCGTCAGTGTGGTCGAGGGTTTTTGTTACCTGACACTTGTCTCCGAGGAAGTACTGCCTCCCTGCGAACACCATGTAGTCGGTCTTCTGCATCTCTGAGTCACACAGAGAAACAGAATCTGAAGATCTTTTCTGTCACGTACAGATTTCAAACTCAAATCTTCAGACAAACAAGAAATAAATATTACTGACCAACAATCTGAACCTGAAGTTTCATTGTAAGCTGGTGGCAGGACATTTGCAAACAACAATATAACTTCATTTCTCATCAACGTTTCAAACTTTATGAACCTGTAAGTTCCATCAGGAACCAGGACTCTGTACTTCAGTCGTGGGTTACCTTTGCAGGTGTCCTGCCAGACGTCAAACTCCAGGTTCCTGTAAACCTCTCCGTCCAGAGACTTCATCACTTTGTAAGGAAGAGACAGTCTGGAGGGGGGCGGGGCATCTGCAGGAGGCTGGACAATAAAAACAACGACCAGTCAGGACCCGGGGCCCCAGTCGGGACCCCGGTCAAGACCCGGGAACCTCAGTCAAGACCCGGGGCCCCAGTCGGGACCCCGGTCAAGACCCGGGAACCTCAGTCAAGACCCGGGGCCCCAGTCAGGACCCCGGTCAAGACCCCAGACCTCAGTCAAGACCCGGGGCCCCAGTCGGGACCCAGCACCTTTTCAGCCTCCCTCCCACCTTTGTGTCGTCTGTCCCAGCTCGGAGTTTCTCCTCAGCAGCTCCACCCGGTTCAGACTCGTCCCTGCAGGATAAAACAAACACACAGAGTACAACAAGATGTCCTCATGGCGTTGAAGCGTAACCAGCAGAGCGCCGAAAACAAACAGGAAGTGGCGAGCTGAGGGTGAGAGCGCGGCGACGTCTCCGCTCTAACAGCAGATTACTGTTACATATGAGCCGTGGTGTCATCTCTACATCGTCAGCTTTGTCACAGGTGTGTGTACCTGTGGCCGCGGTCCTCAGGTGTGTCGTAGCCGATGTCGATGTCACTACACATCGATGGGCTGTTTCTATAGCGACGACCTCCGACCTTGAAGACCTCCATGGCCTGACAGAGCTCCGCCTCCTCCAACCCGAACACCTGAGTGTAGAGCAGTTCGTACAGGAGCGCTGCACACGCACACACATCACAACGTCACACACACTCCCTGTAAACCTGTCAATCACTCATCTACCAATCACTGATCAGTACTCACACTGACAGAGGGCGGCGGAGGCGGGGTAACTCCTCGGGTAAACGATGTCATAGTGACCGTTGATGGAGCAACACAGTGTCACCTAGGCAACACAGAAGACTGACAGTCAGTGCTGACCAATTACATCAGAGTTTTAATGAGCCCCCCCCCCCAAACATGGCGTGCAACATGGCGTGCAACATGGCAACGTCCATGGAAGAGGCCTTTGAGTGTTTAAAGCTGATCAGCCAATCACAGCTCAGTCTGCAGGACACAAACTTCACCTTGTCAACGAAGTCGGCCTCCGAGATCACCGTGGCTGGTTTCCCCGGGTAACGGTAGATCAGGAAACAACGCCTGCACGCGCACACACACACACACACGTGAAGCTACAGCGAGCAGCCGTTAGCTTAGCATAAAGACAGGAAAAGGATGACATCATCTGATCACATGATTACTAAACAGCAGGAATAAACAGCTGCCTGCTGCGTTCTGATTGGACCGTTTGAATCTATAAGAAACAATGCGAGGACATCAGTCAGAGTCACTTCTGGTTCTGATCCAGTTCAGACCCTCAGGCTGCTCACTGATGACATCATCACCCAGGTACACTTTCATCCAATAAACACAGACCTTCAATGATTCAGAGCTGCAGAGTCATGTGATCAGTTTCTCACCTGTAGAGCTGAGACAGAGCCTTGATCTCCACCTGACCCACCGTCTCCTGAAACACACACACACGCGCCGTCACACACGGCCACACACAGCTCAGCGTGAGGTCAAAGGTCACGGCCGCTCACCTTGGGGTCCTCCAGACGCTCCAGATATTTCTCAAATGAACCTTCAACAAACTGAAAGAGAAGACGGCGTGTTACCGAGAGACGCTCTGATGATGCGTCCTAACAGTTTCAGCGAGATCAGGAACTTTGTGTTTCCTGTTTCAGCTGAAACCTGATCAACGATGAGTCGGCCGTCATGTTGTGATGATCAGTCAGTTCAGAGTTTGTTGAACCTGCTCGGATCCTGATCAGGTCCCTCAGGGACTCACCGGTTCAAAGTTGCTCCTGTTGGCTCTCATGAAGTTGGCGCAGTCCTGACGGATCCTCTGGTGGTAGTTCTGCGAGAAATACAACTACACACACACACACACACACACCTGTAACCATGACGTCAACCGACCAATCAGCTCACAGTCCAGTTCAGGTTCTGTTGCACCTGATCAAACTGATCCTCACATCATTTACATGTGAACACATAAATATTTAGATAACACGGTCTGACGGCACAGGCCCCCCACGAGCGGGGCCCCACAAGTCACACACCTTCTTCTGGTCGACCAATCGGAAGCTGTTTTACTGCCACGCAAGATAAAGAAAAGCTAAACGATGAATTAACCTGAGACATGAAACCCAGATCCATCAGATCACAGTGACCCACCTAGTCCACCTGACCCACCTGGACCTCCTGACCTACCTAGTCCACCTAGTCCACCTGACCCACCTAGTCCACCTGACCTACCTAGTCCACCTAGTCCACCTGACCCACCTAGTCCACCTGACCCACCTAGTCCACCTAGTCCACCTGACCCACCTGACCCACCTAGTCCACCTGACCCACCTAGTTCCACCTGGACCTCCTGACCTACCTAGTCCACCTGACCCACCTGGACCTCCTAACCTACCTAGTCCACCTAGTCCACCTGACCCACCTGGACCTCCTGACCCACCTGGACCTCCTGACCTACCTAGTCCACCTGGACCTCCTTTAAATCGGGTCCTGGTAGTTTTGAGGGACCCGTTTCCATGGTAACAGAGTCTGGCTCATTCAGAGCTGCTGCACCAAACAGAGTTTACTTTAACCTCTGACCCCGCCGCCGTTAGCTGCGACCTTTAGCCCGGCTCACCTGTTCTGACACGGCCCGGAACAGGCTGGACGCGTCCCGGGCCACCATCTTCCGGTAGAGGCCCAGGCTGCACAGGTACTCGTCCATGTTGACGAAGTACTTCTTCAGGCCTTTCTGCATCCCGCCGCCGGAAAACTCTGCTCAACATTCACGGTAAACTCGGCTAACACGGTCCGCTTCAGACAGCACGAGCCGCCGCCGTGACGCCGCCAGGTGAGTTTAATCAGGTCTGATCAGCGCGCGACTCCCTGCTGCTGCTGAGGCGTTCAGGGACCCGCCGAGGCTCGGACAGAAGAGACTCAACATCTACTCACTGAGCAAACACGGGACCAGTACTGGACTCAAGTACCGGACTCACGCACAAGTTAGAGGTAAATGCAATGGCGCCACCTTGTGGTGAGGACTTCAGGCTGTGATGAAAGTATTATAGATATTTTAGCAGAAATACTGCAAAAAAAACAACTACAGCAATAATAATATATAACAGTACAACAGTCACAGGACACAGAGTACTTTTACTTTAATACTTTAAGTACATGTTCCCGATTATACTCACATACTTTTACTTAAATAACATTTTCAGTGCAGGACTTTTACTTGTATGGTCTTAGTACTTTTACTGCAGTAAAGCATCTGAACACACACACAGTGAGTAAAGGAAGCCTGTTCCTAATTTGTTTAATCAATAAGAAAGAGTTTGCTGTATTTTTAAATTCTATTAGTACTTTCTACTTTTGATACTTAAAGCAGGTACTTTTGTACTCAAGTACTTTTAGTGGAGTTATATTTAGCAAGAGTATCTGTACTTTTACAGGATCTGTGTACTTTGCCCACCCCTGTGGAAAATAAATAATAATAAATATCACACAAAGTATTTAAGTCTGTTATCAGCTAGTTAAAGTACATCTTTAAGCAGGACAACAGGCTGCTTACAGTTTGTCGAGACTAAGAAGACGTCATACATTTGATTACTTTAACAGACAGTATTTTATTTGTCCTGTGACGAGAGATAGCTGATTCTTTTCACAGCTGATTCTTATTCACAAACTGTCTCTGTGTTTGTTTGTCTGCTGCGGACAGAATAAATCTAAACCATTATTTACCACCTGAAGCTTTAATAAAGGAAGTGCATGAATATGTTCAGTTCATCGTGATGAAGAAGATGAAGAGATACTTTATTAATAGATAGTTTTTACACACAGGTCAGAAATATATGCACAAACAGGAGCCATAGCAACCCAGGGAGAGATGTGAGCGTGAGCGAGCAGGCAGGTGAACTGGCACCGAGCTGGATTCAAGCCGGACATCAGGGTTCAGATGCGAGCTGTGTTTGGTCCAGGATGAGAAGAGATTTTATCTTCTATAAGTATAAGAACAGGGGATCTGGGAGTCTCCACCAGAACATGTTGAGCTTCTCTGCGTTCTGGAGATGATGTTTTTAAATTCAGGAGGCCGGTGGTGTTGATTCAGAAACTAATGCAGTACTCAGCAGTTTCTTGTTTTGCACATTTGTTTCTTGTAGATTTAAATTTCTTTTTGTGTAGTTCAACTTTTCTCTAAGCATTTCCATTTTTTCCATTTTTAACAGATGTTTTCAGAAAGTGCTTCTGACATCATGTCCCCAGAGCCCCGGTGGAAACGGCCCCTGCGGGTCTGGATCCGGATCCGACCGGAGGGCTGCTCCGTGGCGGTCTGAGGCTCCCGCCCGGTTTAACATCACATTCACAGAGACAGAAGAAGAAGGTCCTCGCAGTGAATACTGTGGAACTCACTGCCATTGCTTTAGCTCTTAATTGGGTGCTTATGAATTGCATTGGAGGCATAAACAGAGCTGTAGTTGCTTCAAACAGTCAAGCTGCGTTATTGAGCATGAAAACAGGAAAGTCATTCAGACTTGATCTGTTATACAAAACATACCATATACTGTTTCAGCTGCATAGTAAAGATGTTTGTGTTCAGTCTGTCTGGGTCCCTGCCCATGTAGGTGTTGATGGAAACGAAGAGGCGGATATTCTCGCTAAACAGGCCCTGAAATTGGATGTGGTTAATATCAATGTCCCTTTGTGCAAAGCTGAGGGGAAATCTATTATTCAGAGTAAAGTGATTGGGATGTGGCAAGAGCAGTGGGATAGTAATGACACTGGCAGACATCTTTACTGTGTGCAAAGAAACGTGGGAGGGGGTAGGTCTAGGGTGAAGCCGGAGAGAAGAGGCAGCGCTGACACGTTTGAGGTTTGGCCATTCAGGTCTCAACAGATCTTTGTTCCGTATAGGAAACATCAGACAGGAGCCTGTGAGCCAGAAACAGCTGAGCATGTCCTAATAGAGTGCAGTAATTACAGGGAGGAGCGTAACTGTTTAACATCAGTCCTCCATAAAGAAGGGAAAGTGCTTACTTTAGTTAATCTGTATCTGTATCTGTTAAAAACACGGGTTGTTTTACCGTATTTACTACGAGCATATTTATACCTTAGGTGAATATTTCCCTCTGACTGTTCTCGACGACCACACTCCAGTCCGGTAGGTGGCGGTAAATACACCTGAAGTTGCGAACCGCCAGCTAAACTCTAAAAGAAGAAGAAGGTCGGGGTGCGCATGCGCGTCATAACAGCCCGTAGTGGCCGTGGGGGTCACCGTGGTTCAGGCTCAGCCCGGTTCTGTCGGTAACTGAGCGGTCCACATGTTCAGGCTGCTCCTCCGGAGGCTCCGGCCCCTCAGCGGGGCTCCGGGGCTCCTCTCTGCCGGCTCAGCTCGCTCCTCCAGCGGCCTCTCTGCCGCCCGGGTCCGCGGCACCTTCATGGACTACTTCCGGCAGAAACACGGACACCTGCTGGTTCCGTCCTCCCCGGTCCGGCCTCGAGGAGACCCCAGCCTGCTGTTCGTCAACGCCGGCATGAACCAGGTCAGTTTGGACCCGGTCCGGTCCCAGTCCGGTCCAGGTCTGTCCCGGTTTGTTAGCTAGCGATTTCAAAATAAGAGCGCTTCCTGTCAGAGCTGCGCGCGCGCGTGGATACTAGTAGTACTAGTGACAGTACACATGTTTACAGTTTGTCTTGTTTCAGTCTCATTTATTTTCAGCTTGTTAAAGTCGGTTACAACAGAGATCCAGAACCTTTTACTGAGTTCTGGTTCACAGATCAACAGGAACAAGCGGGACTGTCACACCTGTGCTCACCTGTCACACCTGTGCTCACCTGTCACACCCTGTGCTCCCCTGTGCTCCCCTGTGCTCCCCTGTCACACCTGTGCTCCCCTGTGCTCCCCTGTCACACCTGTCACACCCTGTGCTCCCCTGTCACACCTGTGCTCACCTGTCACACCTGTGCTCCCCTGTCACACCCTGTGCTCACCTGTCACACCCTGTGCTCACCTGTCACACCTGTCACACCCTGTGCTCACCTGTCACCCCTGTGCTCACCTGTCACCCCTGTGCTCACCTGTCACACCTGTGCTCCCCTGTGCTCCCCTGTGCTCCCCTGTCACACCTGTGCTCCCCTGTCACACCTGTGCTCCCCTGTCACACCCTGTGCTCACCTGTCACACCCTGTGCTCACCTGTCACACCTGTCACACCCTGTGCTCACCTGTCACCCCTGTGCTCACCTGTCACACCCTGTGCTCACCTGTCACACCCTGTGCTCACCTGTGCTCACCTGTCACACCCTGTGCTCACCTGTCACACCCTGTGCTCACCTGTCACACCTGTGCTCACCTGTCACACCTGTCACACCCTGTGCTCACCTGTCACACCTGTGCTCACCTGTCACACCTGTCACACCCTGTGCTCACCTGTCACACCCTGTGCTCACCTGTGCTCACCTGTGCTCACCTGTGCTCACCTGTCACACCCTGTGCTCACCTGTCACACCCTGTGCTCACCTGTCACACCTGTCACACCTGTGCTCAAGTAGAAGTAAAAAAGTGAAATTTAGCAAACAAATGATGATCTAGGGCTGGACGATACGGCCAAAAATGCTACCACGATAAAAAGTTTCATATCTTCCGATATCAATAATTATCACGATAAGTATCAAATCGTTATTAGGGCCCGAGCACGACCGTGCAAGGTCCCTATTGAATTTGCTCGGATTATATTTTTCTTTTTTCTGCAAGGTAGGCCCAAATGACATGGCCTAAACATACTCGAAAACTCACCAAAATTTGCAAACATGTCAGAACCGGTGAAAAATTTCGTATTCTACAAGTTTCGCACATGGGCGTGGCAAAATGACTCGCTAGCGCCACCTAGAAAATTGGAAATGATTAGCCCCTCGTTCACGTTCAACCTACATGTACGAAATTTTCTGGGGACATGTATCGTATCAAGACGCACAAAAAAGCCTCAAGAACCCATAGCCTAAAGTCAACAGGAAGTCGGCCATTTTGAATTTTACGGCCATTTTTGGATGATTTACACACTTCGTACTTTAACGAACTCCTCCTAGGGATTTAGTCGGATCGACGTCAAATTTCTGCTGTGCCTTCTAAAGGCAGTGACGATGAAAAGTTGTGCTATTTGCGCGTTTTCGTCAATGGGCGTGTCCGTGGCGTCGATGATTCGCCATGAAACAGGAAGTTGTTGTAACTTCAGTGTACATGCTCACATCTGGACCAAACTGTACATGTAGGATGAGAGTCCCGCCCTGAACACATGTACATGCCGACATTCACCCACAGTCATAGCGCCACCTGCTGGCAACAGAAAGTGACCTTTAACGAAGCAGCCCCTGCCGCACGTTTCACCTACGTGCACGAATTTTCTGTGGTACGTGTATCTTGTCCAGACGCACAAAAAAGTCCTTTTTAAATTTTTGTATGCATTTCTGCCTCATTATGCAAATGAGGAGGGGCTGTGTCTCAAGGGGTCATCTTCTCTGCTATTGGTGGACCAGTCAGACTGGAGAGCTCCTACTCTCCCTGCAGACATCAACGATCTTGCCCCTCACACAGTCAGATGGCTTCCTTCAGTGCGCTGAGGTGTTTAACAACTCTGAAGACAATACTACCAGCAATGTCTTCCTTCTCTTTTCATGTAGACGCTCCGACAGACAGTGCTTTCAGTTTGCTGCATGCATGGACACAGAACTGCAGTATAGGGAGAAGCACACGGTCAGCTGGCTGCAGCTAAATCTGGAGTGCACTCGTATTCAATTCTGTATGGTAAATTCAGTTTTAACGGAGCAGAGCGAGCTGACAGGCAGAGTTAGAGACTTTTTCTGTCCGTTTCTCTCTTTACAAAGACGCATGTTGCAGTCAGAGTCTTCTCTGAGATGCGAGCACGACATACAACACAATTTATCAAATTACACAACGGATATACAGTATGAAAATAAGATTGATTGGATTATACTCACAGGACGTATAAAACCTCTTACATGGGTCTATTAAAAGTAAAGTAACACAAAAATGTCAGGGAAATTACTTTACTTAGATTTAAGTACTGCAGTTGTACATTTGAAATACCTTCCTACCTTTCTGATAGGAAGCCTTCTTGAGGTGGTATAAAACATTTCTTCTTATATTCTGATTTGAGTTGTGGACAACTATGACCACATGAATTAAAAAAATTAAACATTTCACTGCCCAAGTCAGCTATAACACAAGTCTTGTTCATCAGACTACATGCTGTACAGTATTTGTGGACAGGATTTATTATGCATTTCTTCTTCTTCGTTGCATGATCTAGAATAATAAGGTGAGAAATGGGTCTGTTCTGAGTTCATCCTGCACTGCAGCAGCTAAAAAAGTCCATTTAATCCCAAAAACGCTTTTCTTTTAGGCAGGCTGGAGCAGAAAACAACTCACCTTTCTCAAGTTGTACAGTAATGTCACATGTGTATGAAGGTGGATCAAACAAGCTAATCTTAAATGTCAAAGTAGAGAGGAGCCTAGTAGGCCTATTTATTTTCATTCATTACACAATATGAATAAGCTATGCAGACAGTTGTAAAGAAAGAACATCTTTTTCTTCTGTTCTCTACTTGTTATAGTTACACAGTATTAGGGGTGTGGGCTGTATTAAAAGTATCCACTGTTCTCCCATGCTCTAACACACAGTAACGATGAAATGTGTGCTGTTCTCACATTCTTCCTCTGTATGTACACATAAACAACAAGGCAGGGAAATATAAAAGGAATTTATTTTATTGTTTGGGTACATTATTGTTCAGTGTACATGCTCACATCTGAAACAAACTTTACGTGCTTGATAACTCTCCCACCCCGCAGACATCTACACGCCAATACCGATTTATATTCATAGCGGCAAGTGCTATGTAGCTCCACATAGGGGACACAGGAAGTGACATATAGCACCTTCATGCGGCGTCATAACCGCGTAGCAAATTCACAGCCGCACCGGCAGAGCTCCAGAATATGCAACTCGGCCGAGTCACGCGCGGACGCGCTTACAAGTGCGAGGGCCCGCCCAACGCTGCTTGCAGCTTTAATTTCTTTTGAGTTTAAAGGCTGATTTTTTTTTTTGTCAACACTTCAAACAGTGATCACTTCACAAACAATGTGATTAAATCTATACAACAAATATGTGTGAGTAAAATTAGGAAATGTTCACCTGTAAATATCAGCTGCAGGAACCAAAGCACAGAGTCCCGGGACCAGCTGTCCCGGGACCAGCTGTCCTGGTACTGCCCTGGGACCAGCTAACCCGGGACAGCTGGTCCCAGGTCAGTCCCAGGACAGCTGGTCCCGGCTGACCCGGGACACGTCTGCTCGAGTAAAAACAGAGTACAGTTTACTGCAAAACGTTCCTTGAGTTCTCGTAACGCAGTACACGTAGCCTGTTGGTACCTCACAACGCCTGCTCTCTGTGGACTCTGGTTCCAGTTTAAGCCGGTCTTCCTGGGGACCGTGGACCCCCGCAGCGAGATGGCCTCGTACCGCCGAGTGGCCAACAGTCAGAAGTGCGTCCGAGCCGGCGGCAAACACAACGACCTGGAGGACGTGGGCCGGGACCTGCACCACCACACCTTCTTCGAGATGCTGGGGAACTGGTCCTTCGGAGACTACTTCAAGGTGGGGGGCGCTTCCTGTTTAGGGGGCGGGGGGCGGAGGAAACTGTTGAGCGTCACATGACGTACTCTGTCTGTGTGTCTGTACAGGAGGAGGCGTGTCAGATGGCGTGGAGCCTCCTCACTGAGCATTATGGGATACCTGCAGACCGCCTGTACGTGTCGTATTTCGCCGGAGACGCGGCGTCGGGTCTTCCTGCCGACCACGAGACGCGGAACATCTGGTTGGACATCGGGTGAGTCCCTGTCCCGCTGTGTGTGGACCCCCTGTCCAGGTCTGAGTCTCTGACGGTCCCGCTCCTCCTCAGGGTCCCTCCGGGTCGCCTCCTTCCGTTCGGCCTGAAGGAGAACTTCTGGGAGATGGGGGACTCGGGCCCCTGTGGCCCCTGCACCGAGATCCACTACGACCATGTGGGAGGACGAGACGCCGCGGCGCTCGTCAACGCTGACAGTCCTGACGTGGTGGAGATCTGGAACCTGGTCTTCATGCAGTACAACAGGTTACTACACCTGGACCTGAACCTGATCCACATAAAACCAGTTCATGCACCAGAACCCGATCCACATAAAACCAGTTCATACACACACCTGGACTAGAACCCGATCCACATAAAACCAGTTCATACACCAGAACCCGATTCACATAAAACCAGTTCATACACACACCTGGACCAGAGCCTGATCCACATAAAACCAGTTCATACACACACCTGGACCAGAGCCTGATCCACATAAAACCAGTTCATACACCAGAACCCGATTCACATAAAACCAGTTCATACACACACCTGGACCAGAGCCTGATCCACATGAAACCAGTTAATATACCAGAACCCGATCCACATAAAACCAGTTCATACACCAGAACCCGATTCACATAAAACCAGTTCATACACACACCTGGACCAGAACCCGATCCACATAAAACCAGTTCATACACACACCTGGACCAGAGCCTGATCCACATAAAACCAGTTCATACACACACCTGGACCAGAACCTGATCCACATAAAACCAGTTAATATACCAGAACCCGATCCACATAAAACCAGTTCATACACACACCTGGACCAGAGCCTGATCCACATAAAACCAGTTCATACACACACCTGGACCAGAACCTGATCCACATAAAACCAGTTCAGCCCAGTATGAACCGCAGTCCGCTGGTGGTTCTGGTCTGCTCCTGGTGTAACGGGTTGTGTTTCGGGGTGTGCTGGGTCAGGGAGGTGGACCAGGGTCTGCAGCTGCTGCCCCAGTTCAGTGTGGATACTGGGATGGGACTGGAGAGACTGGTGAGCGTCCTGCAGGGTCAAAGGTCAAACTACGACACCGACCTCTTCGCCCCGCTGCTCCACGCCATCCACCAGGTACACAGAGTACACAAAGTACACACAACACCAGGTACACAGAGTACACAAAACACCAGGTACAGAGTACACAAAGTACACACAACACCAGGTACACAGAGTACACACAACACCAGGTACACAGAGTACACACAACACCAGGTACACAGAGTACACACAATACCAGGTACACAGAGTACACAAAGTACATACAACACCAGGTACACAGAGTACACAAAGTACACACAACACCAGGTACACAGAGTACATACAATACCAGGTACACAGAGTACACAAAGTACACACAACACCAGGTACACAGAGTACACAAAGTACACACAACACCAGGTACAGAGTACACAAAGTACACACAACACCAGGTACACAGAGTACACACAATACCAGGTACACAGAGTACACAAAGTACATACAACACCAGGTACACAGAGTACACAAAGTACACACAACACCAGGTACACAGAGTACATACAATACCAGGTACACAGAGTACACAAAGTACACACAACACCAGGTACACAGAGTACACACAACACCAGGTACAGAGTACACAAAGTACACACAACACCAGGTACACAAAGTACACACAACACCAGGTACACAGAGTACACACAATACCAGGTACACAGAGTACACAAAGTACATACAACACCAGGTACACAGAGTACACAAAGTACACACAACACCAGGTACACAGAGTACATACAATACCAGGTACACAGAGTACACAAAGTACACACAACACCAGGTACACAGAGTACATACAACACCAGGTACACAGAGTACACAAAGTACACACAACACCAGGTACACAGAGTACACACAGAGTACATACGACACCAGGTACACAGAGTACACACAGAGTACACGAGGACCGTGAGTAGACCTGCTCGTCAGGCCGCAGGCTCTGTGGTTACCTGTGGTCTCTCAGGTGTGGATGGCTCTGATTGACAGCTTCCTGTTGTCGTGGCGATGTGTGTCCTCAGAAGTCGAGGGCGGGGTCGTACGGCGGCAGGACGGGCGCAGCGGACCAGGGGAGGGTGGACATGGCGTACCGAGTGGTAGCTGACCACGTCCGCGCTTTATCGGTCTGCATCGCTGACGGCGTTCACCCGGGCATGTCGGGGGCAGAGTGAGTGTCGACCAATCAGCTGTCGGAACACGATGGACAGCCAATCAGCTGTCAGCCTTCAGATACACAGCTGTTAATAGTAGTGTGTGCCATCCTGCTGCAGTACTGATGTGTACTCTTTGTGTACTTGTTGTGTATCTTCTGTGTATCAGGTTGGTGTTGAGGAGGATCCTGCGGCGGGCGGTCCGGTTCTGTGTCGAGGTCCTTCAGGCTCCTCAGGGGACGCTGGCCAGCCTGGTTCCAACTGTCGTCCACATACTGGTAAAATACATTTCCCATAAACCCTCTGACCAGGAAGGTAATGAAAAACATTTTACATCCGAACGTAAAGGAGAAGAAGAAAAGATCAGAACATCTAGAACGTGCAGGGACCAGATATGGATGGATGGATGGATGGAGGGATTGAGGGATGGATGGATTGATGGATGGATGGATTGATGGATGGAGGGATTGAGGGATGGAGGGATTGATGGATGGATGGAGGGATTGAGGGATGGATGGATTGATGGAGGGATTGAGGGATGGATGGAGGGATTGAGGGATGGATGGAGGGATTGAGGGATGGATGGATTGATGGATGGATGGATTGAGGGATGGATGGATTGATGGATGGATGGAGGGATTGAGGGATGGATGGATGGATGGATGGATGGAGGGATTGAGGAATGGATGGATGGAGGGATGGATGGGTTGATGGATTGAGGGATGGATGGAGGGATTGATGGATTGGATGGATGGAGGGATGGATGGAGGGATTGAGGAATTGAGGGATGGATGGGTTGATGGATGGGATGGATGGATGGATGGAGGGGTTGAGGGATGGAGGGGTTGAGGGATGGATGGATGGATTGAGGGATGGATGGATTGATGGATCGGATGGATGGAGGGATGGAGGGGTTGAGGGATGGAGGGGTTGAGGGATGGATGGATGGATGGATGGATGGATTGGTGGATGGAGGGATGGATTGGTGGATGGAGGGATGGATTGGAGGGAGGGATGGATGGAGGGATGGATGGATGGATTGGATGGATGGATTGAGGGATGCATTGGTGGATGGAGGGATGCATTGGTGGATGGATGGATGGAGGGATTGAGGGATGGATTGGTTGGTGGATGGATGGGTGGGTGGATGGATGGATTGGAGGGAGGGATGTGTGGATGGATGGATTGGTGGAGGGATGGATGGATGGATGGATGGATTGGAGGGATGGGTGGATGGATGGATTGGAGGGATGGATGGATTGGAGGGAGGGATGGATGGATGGATGGATGGAGGAATTGAGGGATGGATGGGTTGATGGATTGGATGGATGGATTGAGGGATGGATGGAGGGATTGATGGATTGAGGAATGGAGGGATGGATGGATGGATGGATGGATGGAGGGGTTGAGGGATGGAGTGGTTGAGGGATGGATGGATGGATGGATGGATTTGATTGAGGGATGGATGGATGGATTGAGGGATGGATGGATTGATGGATCGGATGGATGGAGGGATGGATGGATTGGATGGATGGATGGAGGGGTTCAGGGATGGAGGGGTTGAGGGATGGATGGATGGATGGATTGGT
Organism: Micropterus salmoides; assembly: GCF_014851395.1. Taxonomy (NCBI): domain Eukaryota; kingdom Metazoa; phylum Chordata; class Actinopteri; order Centrarchiformes; family Centrarchidae; genus Micropterus; species Micropterus salmoides. Next base: position 35,415,544 of record NW_024040263.1, on the reverse strand, counting down.
TGGATGGATGGATTGGTGGATGGAGGGATGGATGGATGGATGGATTGGATGGATGGATGGATTGAGGGATGCATTGGTGGATGGAGGGATGCATTGGTGGATGGATGGATGGATTGGAGGGAGGGATGGGTGGATGGATGGATTGGTGGAGGGATGGGTGGATGGATGGATTGGAGGTATGGATGGATTGGAGGGAGGGATGGATGGATTGGTGGATGGATGGATGGATTGGTTGATGGATGGATGGATGGGTGGATGAAGGGATGGATGGATTGGAGGGAGGGATGGGTGGATGGATGGATGGATGGATTGGTTGATGGATGGATGGATGGATTGGAGGGAGGGATGGATGGATGGATTGGATGGATGGATTGAGGGATGCATTGGTGGATGGAGGGATGCATTGATGGATGGATGGAGGGGTTGAGGGATGGATTGGTTGGTGGATGGATGGGTGGGTGGATGGATGGATTGGAGGGAGGGATGTGTGGATGGATGGGTTGGTGGAGGGATGGGTGGATGGATTGGTGGAGGGATGGGTGGATGGATGGATTGGAGGGAGGGATGGATGGATTGGAGGGAGGGATGGATGGATGGATGGGTGGAGGGAGGGATTGGTGGATGGATGGATGGATTGGAGGGAGGGATGGATGGATTGGTGGATGGATTGGAGGGATTGGTGGATGGATTGGTTAATGGATGGATGGATTGGAGGGAGGGATGGATGGATTGGTTAATGGATGGATGGATTGGTTGATGGATGGATGGATTGGAGGGAGGGATGGATGGATTGGAGGGAGGGATGGATTGGAGGGAGGGATGGATTGGTTAATGGATGGATGGATTGGTTAATGGATGGATGGTTTGGAGGGAGGGATGGATGGATTGGAGGGAGGGATGGATTGGTTAATGGATGGATGGTTTGGAGGGAGGGAGGGATGGATTGGTTAATGGATGGATGGATTGGTTAATGGATGGATGGTTTGGAGGGAGGGATGGATGGATTGGAGGGAGGGATGGATTGGTTAATGGATGGATGTTTGGAGGGAGGGATGGATGGATTGGTTAATGGATGGATGGATTGGTTAATGGATGGATGGTTTGGAGGGAGGGATGGATGGATTGGTTGATGGATGGATGGATTGGTTGATGGATGGATGGATTGGAGGGAGGGATGGATGGATTGGTGGATGGATGGATTGGATGGATTGATGGATTGACTTCCTGTGCTGCAGGGGGACGTGTATCCGGAGCTGCACAGGGAGGTGGACCGGGTGAGTACCATAGTGCAGAACATGTTGTGGATCACGTGCGGGGGGAGTGGACTCCTCCTGATGGGTTTACTGGACAGGAAGTTGTCATCAGCAGGGGTCGACTGACAGCCGGTGTTCTTTCAGATTGTGGACGTCATCAACGAGAACGAGGCTCACTTCCTGTCGTCTCTGCAGCAGGGCAGCAGGCTGATCCACCGGACGCTCAGCAAGAAGGACTACAAACATGGAGTCTTTCCCGGTCAGTTTCCCAGGGTTCCACGCTGTCAGAGGTCTCAGTGTGTGACCCAGCTGTGGTCTGTTGAGTCATACTCCTGCGTAGGGGCTACGTGCGTACCTACGCCGTAGGCTACGCACATTGCCAGGCATTTATACCTGTGCGTAGGCGTGTCCGTCATTCTGCAATTACACCCCCAAACACTAGTCTGCAGCAGCGCTACAGCTTCCACTGTGCTGACTTTTCCCGGCCGAGCAGGCTAACTTCCGGTTTAGCGCTCCGCTAACATGAATGGGGGTAAAAAACACGTGGCTGGTGTCATTTCGCTTGGGTTGTGATTCTCAAATGTATCGATCCACCGTGTTACAGCCGCCGTTTTGGTGCTGATGCTGCTGAATGTTTAGCTCAAGTTAAACACGCGTCATTCACTTGGCTGATTTACTGTTTATCTGACAGGGACAGCGCACACCAGAGTTAGCTAGCTGCTAATTTGCATCTGTTGTCCCTGGGCAGACAAAACAAAAGAAAGGACACAAAACCACAAATGCACTACATAAAATAACAAAATACATTCTGTCCATCAACGTGGAATTAATAAAAACTCACTGGTCACAAATGGTGACACTCCTGTGGTGATTTTAGCCAAAGCCTGAGGCTGGCTTTAACCACCGCCAAACGTCCTGAGTGTTTGTGGGTTTGGAATTCCACTTTCCCTCTACGGTAACAGAGAAAGGCGATTGACCGAAGGCTGTCTTTCTAAATTGCGGTAACTAGTAGCGGCTCTAGTTCAGGTTCTCGGGCCTCCGCAGGGGGCTCTGAACAGCTTCAGGGGAGGCTCAGTGAACGGAAGTGAAACAATATCTCATCACTGATTGCGTCAGTTATCAAAAGGAGATCACACAGAACAGGCTGCATGAGTGAGAGCTCAGAGTAGATTCTGGGACCCGTTTCCCCCCATCAGAGTCTGAAAGAGATCAAAGCCTCAGGACGGAGCTTTTTAAAACCATTTGCCGCAGTCAGAAGTGGTGGAGATGGATAAGACTATGCCTGTGGTGTTCAGTCCCCCACTGTGATCCATCCTGAGCAGGACTCTTAACCCCTCGTAGCTCCAGAGGCGTGCGACCTCAGACATGTATAGCAATTGTAAGTCGCTTTGGATAAAAGCGTCAAATAAATGTAAATGATCAAATGATCAGAAGTTCTGTCAAACAGCAGTATCAGGCTATTCTGGCTCACATGTTGAAAGTCTATGGGATCAGATAATAGGTGTGTTCAAGATGATGCCGGCTGACTTTCGCCGACTTGATTGTCTAACACGAGCTGCAGGTGACAGCGGGGGCGGGGAATAAAAACGGCGCCGGTCGGACACATTCTACCTGCATCAACTTGCTGTGAGCTGAGATCATTGATCTCAGGCGATAGTGAGGTTCCCTGCAGCCGCCTTGCTCCCGCGAGTCATGTGACATGGGGACGTTTTGCAGCGAACCAGCATGCCTTATTTTAAGTCCAGCACCCTTAACGTTAAGTCAGCTCAGACGCTCCTACTGTAATCACGGTCCCAGAGGCGTCCAGGAACTGAGCGAGACTTACCAAGATGCGGTGGGGGGGCCCCGTTTCCCAAGCTTGGTCTGAGGGGAGGCCCCCAGTCTCAGACAGTGAAAACCCCTGCTCTAGTTCTGCTGGCCATGCATCCTCTGAGAGGAGGGGGTGCGAGATGATGCATCGGAATAAAGATGATTTCAAGATGTTACGTGATGATAATCCTCAGGATGCTTTAGTACTTTTAGAATTTGTCTGTAGAGCGAGATGATGGGCTTGAGCCTAGTCACACCTGCCTGTGACCAGGATGTTACACAGGTGACAGATGGGAAAAATCATTGTGTGAACAACAAGTTTTGCAGCAAACGGTGACAAATGATGTGTAATACTCTTAAAAGTGTTCAGATTAAAGTTAACAGTCTGGATGACTACTAGCTTGTATCAATTCTAATGCCTAAATATTTAGACGTGATGACTTCACATCTAAGTACTTTATAAATCCTCGCTGGGAACTGTTTTAAGGGTCAAACAGGAATTTGCCAGCCAATCCCACGCCTTGCTCATCGAAGCTGTAGGTTTGGCTGCAGCATGTTCTTTCAGTCAATGTTTTCTTTTAACTCCAAACTCCATCTCACAGTTCAGAGCAGCACACGGGACAGAAACAGACCTAACTTTCAGTTCCTGCAGAAGTTTGAAACGTTGTCCCGGAGGAAGTCCAGTTAAACGTGGCGTGTGTGTGTTTCTAACAGCCTCGGTGGCCTGGTCTCTGCACAGGGACCTGGGTTTCCCTCTGGACCTGGTGGACCTGATGTTGGAGGAGAGAGGAGTCCAGGTGGACCGTCAGGAGCTGGACCGCCTGATCGCAGAGAACCACAAGGTGAAGAGACAGAGGGCTTTTATTGTGAAGGAGACGGAGGGCTCTTACTGTGAAGGAGACGGAGGGCTCTTACTGTGAAGGAGACGGAGGGCTTTTATTGTGAAGGAGACGGAGGGCTCTTACTGTGAAGGAGACGGAGGGCTCTTACTGTGAAGGAGACGGAGGGCTTTTATTGTGAAGGAGACGGAGGGCTCTTACTGTGAAGGAGACGGAGGGCTCTTACTGTGAAGGAGACGGAGGGCTCTTACTGTGTAGATAGCTGTGTGTTGGTGACGTAATGCAGCACCTGTCTCTCTGTCTCTCAGGTGAGGTCTGACCTTCATGGCGCCCAGCCTCAGGTGGCGGTGGACGTCCTCAGCCTGGCAGAGCTGCAGCGGCTCGGAGTTCCTCACACTGACGACAGCCTGAAATACCGGTACAGACTGGAGCAGGACAGATACGGTACGACCTGGACAGGTAACACCCCTGTCCAGAACCACGCGCTGCAGATTCCTCACCTGAGCCTCTGAGTCCAGGTCAGACAGGTAACCCTTGTTTGTCCTCCCCCCAGTGTTCCCAGCATGCCGTGCAACAGTGCTGGCTCTGTATGACGGTCAGACTCTGGTGTCCGAGGTCAGTGAGGGACAGCGCTGCGGCGTCATCCTGGATCAAACCTGTTTCTACTCTGAGCAGGGGGGGCAGTCACATGACCAGGGCTACTTCACCCGGGACGGACTGCAGGTCAGCTGACCGCTCAGAGGGGAAATGCATCATGGGAAGTTGACCTGTTTTGTTTCCAGGTGAGGTCTGACTCCAGCTGTGTGTCTCACAGGACATCCTGTACCCTGTGGAGGCCGCGGTCCAGGCGGGAGGGTACGTGGTCCATCAGGTGACTGCGGCCGAAAGCCTGAAGACTGGAGACCAGGTCCAGCTATACCTGGACCAGGTGAACACCAAGCACACGTGTGGTATTACAGACTTCTGACAGAGCTGTTTAAATCCAGCACGGTCGGATCAAAGCTAGGGCGGAGCTAGACTGTCAGCACAGTGGGGGCGGAGCTAGACTGTCAGCACAGTGGGGGCGGAGCTAGACTGTCAGCACAGTGGGGGCGGAGCTAGACTGTCAGCACAGTGGGGGCCTCTGTGCTGATCGCAGCCACTCTAGTCAATGCTTGTGCAACCATTTTCAAAATAAAATACCCGATCGTATATCAACAATAAAGACAGTTTAAAGAGGCCGAAAAGACAAACAATTTAACTACGTATCTACTTAGCAGAAGGTCAAAAAGCAAGAACTTATCACTAAATCAACAAAATGTTGAAAACATGTCTGCAAAATCAGGCAAAACGCTCTTATTCTGAAAGCAGGTCACACAGAGCTGTGAAGAAGGAAGCAGAAGCACAAAAAGGACGTATTAAAAACAAGTCATTAACGTTGGCAGGCTGCACGCTGCGCTGCTGAAACACTTCGGCTGCCACTGGAAGTTGAGGACGGAACTAAACCGCGGCGCACACGCCGCCTGTGTGAGTCCAGGGTGAGCAGCCTAAGTCAGTCCCTTAGAATTCCCATGATGCATGGCGGTGAAGGGAGTTTTGTTAAAATTAGCTAATAAGTCTACTATTTGTTTGAATTCCAAAAGTTACTTTGTGATTTATGTTTTTTTAAATGTTTTGAATTTAGTGTTTTTTGTTGATAACGGTCATTCTTGTGGTGTTTTTTGATGCAGGCTGCAGTCTGTGGGTTTACTATTGAAACCAGGAGTGAAGAGCCTGTTTCGTTTGATAAGAACGGCTGCACTGACCTCCCACCAAGGAAAGCAATTTTCTTGCACGGCCGTGTCTACAAGCGAATGACAATGCATTTGCGCCCATGCTGGGGGCCCCTACCTAGCCGGGGCCCTGGGTCGGCCGCCCCCATGCACCCACGCTATCTCTGCTAATGACAGCTACAGAAATGTGTCCTTAGACTGACGGGAATCAGTGTCCACTGCTGAACGCTGGAACCACGGTTCCCAAACACGACACGTTCTGTCCTACTCTCATCTGAAACACTCAGAAAAGCTCTCGACTCAGTCTCTGTAGTACACAGTTATTACATTATAACCACCTAAACTTAGTACCTCCAAACTCTGACCTCTCTGGTTTTTAGTGCGCGATGCCGTGACTTCCTCTCTGTCATCTCACAGTCTGGTAAAATCCGTTTACTCGCTTGAAGTCGAGCATTTCGGCCATTTTGAATCCGCTTTGGCTGCTCGTCTCTTTTCCTCCTGATTCACTGACCACATTTACGAACCAGTCAGCAGCTTAGCGTGAATTTCCTGAATGTCTTTGTGTTAATGAGCTCAGGATGTGTGGACACGTACCACCCAACAGTTTTACAATAGATCATTTGTCACTGAGACAGGTCTGCACAGGAAGCTGTCAGTAACATTAACAAGATAACATCAGAGCGGTGCACACGTGATGTCCCCGAAACAAAATGCATTGTCTCGTAGGACATGAAGAATTAATAGGTCATTTATGGACTCTGGATTTTTATATATTGAACACATATTGATTTACTGAAATGGACCCTGGACCCTCAGGACGCATCAAGACATACAGGAGAGGAATAAAGCTCTGCTGACGTGGACAATGAGATAAAGAAATAGGGAACACACATATCACAAAGATCCCAGTGGATAGAACTTAAAACATCTTATTACTGGAGAAAGTAACGACTTACATGTGATTTATATTTCTGTTAATAAAGCAGGTAAACGCCTTCAGCAGTCAGACAGGTGGTGAAGAGACAGCCTGTGAAAAAGTGCTGGATCTGTCCATTTATTAAAGTATAAAGAGGTGAACTGAGTCCAGGTGTGGCTCAGGTGAGTTTATTTCACTGTGGTGTCTCTGTGTGTCCTCAGGTCCACAGGTTGTCCTGCATGGTGAACCACACAGCGACTCACGTCCTGAACTTTGCTCTGAGGGAAGTTCTGGGTCTCTCAGTTAAGCAGAGAGGATCTCATGTGTCAGCTGATCGCCTCCGCTTCGACTTCAGTGTCAAGGTCAAACATCTAACCACCAACAAGCCAGTCAATAACCAACCAGTAACTAATCAGTAACTAATCAGTAACCAACCAGTAATCAACTAGTAACCAGTCAGTAACCAGTCAGTAACCAGTCAGTAACTAACCAGTAACCAGTCAGTAACCAACCAGTAACCAGTCAGTAACCAACCAGTAACCAGTCAGTAACCAACCAGTAATCAACTAGTAACCAACCAGTAACCAACCAGTAACCAGTCAGTAACCAGTCAGTAACTAACCAGTAACCAACCAGTAACTAATCAGTAACTAATCAGTAACCAACCAGTAATCAACTAGTAACCAGTCAGTAACCAGTCAGTAACTAACCAGTAACCAGTCAGTAACCAACCAGTAACCAGTCAGTAACCAACCAGTAACCAGTCAGTAACCAACCAGTAATCAACTAGTAACCAACCAGTAACCAGTCAGTAACCAGTCAGTAACTAACCAGTAACCAACCAGTAACCAGTCAGTAACCAGTCAGTAACTAACCAGTAACCAATCAGTAACCAGCCAGTAACCAGTCAGTAACCAACCAGTAACCAGTCAGTAACAAACCAGTAACCAACCAGTAACCAGTCAGTAACCAACCAGTAACCAGTCAGTAACCAACCAGTAACCAGTCAGTAACCAACCAGTAACCAGTCAGTAACCAGTCAGTAACAAACCAGTAACCAGTTAGTAACAAACCAGTAACCAGTCAGTAACAAACCAGTAACCAGTCAGTAACCAACCAGTAACCAGTCAGTAACAAACCAGTAATCAGTCAGTAACCAACCAGTAACCAGTCAGTAACCAACCAGTAACCAGTCAGTAACCAACCAGTAATCAACTAGTAACCAACCAGTAACCAGTCAGTAACCAGTCAGTAACTAACCAGTAACCAACCAGTAACCAGTCAGTAACCAGTCAGTAACTAACCAGTAACCAATCAGTAACCAGCCAGTAACCAGTCAGTAACCAACCAGTAACCAGTCAGTAACAAACCAGTAACCAGTCAGTAACCAACCAGTAACCAGTCAGTAACCAACCAGTAACCAGTCAGTAACCAGTCAGTAACCAGTCAGTAACAAACCAGTAACCAGTTAGTAACAAACCAGTAACCAGTCAGTAACAAACCAGTAACCAGTCAGTAACCAACCAGTAACCAGTCAGTAACAAACCAGTAACCAGTCAGTAACAAACCAGTAACCAGTCAGTAACCAACCAGTAACCAGTCAGTAACCAACCAGTAACCAGTCAGTAACCAGTCAGTAACTAACCAGTAACCAGTCAATAACCAATCAGTAACCAATCAGTAACCAGCCAGTAACCAATCAGTAACCAGCCAGTAACCAGTCAATAACTAACCAGTAACCAGTCAGTAACCAACCAGTAACCAGTCAGTAACCAACCAGTAATCAACTAGTAACCAACCAGTAACCAGTCAGTAACCAGTCAGTAACTAACCAGTCAGTAACTAACCAGTAACCAATCAGTAACCAGCCAGTAACCAGCCAGTAACCAGCCAGTAACCAACCAGTAACCAGTCAGTAACCAGTCAGTAACCAACCAGTAACCAGTCAGTAACCAGTCAGTAACCAACCAGTAACCAGTCAGTAACCAGTCAGTAACCAGTCAATAACCAATCAGTAACCAGTCAGTAACCAGTCAGTAACCAACCAGTAACCAGTCAGTAACCAACCAGTAACCAGTCAGTAACCAGTCAGTAACCAGTCAGTAACCAACCAGTAACCAGTCAATAACCAGTCAGTAACCAGCCAGTAACCAGTCAGTAACCAGCCAGTAACCAGCCAGTAACCAGCCAGTAACCAGCCAGTAACCAGTCAGTAACCAGCCAGTAACCAGTCAGTAACCAACCAGTAACCAGTTAGTAACTAACCAGTCAGTAACAAACCAGTAACCAGTCAGTAACAAACCAGTAACCAGTCAGTAACCAGTCAGTAACAAACCAGTAACCAGTTAGTAACAAACCAGTAACCAGTCAGTAACAAACCAGTAACCAGTCAGTAACCAGTCAGTAACCAGTCAGTAACAAACCAGTAACCAGTCAGTAACAAACCAGTAACCAGTCAGTAACAAACCAGTAACCAGTCAGTAACCAGTCAGTAACTAACCAGTAACCAGTCAGTAACAAACCAGTAACCAGTCAGTAACAAACCAGTAACCAACCAGTAACCAGTCAGTAACCAACCAGTAACCAGTTAGTAACAAACCAGTAACCAACCAGTAACCAGTCAGTAACCAACCAGTAACCAGTTAGTAACAAACCAGTAACCAGTCAGTAACAAACCAGTAACCAACCAGTAACCAGTCAGTAACCAACCAGTAACCAGTTAGTAACAAACCAGTAACCAGTCAGTAACAAACCAGTAACCAGTCAGTAACCAGTCAGTAACCAGTCAGTAACCAGTCAGTAACCAACAAACCAACCAGTCAATAACCAACCAGTAACTAATCAGTAACCAATCAGTACCCAACCAGTAACCAGCCACCAACCAGTAAGCAACCAGTAAACAACCAGTGTGCGGTGTGCGTGCAGCTGGACAGGTGATGCCTCTGACTGTTACCGTCTGTCTGTTTGTCCTCTTCAGGGTTCACTGAGCGTTTCTCAGCTGCAGCAGGTAGACAGGTGTGTTAACGACATCATCTCAGCCAATCAGATTGTCTACAGCCAGGAGCTCCCTCTGCAGACGGCCAGGTGCATCCACGGCCTGAGGACAGTGGACGAGGTGACTGACTGTCTGCAGATGGACTGTCTGTCTGTCTGTCTGTCTGTCTGCAGGTGTACTGTCTGTCTGTCTGTCTGTCTGTCTGCAGGTGGACTGTCTGTCTGTCTGCAGGTGGACTGTCTGTCTGTCTGCAGGTGGACTGTCTGTCTGTCTGCAGGTGGACTGTCTGTCTGTCTGTCTGTCTGTCTGTCTGTCTACAGGTGTACTGTCTGTCTGTCTGTCTGTCTGCAGGTTTACTGTCTGTCTGTCTGTCTACAGGTGTACTCTCTGTCTGTCTGTCTGTCTACAGGTGTACTCTCTGTCTGTCTGACTGACTGTCTACAGGTGTACTCTCTGTCTGTCTACAGGTGTACTGTCTGTCTGTCTGACTGACTGTCTACAGGTGTTCTGTCTGTCTGTCTGACTGACTGTCTACAGGTGTACTGTCTGTCTGTCTGACTGACTGTCTACAGGTGTTCTGTCTGTCTGTCTACAGGTGTTCTGTCTGTCTGTCTACAGGTGTACTGTCTGTCTGTCTGTCTGCAGGTGTTCTGTCTGTCTGTCTGTCTGTCTGTCTGTCTGCAGGTGGACTGTCTGTCTGTCTGTCTGTCTGTCTGTCTACAGGTGTACTGTCTGTCTGTCTGTCTGTCTGCAGGTGGACTGTCTGTCTGTCTGTCTGTCTGTCTGTCTACAGGTGTACTGTCTGTCTGTCTGTCTGTCTGCAGGTGTACTGATTGTCTGTCTGTCTGTCTGTCTACAGGTGTACTGATTGTCTGTCTGTCTGTCTGCAGGTTTACTGTCTGTCTGTCTGTCTACAGGTGTTCTGTCTGTCTGTCTGCAGGTGTTCTGTCTGTCTGTCTACAGGTGTACTGTCTGTCTGTCTACAGGTGTACTGTCTGTCTGTCTGTCTGCAGGTGTTCTGTCTGTCTGTCTACAGGTGTACTGTCTGTCTGTCTGACTGACTGTCTGCAGGTGTACTGTCTGTCTGTCTACAGGTGTACTGTCTGTCTGTCTGTCTGCAGGTGTTCTGTCTGTCTGTCTACAGGTGTACTGTCTGTCTGTCTGACTGACTGTCTGCAGGTGTACTGTCTGTCTGTCTGTCTGCAGGTGTACTGTCTGTCTGTCTGTCTGCAGGTGTACTGTCTGTCTGTCTGACTGACTGTCTGCAGGTGTACTGTCTGTCTGTCTGTCTACAGGTGTACTGTCTGTCTGTCTGACTGTCTGTCTGCAGGTGTACTGTCTGTCTGTCTGACTGTCTGTCTGCAGGTGTACTGTCTGTCTGTCTGACTGACTGTCTGCAGGTGTTCTGTCTGTCTGTCTACAGGTGTACTGTCTGTCTGTCTGACTGACTGTCTACAGGTGTACTGTCTGTCTGTCTGACTGACTGTCTGCAGGTGTTCTGTCTGTCTGTCTGCAGGTGTACTGTCTGTCTGTCTGTCTACAGGTGTACTGTCTGTCTGTCTGACTGTCTGTCTGCAGGTGTACTGTCTGTCTGTCTGACTGACTGTCTGCAGGTGTACTGTCTGTCTGTCTACAGGTGTACTGTCTGTCTGTCTGACTGACTGTCTGCAGGTGTACTGTCTGTCTGTCTGACTGACTGTCTGCAGGTGTACTGTCTGTCTGTCTGTCTGTCTGTCTGCAGGTGTACTGTCTGTCTGTCTGTCTGACTGTCTACAGGTGTACTGTCTGTCTGACTGTCTGCAGGTGTACTGTCTGTCTGTCTGACTGACTGTCTACAGGTGTACTGTCTGTCTGTCTGTCTGCAGGTGTACGGTCTGTCTGTCTGACTGTCTACAGGTGTACTGTCTGTCTGTTTTTCTGCAGGTGGACTGTCTGTCTGTCTGTCTGACTGTCTGCAGGTGTACGGTCTGTCTGTCTGTCTGTCTGCAGGTGTACTGTCTGTCTGTCTGACTGACTGTCTACAGGTGTACTGTCTGTCTGTCTTTCTGTCTGTCTGTCTGCAGGTGTACTGTCTGTCTGTCTGTCTGTCTGTCTACAGGTGTACTGTCTGTCTGTCTTTCTGACTGACTGTCTATAGGTGTACTGTCTGTCTGTCTGTCTGCAGGTGGACTGTCTGTCTGTCTACAGGTGTACTGTCTGTCTGACTGACTGTCTACAGGTGTACTGCCTGTCTGTCTTTCTGACTGACTGTCTATAGGTGGACTGTCTGTCTGTCTGTCTGTCTTCAGGTGGACTGTCTGTCTGTCTGACTGTCTGTCTACAGGTGTACTGCCTGTCTGTCTGTCTGTCTGACTGACTGTCTATAGGTGTACTGTCTGTCTGTCTGTCTGTCTGTCTTCAGGTGGACTGTCTGTCTGTCTGACTGTCTGTCTACAGGTGGACTGCCTGTCTGTCTGTCTGACTGACTGTCTATAGGTGTACTGTCTGTCTGTCTGTCTGTCTGTCTTCAGGTGGACTGTCTGTCTGTCTGACTGTCTGTCTACAGGTGGACTGCCTGTCTGTCTGTCTGACTGACTGTCTATAGGTGTACTGTCTGTCTGACTGTCTACAGGTGGACTGCCTGTCTGTCTGTCTGTCTGCAGGTGGACTGTCTGTCTGTCTGTCTACAGGTGGACTGTCTGTCTGTCTGTCTACAGGTGGACTGTCTGTCTGCAGGTGGACTGTCTGTCTGTCTGTCTACAGGTGGACTGTCTGTCTTTCTGTCTGCAGGTGGACTGACTGTCTGTCTGTCTGTCTGCAGGTGGACTGACTGTCTGTCTGTCTGTCTGCAGGTGGACTGACTGTCTGTCTGTCTGTCTACAGGTGTACTGTCTGTCTGTCTGTCTGTCTTCAGGTGGACTGTCTGTCTGTCTGTCTGTCTGTCTGCAGGTGGACTGTCTGTCTGTCTGTCTGTCTGCAGGTGGACTGTCTGTCTGTCTGTCTGTCTGTCTACAGGTGGACTGTCTGTCTGTCTGTCTGCAGGTGGACTGTCTGTCTGTCTGTCTGCAGGTGTACTGTCTGTCTGTCTTCCTGCAGGTGGACTGTCTGTCTGCAGGTGGACTGTCTGTCTGCAGGTGGACTGTCTGTCTGTCTGTCTGTCTTTCTGTCTGCAGGTGGACTGACTGTCTGTCTGTCTGTCTGCAGGTGGACTGTCTGTCTGTCTGACTGACTGTCCTCAGGTGTACTGTCTGTCTGTCTGACTGACTGTCTACAGGTGTACTCTCTGTCTGTCTGACTGACTGTCTGTCTACAGGTGGACTGTCTGTCTGTCTGTCTGACTGACTGTCTACAGGTGGACTGTCTGTCTGTCTGTCTGTCTTTCTGTCTGCAGGTGGACTGACTGTCTGTCTGTCTGTCTGCAGGTGGACTGTCTGTCTGTCTGACTGACTGTCTACAGGTGTACTGTCTGTCTGTCTGACTGACTGTCTACAGGTGTACTCTCTGTCTGTCTGACTGACTGTCTGTCTACAGGTGGACTCTCTGTCTGTCTGTCTGACTGACTGTCTACAGGTGTACTGTCTGTCTGTCTGACTGACTGTCTACAGGTGTACTCTCTGTCTGTCTGTCTGTCTGTCTGCAGGTGTACTGTCTGTCTGTCTGACTGACTGTCTACAGGTGTACTCTCTGTCTGTCTGTCTGTCTGTCTGCAGGTGTACTGTCTGTCTGTCTGTCTGTCTGTCTGTCTGCAGGTGTACTGTCTGTCTGTCTGACTGACTGTCTGCAGGTGTACTGTCTGTCTGACTGACTGTCTACAGGTGTACTGTCTGTCTGACTGACTGACTGTCTACAGGTGTACTCTCTGTCTGTCTGTCTGCAGGTGTACTGTCTGTCTGTCTGACTGACTGTCTACAGGTGTACTGTCTGTCTGACTGACTGACTGTCTACAGGTGTACTCTCTGTCTGTCTGTCTGCAGGTGTACTGTCTGTCTGACTGACTGTCTACAGGTGTACTGTCTGTCTGTCTGACTGTCTGTCTACAGGTGTACTGCCTGTCTGTCTGTCTGACTGACTGTCTATAGGTGTACTGTCTGTCTTTCTGTCTGCAGGTGGACTGTCTGTCTGTCTGTCTGTCTGCAGGTGGACTGTCTGTCTGTCTGTCTGTCTGCAGGTGGACTGTCTGTCTGTCTGACTGACTGTCTACAGGTGGACTGCCTGTCTGTCTGTCTGCAGGTGGACTGTCTGTCTGTCTGTCCGTCTGCAGGTGGACTGTCTGTCTGTCTGTCTGTCTGCAGGTGGACTGTCTGTCTGTCTGACTGACTGTCTACAGGTGGACTGTCTGTCTGTCTGTCCGTCTGCAGGTGGACTGTCTGTCTGTCTGTCTGTCTGCAGGTGGACTGTCTGTCTGTCTGACTGACTGTCTACAGGTGGACTGTCTGTCTGTCTGTCTGCAGGTGGACTGTCTGTCTGCAGGTGGACTGTCTGTCTGTCTGTCTACAGGTGGACTGTCTGTCTGTCTGACTGACTGTCCTCAGGTGTACTGTCTGTCTGTCTGACTGACTGTCTACAGGTGTACTCTCTGTCTGTCTGTCTGACTGACTGTCTACAGGTGTACTCTCTGTCTGTCTGTCTGTCTGCAGGTGTACTGTCTGTCTGTCTGACTGACTGTCTACAGGTGTACTCTCTGTCTGTCTGTCTGTCTGTCTGCAGGTGTACTGTCTGTCTGTCTGACTGACTGTCTGCAGGTGTACTGTCTGTCTGACTGACTGTCTACAGGTGTACTGTCTGTCTGACTGACTGACTGTCTACAGGTGTACTCTCTGTCTGTCTGTCTGCAGGTGTACTGTCTGTCTGTCTGACTGACTGTCTACAGGTGTACTGTCTGTCTGACTGACTGACTGTCTACAGGTGTACTCTCTGTCTGTCTGTCTGCAGGTGTACTGTCTGTCTGACTGACTGTCTACAGGTGTACTGTCTGTCTGTCTGACTGTCTGTCTACAGGTGTACTGCCTGTCTGTCTGTCTGACTGACTGTCTATAGGTGTACTGTCTGTCTTTCTGTCTGCAGGTGGACTGTCTGTCTGTCTGTCTGTCTGCAGGTGGACTGTCTGTCTGTCTGTCCGTCTGCAGGTGGACTGTCTGTCTGTCTGTCTGCAGGTGGACTGTCTGTCTGTCTGACTGACTGTCTACAGGTGGACTGCCTGTCTGTCTGTCTGCAGGTGGACTGTCTGTCTGTCTGACTGACTGTCTACAGGTGGACTGTCTGTCTGTCTGTCTGCAGGTGGACTGTCTGTCTGCAGGTGGACTGTCTGTCTGTCTGTCTACAGGTGGACTGTCTGTCTGTCTGTCTGTCTTTCTGCCTGCAGGTGGACTGACTGTCTGTCTGTCTTTCTGCAGGTGGACTGTCTGTCTTTCTGACTGTCTACAAGTGGACTGTCTTTCTGTCTGTCTGCAGGTGGACTGACTGTCTGTCTGTCTGTCTACAGGTGGACTGTCTGTCTGTCTGTCTGTCTGCAGGTGTACTGTCTGTCTGTCTGCAGGTGGACTGTCTGTCTGTCTACAGGTGGACTGTCTGTCTGTCTGTCTACAGGTGGACTGTCTGTCTGTCTGTATGCAGGTGGACTGTCTGTCTGTCTTTCTGTCTACAGGTGGACTGTCTGTCTGTCTGTCTGCAGGTGGACTGTCTGTCTGTCTACAGGTGTACTGACTGTCTGTCTGTCTGCAGGTGGACTGTCTGTCTGTCTGTCTACAGGTGTACTGACTGTCTGTCTGTCTGTATGCAGGTGGACTGTCTGTCTGTCTGTCTGTCTGTATGCAGGTGGACTTTCTGTCTGTCTGTCTACAGGTGGACTTTCTGTCTGTCTGTCTACAGGTGGACTGTCTGTCTGTCTGTCTGTCTGCAGGTGGACTTTCTGTCTGTCTGTCTACAGGTGGACTGTCTGTCTGTCTGTCTGTCTGCAGGTGTACTGACTGTCTGTCCGTCTGCAGGTGGACTTTCTTTCTGTCTGTCTACAGGTGGACTTTCTGTCTGTCTGTCTACAGGTGGACTGTCTGTCTGTCTGTCTGTCTACAGGTGGACTTTCTGTCTGTCTGTCTACAGGTGTACTGTCTGTCTGTCTGTCTGTCTGCAGGTGTACTGTCTGTCTGTCTGTCTGTCTGCAGGTGTACTGACTGTCTGTCTGTCTGCAGGTGTATCCGGACCCTGTTCGGGTGGTGTCTGTGGGGATTCCGGTCTCTGAGCTGCTGGACGATCAGACAGACAGGCAGACGTCTGTGGAGCTCTGCTGTGGAACGTGAGCCAGAAACACACCTGTTCACCTGCTACATTCACACACGCTCAGACAGGAAGTATTACCTGGTGTGGCAGGAAGTTGTATATGTTTTGTTTGAGCTCTTATCTGTAAATTTACAGCTATGGACATGAAATGTGTGTGTTGCTCTTCCTCTGTAGATTTACAACGGTTATATTATTATTACAATATCTTGTATCAGTCGTGTCAAGGAGTGCTAGCCAATCACAGCACAGTGGGGTGGCACGTATCGAAACTCTGGCAGGAAATGAAATAACGGTAATCAGGTGAGAGGCTTCGAGCACAGTGCAGACGATGTGACCTGACTCTTTCACAGGAAGCAGAATAGTTCCAGCTGCAGAGAGCCGTCAGGTGCTTCATCTTTGAGGTTACAGCGCGTAGTGTCTCCTTAAAGGGACAGCTCACCTTTAAATCTCCCTCTCAGAGTCACGTGTTCAGGGTGATTCCAGTCTTTATGCTAAGCTTACCAGCTGCTGGCTGTAGCCTCATGTTTCATGTACAGGTGAGTCTGTCCTCTGACCTGCTGGTTACCTGAGTCACCTGTTCACTCACGTGTTTCTGTGTTCAGTCACCTGCTGCAGACCGGAACAATCCAGGACCTGGTGGTGGTTTCTGAGCGGCAGATGGTGAAGGGAATCAGTCGGATCGTGGCGGTGACGGGACGGGACGCAGCACGGGTCAGTCCAAACATCACAGGGCCACGGTGTCATCCTGTCCTCACTGTGTAACTAATAAAGTCAGGACTCACCTGTAGTTCAGCTGCAGCAGGTGTAGATCAGGTGTAATCCAGATGTAGTTCATGTACAGCAGGTGTAGTTCAGGTGTAATCCAGATGTAGTTCATGTACAGCAGGTGTAGTTCAGGTGTAATCCAGATGTAGTTCATGTACAGCAGGTGTAGTTCATGTACAGCAGGTGTAGTTCAGGTGTAGTTCATGTACAGCAGGTGTAGTTCAGGTGTAGTTCAGGTGCAGCAGGTGTAGTTCAGGTACAGCGGGTGTAGATCAGGTGCAGCAGGTGTAGTTCAGGTGTAGTTCAGGTGCAGCAGGTGTAGTTCATGTACAGCAGGTGTAGTTCAGGTGTAGTTCATGTACAGCAGGTGTAGTTCAGGTGTAGTTCATGTACAGCAGGTGTAGTTCAGGTACAGCAGGTGTAGTTCAGGTGTAGTTCATGTACAGCAGGTGTAGTTCAGGTGTAGTTCATGTACAGCAGGTGTAGTTCAGGTGTAGTTCATGTACAGCAGGTGTAGTTCAGGTGTAGTTCAGGTGCAGCAGGTGTAGTTCAGGTACAGCGGGTGTAGATCAGGTGCAGCAGGTGTAGTTCAGGTGTAGTTCAGGTGCAGCAGGTGTAGTTCATGTACAGCAGGTGTAGTTCAGGTGTAGTTCATGTACAGCAGGTGTAGTTCAGGTGTAGTTCATGTACAGCAGGTGTAGTTCAGGTACAGCAGGTGTAGTTCAGGTGTAGTTCATGTACAGCAGGTGTAGTTCAGGTGTAGTTCATGTACAGCAGGTGTAGTTCAGGTACAGCAGGTGTAGTTCAGGTGTAGTTCATGTACAGCAGGTGTAGTTCAGGTGTAGTTCATGTACAGCAGGTGTAGTTCAGGTGCAGCAGGTGTAGTTCATGTACAGCAGGTGTAGTTCAGGTGTAGTTCAGGTGCAGCAGGTGTAGTTCAGGTGTAGTTCAGGTGCAGCAGGTGTAGTTCAGGTGCAGCAGGTGTAGTTCAGGTACAGCAGGTGTAGTTCAGGTGTAGTTCAGGTACAGCAGGTGTAGTTCAGGTGTAGTTCAGGTACAGCAGGTGTAGTTCAGGTTAATGACTTTTGTCTTGATGGCGTTCAGGCTCGGGAGGCGGGTCAGGTGTTGTCTCAGGATGTGGACTCTCTGTCGGCCAGACTGACAGGCTCCGCCCCCTCCAGCCTCGACTCCGCCCAGCGCCTCGCCAAGGAGGTCGGGGTGCTCTCTGATGTACGTACACTACCCATGATGCACTGCAGCCACTGAGACTGTGAAAACGTGCGCCTGACCCTGTGCTGTGTCTGTCAGGCTGTAGATAATACCCCCGTCCCCCAGTGGACGCGCAGAGAGCTGCAGAGTCGACTGCGAGTCCTGCAGAGGACCAGCAACACCGCCGTCAGGAAGCTGGAGACCAGAGAGGTGAGACGCACACCTGAGACACACACACCTGAGAGAGAGAGAGAGAGAGAGAGAGACTGAAATCTGGCTTAAAATTTTCCAGTTTGTACTAGAACCAATAATTCTTTATGGTAGCGAAATCTGGGGGCCAAAACATAATAATGAATTTGACAAATGGGACAAAACAATCATAGAATCTTTCCATACTGAGTTCTGTAAGAACATCCTGCAGGTGCAGAGAAAGACCAAACCAAATTATCAGCAAGCAGAAAGAAAAATATATTGAATAGGGGAAAGAAACGACCAAAACACAAAGTAAATTCCAATGTTATCTGACCCTAAAAAGAGAATTCACACTGTCAAATTACCTGAGTACAATAAAATGTCCCAAACTAAGAAAAATGTTGACAACGTACAGACTGAGTGAACACAGCCTGGCCATAGAAAAGCCACAGACAGAGCTGGCTACCACAAGAGGAGAGACTCTGCTCCCAGTGTGACAGAGGACAGGTAGAGACTCGGGGGACAGGTAGAGACTCGGGGGACAGGTAGAGACTTGGGGGACAGGTAGAGACAGAGCTGCACTTTCTAACCTCATGCCCCAAATATAAAACACCAAGACAAAAACATTTTGCAAACATTTCCCAAATATACCCCGAATTCATATCAGACACACAGAAACTCCCCTATTTACTGGGAGAAATGCCCAAATGTGAAAAAACAACCAGTGGAACCTCAGACTGACAAATAATTGTACAGATTTTCAAATTATTATTATTTTGATCATTGATATTTTAGTAATTGTTTTGTTTTTACATTGACACAGATTTTTTTTTTCTTATTTTTTAATCAATTAATTAAAAAAACTTTTTTTGTCTATTTATATACACACACGATACTGTTTCATTTATTTTAATATTTTTAACACACACACTTACTGTTATTTTTATTAACATACACACAAACACGCTTACTGTTTTATTTTTATTAACACACACGCTTTGATTACTTGTTTAATGAAATGTATGGGGTTGATTGTTCTTATGTAGTTTGTATGATGCTTTGGCAATATTGTTGTTACACATTTATGCCAATAAAGCTGATTTGAAGAGAGAGAGAGAGACACGAGAGAGAGAGAGAGAGAGAGACACGAGAGACACGAGAGAGAGA